>NC_044191.1:11224012-11529369 GCF_900880675.1 Sparus aurata
CATATCAGCCGCAAGTGACACAGCCTGTTCAAAACAAGTGCGGGGAGTAATGGAAAAGGTAAATATTTCGTGGTTAATGGATGGGCTACAATTCAAAATGTCTAAAAATACTTCCACTTGTAACAATACATTTCCGCGCGCTGTTTATAGAGTGGGATAAAAGCCTTACACGTAAATATTTCATGACCGTGGAGCTGGACGGTGATCTGCCGTATCTGACTGAAGACACGCACAACTCTTTAAAACCATTTCTGGATCATTTCCAGGGCACTGCATAAGTCTGAGGCATTACAGAAAAGTGCAGAGACATATTGTATGGCAATAATCAATCTTGTATGGATGGATGCGGCTCAATAATGAAATATAAAAGGGAGATTTCAGATATTTAATTTTAGGGCTCCTTAAATTCACGAGCATCAATTCCCATCCTCGTCGCAGCACTAAAGGCTCCCATTTAGACTCCATTAAAAATACATTTTCCTCTATACTCCAGCTGGCAAGGTTATGCAAATGCATGTACTACAGAGCAGTAGTTGGCCAGCTATACAAAGCCAGTGAGCAGCGCAGGCAGCCTCCTTATCTATTAAAACCTGAGGTGGTTGATTGTTTGGTCGACCTAATGTCTCATTTGGATGCACATAGGGGCATCTGAGCGCAATCTAATTTCAACGGGGGGGGGGGGGGGGGGGGGGGGGTCCTGCGCTAAAAGCCTGGCCTCAAAGACGTAGCCACGTGGCTGCCAATAGAAGACGCTGAGATTGAATTAACGAGTTATAAATGTTTTACTCACATGATTTAAGCCTTTCTCTGCATCCAAACCCCCTCACACTTTGCACAGAGGAAGCACTCACTGCTTGCTGGACAATACAAGTCCTCAATGTATGATACAGTGTCAGCTCCACAGAATATAAATATCTCTCTCACACACACACTGTCTCTCCATGTCTGTCTCCTTCTCTGCCTGCCATCGCCTCTCTCTCTCTCCGTGCCTGGTATTCCATCTCCTCACTCTGGGGCAGTAATGAGTGTCTGGTATTCTGCTCTTCAGCATTGAAGCCCTATTCATGCTCAATCTCCTTTACAATGCACTAAAAGGATTACCCAATTAGCTACTATTGGATGCCATTGTGTGTGTGTGCTTGAGTCTATGTGTGCTTGACTGTGTGTGTGTGTGTGTGTGTGTGTGTGTGTGTGTGTGTGTGTGTGTGTGTGTGTGTGTGTGTGTTTGGTCAGTAGATGGATGTGTTAGCAGTGAAAGTGAAAGATAGATGGCTGTCTGTACCCCACACTTCATTCCCAGTTGATGTTGTGCTGGAGGCCACATTACTCATCCCCACAACTCAGCCACAGTGAGTAAGACACACGATAGGGAAGCACGGGCATGTGTGTGTGTGTGTGTGTGTGTGTGTGTGTGTGTGTGTGTGTGTGTGTGTGTGTGTGTATTTGTGCGTGCGTGCGTGCGTGCGTGTGTGTGACTGGGGCCTTGATGGGCCACAGAGGATGACAGAGAAAGAGACATAGCATTACTTCTCAATAATTCAACGTATCAGCCCATCTTTCTCCGGAAATACACTCGCTGCCGTCACACATGAGACAATTCTCCTTCTCCCTGCTTTACTTTGCAATGTGCATTTTCACCCCGTCATGCCTGGGATGATGGGAAATGCCTGCTTCATTACATGTGAATCACCGGTTACTTTGTGCGAACCACAGATCGATTCAGGTTATCTAACGTGTTACATCACACTGGGAGCAACGTGTTCGGCATGTTTTTAGAGGATCGAACAGCATAATAAGGCCTGATTTGGACTGACATTTCCTGTGGGATTCAAAGAACAGACTTTTTGATCGTCTTAAATTTAGTTACTTCTCGGGTCGGTTTTGAAACAGTATTAATGCTTGCAAATCTTTGGACAGACTTCTGCCTTTCAAAGTTCTGTCTTTATCTTTTAAATATTAACAATTCCTTTGGAGAAGTTCAAACCAGTATTTCCTGTGAAGTCACAGTCTGATATAGCTAATGTTGACCCACATGTTGATGAGCCAACATGGTTGCTGTGTAATTGATAACATCAGTTTGGAAGCTTCATGCATTTGAAAGGTCTCTCTTCAGTAGTCGACTCCCAGCACAGGCCTTTGATGTCAGACTTCCCCTCCAGCACTTGAACACACCACACCAGAGGCCTAAACAAACTGCTTTTCAAGTCTACAAGACGCTCTGCTGACATATGTTAGAAGTGGCTGCCTCCAAAATATGTATGACAATCAAATTAGAAATTTCAAGACATAAATAAAAAATAAGCCTTTTTTTTTTAGAAAAGGTATGCGAGTACTGCTCGAGGGTAATTTCACTTTCTTTTTTACACATCTGTTTACTCATCTGACTCTGTGGGACACTGTGGCACTGCGGTCCTGGTGAGGGTTATCTTTGGCTCCGAGACTTTGAATTTTTTATGGAAATCCTGCGAGCATTGAGTTTGAAAAGACACAAGCTTGGAGGGCTTAAAGAAAGGATGCACTAGAGTTGCATTATGGACTTAGATATGAGCTTCAGCCATATACGAGACTGAACATCAGGACGCCTCTGCATCTGCTGCTTCAATTTTGAGCATTGGCAGAATTCCCCACACAAGTCATCCAGCTTAATATTAAAGATTTTTCTGCATTCAAATGTCTAAAATCGACTTGACCTCTGTAAATATTTTGTTGAGTGCTGTATCCCAATGTTTCCCTCAATGTTCAAACCCAGAGAACTCTAAAATAGCGCATTTCATTTGGTTTCCTGTCATTCTGAATTCCAGGGAAACAACATGAATAAGGAGCACTATGTTGTTTTGAGAAGAAAAGCAAACTTAATATTTAGAAAATAATGAGGTAATACAAACTCAGAATAAAACTGAATAAACAAGCTCTTCACAGAGGCAAATAAGGTCCATGGAAAACAGTTTGAAGTTAGAAAGGTGGCAGGGTCCGCCACATATGAACAAAGTAAAATGGTGTGAAATTGTTTTGTCCTTTAATGTCAGTCTGTGTATTCAGTCATGAAAACCAAGAGAGTTTGTTTATTTGGATTGTTTACACCTTGAAAAATCAGACGATGACGATCTGTCTCTTCAAAATTTTTCTCCCAAAACTACATAGTGCGCCTTTAATATTTATTACCTCATCTGTGAACATACCTGCCATAGGAACTTCTGTTAGATTTTCATCAGCAATGATGGTTGTTTAACACTGAAGACAGCAACACCCAGGATTACACACTACTTAAAATCATCAAACTAGTCTTTTATCAACTCCGCTAAGGAGGTTCTGTTGATTCCCCGTGGTGGTTAGTTGGTTGGTTTGTACGCAGGGTTACATAAAAACTGCTGAACAGATTTTTACGAAAGTTGAATGGAAGATGGGTCTCGGCCGAGAATTGGCCCTAATTAAATTTTGGTGCCGATCCGGATAAAGGAATGGATTCAGTACATCCAAGACAATGCAAGGTTTTTTGACATTTTTGTTAATTTCGCAGGGAATAACGCATGGATCTTAAAGACACAAATCAGGCATATTCAGGTGGCTGGTATCTATGGACGAGTACTACTGGATGCAGATACACATACAAATCCGGATGTAGCAGATTTAAATATGTTTTATTTGATGTTGGATTAGGCGTGATTTATTTAAAGGGGACATTGGTGCTTGGCAGAGATGTGATTGAGAGACCTCTAGCGGCGGAAATTACATACTGTGCATTTAAGTGGCAGTAATTCAATTTTATATTACAAAGAATTTACTGTAAATTGGGTAGAATATGCAAAAATAATAAAGTCACTGAAGAATGATCCTTTTTGTCAAAAGTTTTAAAAGTATGTTACAGATGGAAAGTGTCTCAGCCTCCAAATAAAGGGTGGCTGTGTGTAAAAGTCCGCGGTGCTTAAGACAGCACACATAAACAGAAGAACAATAAGCTTTCTGAGAATGACCTAAAAAAACAGACACACTGAACTAGATAGATTACACGTGCATCTGTTAGAAATTACCATATAGACAGTGAGAATTAAAAGTGATGCCATCTGGCACCGTGGCAGCGTGGAGGTACAGTGAGAACAGGGCAGAGTTTCATGGTCATTGTGACACAGGTATAAATCCTGGACCTTTGTAGCACACTGCTGCCTTCCATTGGCTGTGGTAATGGATTGGCTATGCTCTCGTAGTGTGTATCTGCTTGTGTGTGTGTGTGTGTGTTTCGGGGGGGTGGGGGGTTAGACAGGTCAGCTGGGGCTCGAAAGCTAGGACAACACCCTGCCCACACACACACACACACACACACACACAGCCCCCTTCCTACACACGGACAGGCACACAAGTGCACGGAAACCTTTTGTGCAGACACAGAAAGACATGCAGCCAATCAGATAAAAGATTAGACGAACGCATGCATCCACACACACACGCACATTCACACCCCCTCATCCCATCTCACCAAAGGTCTTAAATCACACTGTCTGCTCAAAAGCCGCGAGGTCAGACCATTTGTACCGCTTTTTAAAATGTTCCAATGATGGGAGTAATAAAAAGATTTCCAAATCACTTTAATATTTGCATGAAATGGAAGTGAAATTGACCAATTCTCTCCAGTAACTGAGTGGGAACATAAAAGTGGGAAGGCATGGATCATTGTCCAGACAAACAGGCTGGCTTGGGGGGCTGAAGGGGACTGATCGAGGAACAATGGTCGTCAGGCTGAAGGGATGAGTGAGCAGTGCTGCTGAAAAAGATGACAGCAGATCTACAGAGATACTCTATATTATTTTATTACTGGGGGAAAACCTTCACACTTTTCATGGTAAAAGAAAAAAAAAAAAGCTTTCACGCGGGATGATGTAACGTGATGTAAACTGTGGCGCAATCCTGTCTGCGCATGTTGGAAGGTAGTTCATAGGGTCGTGTCACTTCTTCTTATTATTGGTTCGGCTCCAACAAACTAATGTCTCCATTGATTTTTGTGCGATGATAACAGTGAATCAGTCGTGTTCTGTAAAAAAAAGAGGTAATGCTGTCAGTTTTGTTTACATCAGGAGAACGTATCCCTTTGCTTGTGACAAAAATGGAGCGTAAGATTTACACTTGTTTTGTCAGCGGCAGAGCTGAGGGGCCATATCTTTTCTGTTGTTGTTGTTTGTTCATTTGGAACACAGCGCCTTGTATATTTTCCTGTCGTGATTTGTGATTGTATTTCATCCACAAGGTGTTTTGTCAACAGTGTGCACTCTGTGGGATGCTGAACGCTCCACTGCCTCAGACAGGCTTGCACTCCAGCGATGTGAAAGTGTGCGTTGTTTGTATGGATGTGCAAAGGTGTGTGTGAGAGAGAGAGGGAGTCTGTGTGTGTGTGTGTGTGTGTGTGTCTGTGTGTGTGTGTGTGTGTGTGTGTGTGTGTGTGTGTGTGTGTGTGTGTGTGTGTATATGTCTGAACAAACAGCATAAAGGCGGGATGGTGGTAAATCACTATAAAACTGAGGCTCTCCAGCCCTCTCATTGTGAGGACTAGTCATTTATTTAACACTCAAATATGGTCCTGGGCTGTTTGGGGAGAATACATCAACCGGCACACGGGAGTCCACACAAAGAGCGGCACACTTCAACAGACAAAGAGCGAAAAGAGAGAGGCCAAGCGCCTTTTTTTCTCCTTCAGATGAAGTGTTGTTTGTTCAGGGTGGGTGCAGGGCACCGAGTGGGACGGGTGGATGGAGGGAGGGAGGGAGGGAGGGAATGATGGGAGAAGGCGAGGGTGGGGGTTGAATGGTTATTACACAGTGAATCGATGCACAAGCGCAGGGTGTCAGTGGGTGATAGTGGGGAGAGGAGGGGGGTACACGGGGGGGTGTAAAAGATCTTTTGTGAAGGCTGGGAGTTAATCACTTGAGCGGCACACGCCAGTTCTATGGGAGCACATGTTGTACACCGGCTCCCTTGGGGGGGGGGGGGGGGATGTCCTGAAACACACACAAAGACAAACACGCACACACACACACACACACACACACAGAGCTGAATTTACATGTCAGTTATAATGCAAAGCTGGGTACAGGCCGACTAGAAAAGCAGAAGACCCACCCCCTTCACAGAACAGTTAGCGGACCCTTCTGGCCGCGCTGATAGTGAGAGTTTGCATTTGCTGCCGGTTGGCTGACACACACACACGCAGACGCGTACACTCACATGTCTGTGTGTTCAGTTTCACCAGGACTGGATAGATGACTCTGCAGAGGCCTTGCTAGGGATGGATGCTTAGTTTGACCTGGCAGTAAGTAAAATCTATTGTTTCATTACTTCAGTCCCATGTCAGGGAGAGGATGCTAATATCTGAGAGTGATAGTGAAGGCTGGAGTTGAGATTTAGCGCCAGCACAGTAGAATAGAGGCAGTCACAGTTGTGTCAGAGACTGTTTACATCAGTGGCACAGTGGGCTGCTTTGCCTTGTAGTGCTGCAGGTGCACACTAAACCATTATTCAACGTTTTCACTGGCTGTTTATTTTGCAGAATATATGCAGAATTCCATCCTGAATGAGACAGAAAATCAAAACTGAGACTGTTCAGTGTGATTATTTAACAATTAGAAGGCTCCTTGCAGTTTAGTAATATATTTCCCTTCCATTCACAGCAAGTAGACTATGACTGCTTTTCATTCTGTGAAGGCAACCACTTACACTTTCCCTCGTCCTTCTGTATGCACGCTACTCTCTCTCACTTGCTGTCGGTCTGTGATGCTCCTATTATTATTGTAATTGTGAGATATCTATTTTGTACATGTCTCATCTAGCTTATCATTGTTTGCTGGACAATGAAAAGTGACAGCCTCGATCAGCGCTCCCGTCTTCATTCGGCATTTTGCTCTCCAAGCGTGCCCATTAAACACCTTGGGAAAGTGACAGTGACAGTTATGTGTATCCTCACAAACACGACCATTTGAACAAATAATTATGGATTTGCCGAGAGCCAAATGTATTACTAATAAGTGATTTACACCAGGCCATTAGTCACATGCTTTGTTGGTGGGGCCATTACAGAACGCTTAAAGGATGAGGACCAGGTGGTTAGGGGAGCTTGCAGGCCTGATCAGCCCAGTATGGAGCCCACTGCTGCTAAGTCACCGCTGAGGGGACTTTTCCCCTGTGGCTCAAAGATCATGACTAGCAGCATCTGGGCTCTGGTTTTTTTTTTTTTTTTAAAAGGGAGGAAGACAGAGAGAAAATGGAGAGCATTACCAGTGCCTCTGTATGTAAATGTTCTCATATTGTAAGTTTGTCAGTTAAAAACACACATTTGAACTCAGCGTGCTTAATCCAATCTGTATACCATAATTCCAGCAAAATACATTATTACAACTTGATATTTCTGTGTGGTCTGTCTTTTATTCTGCTCAAGTACAATACCAAATGCACAATGGTTGTATAGTGTCAACATCAGTCAAGTGTTGTGCAGGTAGTAAGAAGCCTAATTGCCAGTTTGCTGAGAGGAAGGGCACCCAAAGGGTTGTTTGTCAAATTCAACGGTCGAGCTATAAATCCTGACACACAAAGCCAGGCAGGGAGCCAAGACGGACATTTTTTCACTTTGTTTGTCTTGCAAATGCTAACACACCTGCTTCAGCAGTACAAGCCTGGACTGACCAGGAAACAATAAAAAAAAACGTTTCAACACCAGAAAAACGATAAGCATCAAAGGAAACTATGACCATTATCCTTTTATAAAAAAAAAAAATCTGTTCAAGGATCAACTTTGTTTAATGTGAATTATCCCTTTCTTGTCTTGCAGATAAAGCCACTGACAGTCCTTCTGTGGGGTCATGAGTTGTGCCCCCCCTTCACTTCTGTGTAACTTCACCGTCTGGACTTCAGCCCCACCCTCTGCTCACCTATGCCTGCAGGACCATGGGTAGTGTGAGCAGCCTCATCAACGGCGGCAACAGCCTCAACAGCAACCACTGCAAAGCGTCTGACTACAGGTCGAACAAGGGAACTAACCATCATAGGAAGAGTGGAGGTTGCAGCCTTGACGGGCTACTTAAGTGCAGCTTCACTCAGTGCTCCTCGACCGCCACTCATCCCTCTAAAGGCCTGACCCACTCCCGGTCGGGACGGAGCGAGGATTTTTTTTACATCAAAGTAAGCTCATGTGCCGTCAGATGACATACCTTACATATATAAAACCGTACCTACACAATCAAAAAAAGGATAAAACGTTTAACCTGTTCGATGTTAGGTGAGCCATAAACCGAAGTCAGCGCACCACAGAGGAGGACCTATGGAAGTCCATGCAGGTGGAAAGAAGAGAGATGGAGAATCAGATGGACGACTGCAACCAAAACTGCTGCTTATGTCGGGGAAAATGACGGAGAGGGTGAGCATAACTTCATCTCTCATGCTTTTACCAAAATAATGTGATTCGATTTTAAAGGAGCAGTTTCACATTTTTGGGAAATATCTGTATCTTCTTTTTTCGAGTTGGATGAGAAGATGAATGGCAACCTCTGTCCATGTGGTAAATATCATGTGTGCTGCTGTAGCAAGCGCATGGTTTGCTAAGCTCAGCATAAAGACTGGAAACACAGAGACAACCGACCAAATTCGCCTTCCAGCAACTCAGAAGCTCACTAACTACACTGTCAAATTAAACGTTGACTTTACTTTGACAAGTCTGGAAACCGATTACCTCACAATTGCCAAGTAAAGTAGACTATTAAATTGAAGTTGTTTGGGCTAAAAAGCTCTCACAACTTATCATTATTAGTCTACTGGGTAATTCTGAGGTAACTGGTTTCTTTGGTAATCACTAAAGTCACTCTGTCTAATTTTACAGTTTAACATGTTATATATCAGCGTTTTTCTATTTCGCTAGCCAAAATGTAAAAAAACAGCTTTTCTCCACTTATTTTTAAGAGGATGTGCAGTTAACAGGAAACAGCCGAGACTCCATGTTCTAGTCTTCCGTACTTTAAGGGTGCCGGTATCTGACAATTTGATCTTGAATAAAAAAATCAAGGAAACTGAACCACCTGTCCAGGTTGTAGGTTGTGCTTAACGTTAGAACTTTGTTTATCAGGACCTCAATTAAAAGGACCCAAATAAAGCTCATATTTGTAAAAATAAAAAGTCGATTTTTGAAACTGATGCTTCGGGATGGTGATCGACCCAAAGCCTCAGTTTCTGACAAATTCAGAATGAATCCTTTAAAAGGACCGCAGGTGCTGATGGACAGCAAAGCAAGGAGAAAGTGAATAAACTTAAGAATTTCTTTTAAGAGTATAGATTCAAATATTAACTTGAGATTTGATGTCGATTATCATAGCCTATGGCCTTCCTTGTCTGGAGCCGTTACTATGGATATTCATCCAACCATTAAGAGGATAGAATTATACTGCGTAACTGCAACAGACTTTGAGAAGCTCACAGCAAATTTGAGGATAAAACATGCACAGCAGGTAGTCTACTTGGTAGCAGCTATTCCTCATAACCTGTGCTGAACCTTCTCCATCTTATTAATCACCCCCTCCCGGATTAATGACCTAAGAATGCCTTGATCTTCTCAGGGAAGTCATTTCATCGCCAAGAATACGTAGGCAAACAGAGTCCCCTTCAATAGGTCTTTATTCCTCAGGGGCAAGAGGTGGGGGAAAAGGAGAGGAATAGGAAGCAGCTTTAAAAGAGACAGAACGGAGAATAAGAGAGAAAAGAGAGGGAGGGCCGTAGAGAGTTTGAGGGATAGAAAGAGAGAGAGAAAAGAAAAAAAACGAGGAACGGCATCCCAGTCATGAAGTCAGTGAGAAGGAATGCTGAGCTCACAAGCTTTACCTCTTACACTTCAGCAGTAGCTCATATTATTAATATCACGGAGAAGGGCTATTCATCTTCCCTCAGACAGCACATGGGGGAGAGATGTGGGATGCAGAGGGGAGGAGAGGAGGACAGTACCGAGGGGAGGTACAGCTCGTGCCGCTCTTGGACAGCACGGATGGGGCGTGTGGAGTACAAGTTCATCTATGAAATGAGTTTTCGCTCCTGTGACAGTCAAGTGAATTTTACTTGCAACTACTGCTGTGTGGTGTTTAATGCTGCCAGCTAGAGATGCTCTTCTGCGCGCTTCAGTGCTTCTGTTTCTAATACGAGAAGACATGATTTGAAAAAAAATCCGTCCCTTTCATTTTTTACAGACGTGACAATATTTATCTCTGTGAAAGTCAGTCATCGTGATTTTGCCAGTTTCTGAATGCGACCCATCCTCGGCTCTCAGTGCTCTGCCCGCAACGGTGCGAGAGGGCTCGCTTTTTGCCATGCTGTCAGCTGCGATGAGCCAGCGCATATAAAAACAAAAATAGGGAAGAGCACCCCTGACTGTGTGTCATTTCACTCTTCTAGACCTCTGCTGAGAAGTCACTGGTCCGTTCCACCGCCTTCAAGCCTGTGATTCCCAGGAGTACGTCGTCCGCAGAGACAGGCCACAACAGCCTGGACCACATACTTTGTCCTCTGAAAAAAGCAAGGAGTCCAGAAAATCAACACAAGCAAGACACCTTCTCAGGTCTTTATGGAATATTGATACACTCCTACCATAAAGTGGAATTTTTTCTGGTCGAAGGACAAATCCTCATAAAATAAAATGTCTTTTTTTTTGCCTTTCAGGGACTTTCTCAGACTCCGGACGTAACTCCATGTCTAGCCTGCCCACCCACAGCACCAGCGGCAGCCTAAGTACTTCCACCGGCCCTGTCAGTCACGGCGATGGCAGCTCAGCTCCCGCAAACGGCCTCAGCAAGGGAGTACAACCCAATTTCCCTCCATGGGTCAGCGGGAACAGCGCTAACCTTGACTGTAGCTACAGGGCCGGTTTAAACAGCGGGGGGTCGACATCTAAGGGAAATGGGGATGCGAGCTCCCCACTCTCCGCAGACGAGCCAAGCGCTCTCTCTGAAACTTCAGGTGGGATTCGCTCCCCGATTACTACGGACGAGTCACTGATTGAACGTTTGGAACAAAGGCTGCTCGAGAGAGAGACTGAGCTGCACGAGCTACAGGTACCAAGTTGTTGCTTCACAGTCAACAGGCACCTCTCTTCCGTCGTAAACTGTTCGAGACAAATTCTAACTGAGATGTCTTCATCCTTACCACAGGTGAGTTTTGAGGAGAAGGAGGAAGACACCTGCCAGCTGTTTGATGAAAGACAAAGATACTGTGCGGAGGAGATGGAGGGGCTCAAGCAGCGGTGCTCCACAAAGCTACGGCAAGTGTCGCAAATGGCTGCAAGAACCCAGCAAGCTCTTCAGCTGCAGGTCAGGCAGCTCCAGGTCAGTCCCCACCGATTCATTCATAATCCTCCCTACAACCTTTTCCTATGAATCCATTGAGATACCAAAAAAAAAAAAGCATCAGCAGATGCATTTAAAATCTTACCTTGCACACAAGCTGAGTGAAATGAGAAATCAACTTTTGTGCAGGCAGAGAAAGAGAGACTCCTGGAGGACGTCTCGAAGCTAACCCGGGAGAAGGGTCTCGTCGAGCTCAGACTGAGGTCGTATGAGACGGAGAACACGCAGCTGGCTCCGACACTTGAGGAAACTCAGTGGGAGGTGAGTCATGAGTCATTTATGTGAAATATCAGTAAGTTCAGAAACCTTGTAGCACACAGCACAAACTGGTACAACCTTGATGACTGCCGCTGAAGTGTGGGAACATCAAGTTATTCCACCCCTACAGGAAAAATCTGCCATTTTGCACCATATTTAAGAAACAGAGATCAGTCAAAAGAGTCAGGGATACAGACGTCTTTTATATTTTTCGCAATAACTGACAGTGTTGCCTCCGAAACATCAGGGACATTACGTACTTTTATCTTTAATCAAACTACTCCCTTTCTTTATTATGAGCTCTTGAACCTGTGTGGGTGTAGTGTCCCTAGTTGCACACTTGATTTCCAAAGAATTATGAGATGAACTAACTGTTTTTTCTCTTCCTATAAAGATTGAGTTAAATGATTTTGTCTGATGAGAAAGGTGTGACTCTCAGTGATGAACCTACAGAGAAATATTTCCAACTATGTCTTTCTTTTCAAGAGGGCCTCAGCAAACAAGCTCTGATAAACAGACTGTAGGGTACTTGGCCAACATGACACCAAGTACAACAACCCAGTCACCATTACGCTTCAGCAAACCTAACATATTTTACAGAATCACGTTTATTCAGGTTCCATTTTCCATTTATGTTGCAGCAGTGCTGTGCTTATGGTCTAACTAGGTTAAAGCACAAAAATACTTGGTTAGGGTTAGGGGAAGATCATTTTTTGGCTTAAAATACCTATTAGTCCACCAAACACGGCACAAGTTGTGCTGACTTCTAAAAATCTAAATTTTTGCCGCCACAGACACCACTGGAGATTGTCCTGAGGTCTCCTCAACGATATCCAGTGATGTCACGCTTACAAATGTTGAAACGCAGGCTCGAGCTGTGGTTCTCACCTGTAGCTCCACCAGCATCCCCTCCACATCATAAACATGTCAAGTCAATTTTAGTTTTGTATAAATGACAATATGTATATGTAGGCCTATGACACATTCGACACAGTGGAACATTTAGCTCTTAAAGGGTCAGAAGTGTCCCCGTGTTGGTGGAGAACAAAACAGGGAGAAAAGGAGAGTGACTACTGGACTTGCAGGGTTGCCAGAACCAGGACTTCAAATAAATGCTAATGTTGCTCTGTGTTTGTCAGATGAATTAGGCAACTGTTTGCGAGGACTGCCAAAAACATACCTGTAAATGCTGATAATATATTAATGTTTTGCTATCAGACGGTTGCGGGTTTATCTGATAAGGACGTGTTGGTCTTGTTGCTCCAACATTGTGATTCATGTTCCAGGATTATCATTGCAACTGAGCCAAGGTAACAATGCCAACAGATGAGGCAGGTTGTGACTGATGGTTGGGTTCAGAACAGGACTTTCCCCCAGTAGACTTAGATTTGTCTCCTGAGTGGAACTAGTTATAGTGTTGACTTATTCTTTCAGTTTTCCGTCATTGGTCATGTTACAGTTGCGCTGCTTTCGAGTAGCCAACCAAAAAAAGTCAATCAGCGCACATTTTAGACATATTCTCTACTAAATAGTCTTACTTTTGGCACGAGATGAAAATGTAGTAAAGTAGTGTTTTCCATGCCTACTACTGCCATACGATCTGTGTTCACAAAATAAACTGAATAGTTTCCCAGCCACCTTCTATGTGCTCTCATTACAGGAAATGTACCAAATCCATAATTGTAAAGATGCTCAGAGAGAAATATATCCTAATCCTTCTGGAAAGTCTTCCTCTGTCAGCGAGGGGTACAAAACACACTCAATGTTTACTCTGACGGTTTCATCTTCATATTTGTCTCCGTCCAAATGTAGGTGTGCCAGAAGACAGGGGAGATCTCGCTGTTGAAGCAGCAGCTGAGAGACTGCCAGGCGGACGTCAGCCACAAGCTAAATGAAATCGTCAGCCTCAGGGCTTCGCTGAGGGAAAACGCGGCAAAGATGGAGACTCTCGAGAAGCAGAATAAAAACCATGAGGACAAACTTCGCTCTCGCACTATCGAGGTTGAGGTTAGTCGGTTGATGATTCAGCGGCATATAAATAAGGACATACAGCCCATAATGCCCACACAGTACTTAATTAAAGCACTTCTCGTTAGGAAGGATATCTGCCATTATGTGCTACACTGAACTGTGACCCTCAGACTGTTTTAAGCGTCCACGTTTTAGCAGCAGGCTTAACAAGAGAACTTATGTGACACTTAACTTGAGTAGAACTGTTACATCAGTCAGAATAGTCTTAATTGCTGCCTGTGTCTGAATATTTGACATTTCTTTAATACAGGTCTGCCAAAACGAGCTCCAGCGCAAGAAGAATGAGGCTGATTTACTCAGAGAGAAAGTGGGCAAACTTGAGACGGACATTCAGGGAATGAAACACGACCTGGCCATGGCCAAAGAGCAGAGGCTGCAGCACAGTTTGCAACGTGAGGTCCATGCCCAGACACAAGCCTTGGAGAGATTAATCCAAGGCTCAGACTCCCCCGCTCTGGGCCAGGGGGAGGAGAGCAGTGGACATGTCTCCGCAGAATCACTCCAGAGAGACGTGGAGAGACTGAAGCAGCAGCTCAGGGAGGAGAAGGAGGCACAGGAGAGGCTGGCCAACAGCTTTGAGCAGGAGAGGCAAACATGGAACAAGGAGAAAGGCAGGGTCATCAAGTACCAGAAGCAGCTCCAGATCAACTACGTGCAGATGCACAAGAAGAACCAGGACCTGGAGAGGATCCTAAAGGAGCTCACCGCCGAAATGGAGAGCCGGACGGAGCTCGGCATGGACATCAACTACGGCTCAGGGTTACAAACATATGAAGACGTTATTGCCACAGAGATTTGACCGGAGCGGTCACACACATTTGGTGAAAGCGAACCGCACACTTGACTGTTTGTTCACCACAGATATTTATTACACCTGGGGATCAGTCACTGATAACTAGTATTTTACAAGGGTTATTTAATAGAATGTGCATACCGTTATATTGTGTATTTTCTGTCTAGGGCACAACAAACAATAAAGTTCTAGCTTTTTGTGATGACGCTGATAGTTCTTGTTCAAAAGTAAATGCTAAATTATTAAATGTTCAAATGAGAGTATTTTTTTTTTTATTTTTCTACCACGCTGTCAGAGCAGAGAACGTTGAAATTGTGTACAATTTTGCCGTTTAAACACCATTTATGAGTTTTTAAGCGACACAGATGAGACAGTGGGTGATTTATCCGTCTCATGATTAATGTGCGATGGTGACACGTGATAAGCAAGATCGCGGCCTCACATCTGTCTTTTCCAGCATGAACAATGGCAGTGATGTATCACCTATTGAGAGTCTGGGTTCCTGAACCTTAATTTTGTTTGCCTCGTGAATCCACATATACGCTCCCACACAATCCATTCTTGTGCTGTTTGTGCATGGAAAAGAGTTTTAAGTTATTGCAAAACAGTACACAGGTCTCAGGACGTGAATATTGGCAAACAAGGTGTCTTGCACTTCAAAAGACGTGTTAAAATATTTTTTGCTTTAATGCATCTGCATCCTTTGAGGTCCTGTTTGTAAAAAAAAGTTGATTTTTGACTCTCATTCCCATCTCGTCAAGCACTGACACTTTGGAGGGGTGTCTGACCCGTCCTACAATCCCAAAGCACCAGTATTTGACAAGTTGGGAATGACATTCAAAAATCATCTTTTCTTACAAATAAGACCTTTAAATTCATTTCACCAGTGAGAATCTAAGTCAATATACAACCACACAAGACTAAACCTAGTATATTTATTATATAACCTCTGCTTGTTTTTTTGTTTTTTTTGTTTTTTTTTGGATCTTGTGAAATTCAAACTTTGTATTATTAATAATATATCAGTGATCAGTGAATACATCTTGCAAGGCAGAGCGCTTGCATGTCTCAATTCAGTGTGTCATGTTAAAAGGAAACTACGCTAATTTTACACATTGAAGTGTGTTTACATGTCTTGGGAGGGTAAAACTACGGCAGTGCATATGTGAAGAATTTAGTAAAAAGCCTTTTGTGGTTCCAGAGAAAGCTGCATGTGATCTGATAAATTCCCTCCAGTGATTTCACTCATTGGCAAGGTTGCATTGTGGGCATTGTAGGCTCCAGGTTTTGGAAAAACAAGAACAACGTGTTGAATTAAAGGTGATATCTCTGCAGTGTTTCCTCCAGGATTTTTTTCAGCAGCGGGGGCAGGCTCTCCGGGGAGCCGTGGCGGCGTAAACAAATGCCACTTGACTGCAGATTTTACTTTTATGCCCAGCATAATCCCCCTTTTTATTGAATGGCTGGCATGGAAAATGGTTTTTTAAAGTCTGAAGGTAAAAATAAAAAATAATAACAAAAAATACAACAATGAAATTAAAAAAAAATTGTTTAATTTAAATTTCATTTAATTTAGGGTCCCAGCCTGATAGCCTGTGCTTCCTTTAGGCTTTTCTCCTCTACGCTCATCTCTCTCTCCTGCACCATCACTTTGCTCTCCTGCTCCTTCTCTCTGCTCTCCCCCTGCTGTACTCTGCTCTCCTTCACTTTGTTCCACTGCTCCTCCCTGTCTACTGTTACTTGTCTTATACGATTACATAAAACTTTAACGTTAGATAATTTACACTCACATCACATCTGATTACAAATGTGAACACAATTTTTTACCAAACCATCATCATTTGAGTCAGTAAAAGGCTTATGATACCTGACTAGCGTCATCTTTATCAGGTGTCTTTCTCTTCTTTGAGAACTATTTGAACAAGCTCATCTGAAAATGCAATCAGCAGTTACATCATGGCATGTATATATTCGCTTAATGCTATCAATTAGTTTACTCACGTTAGTGACACTATATTGGCATCAATATTTTGCGAATATCTATTGAACTTATAAGATCTATTATAAGTTTTCTTCAGCTAATAAGTCTACCTTTTCTCCGGTGAGTCGTTGCCCTTTTTTCAAGATGACACTCCTCTGACTCTCCGACCTGGTGCCTGGTAGCTTGACGTGATGTTACTTTCAAGGCCGCGCTCTCGCGAGTAATTAACGTCGATGGCACCAGTAAGTTCTTGGGAGGGGGGGGAATCTACTCCAAAGAGCAGATACTGAGCAAAATAGTTATCTAGTTTACCTCAGCACTCGCGACACCCGACCCAGTGCAGGACTCTGCTGTGAAGGTGGAGATATGATGCGGCGGTGGTGTTTTTGCGACAATTAAAACTCCTAAATGAATGTAGAGGAAACACTGCTCTGGTTCTGCTGTATCAGTTCGGCTCATTTGTTTTGTAAACTGTCCATAATGAGTACAACAGTGTTAAAGGAGTGCAATGTGAGACCAGTGGAATGCTGTTGCCGCCATTAACCAAAATGCTCGCTGGAGGCAATTTATCAGATTACATGCAGCTTCCTTTAGAGGCTTCATACAAATTTTTTCACATATGCAGTAGGTCTCTTAAGACCTGTTAACATACTAAATGTATGTTAATGTTACCCTTTAAGTCCTAAATGCACTTATGCAATTGCAACCAATCCACTTAACAGATATTGTTTTGGGTTTTTTTTTCTGTATGAACATAAACTTCCGCAATGGGTTAATTGTAGTTCAGGGTGACTGTGTTGATGAGCTCTAATGGTTGTAATCTAATTGTCTAACTTAATTTTCCATGGCTTCGTCTACAAACTTTAAGAAGAGATAATGAACAGTCTGAATCGGTGGAGAGTGCCACTGCATTGTCTAAGGGTGCAGAAACCGGGACTTTGTTAAGGCAAACATTTTGCCTGAGCCATGCAGGAAGAGAAACACTATTTCAATGTGTTGTGTTAATTCCCAGTATAGAAATGCACGCAGCACTATATACACTGCAGAACACAGCTGACAGATACCAAGGGCAAATGCAAATGTCGGGATTCACTTTGTGCACTGTGTGTGTTTAGAGAGAGAAAGATAGATTAAAGGACCGGACGAAATACAATAAAGGCAAGTATTTTAAGAGAAAAACAAAGGGAAAAAAAAAAAACGGTGATCTCCCTGTAATGTCTATCTCTCTCCCTGCATTGTTCATCTAACTTTGTGAGAGTTAGCTGGCACTGCTCCACTTGGAGACAAACAATCCTTCCTCGCAGCAGCTCTGGCCATTTGGCTCTACTATTTTGGAGCTATTCCACTTCCCACAAGGGCAAAGTAGTTTGTGAAGCAAAAGTTTAACTACTTCACCCACTCAATACTCAGAGGCTCACACAGACTACCAGGCAGATATATATGCACGGAATGTGCTGGTCAGGAGTGTGTGGCAATCTCCGCAATGAGGCTTCTCGAGATTACTCGGCAAGCCACCATTACTTTACATTACATTACCACGGAGTGTCAGGACAGATTTGGATGCAGACAGACTAAGGGGAAATCTAAGGTGAGGTGCTGGAAGCAGTGGCACTCAAACTGAAGTGAGAGATAAGTGTGTTGCAGCCCTTATTCTGGGATTTAGCACAGAAAACAAGGATGCAGCGCTGGGACAGTTGATAATGCAGCTACGGGGGCTGTCGCAAATTTCCAGGGATTACATCTACAAAATCAAATGTAGAGCAACTTGCACAAAGCCTCTGCGAAGCAGCCGGTATTAGAATTGGAAATAAGTTTCAACAAACAAGCTCTGGTGCAAACACAGGTGATTTAAAAAGCAGGAAATGTTTGTCATTTGTGCATCAGTGCTCATTCGAAACACCTCTGCTAATTTACATTTGCTGTTGGCTGAAAGTCTGTTTATCTCAGAAAGTGAATCTCAACAAACAGACTTGTTTACTGGTGCTTTTCGTCAGAAGCAGATTCAACCGTGTTCACGTTGAAAGGTATATTAGGTGAATGCTTTTGATGAAGTACAACGCACCACCGTGGACAACACCACAGCCGTAGACGTGTGCGATCTTGAAAAGCTTGTCAAACAACACTTACTATTCATTACATAACTTCAAAAGCAGCGTTTTCGCCATTTGGAAATAAATATGAATGCCGTTGATGTATATTCAAAGCTGTCAACTGCACTCTTTGTCAATCCCTCATTATCATTCCCCATTCCTCTTGGGCTTAAATAATGAGAAGATTGTTTTCCTCTGCCGTCTAATCGTCTAATTTCGGCCATTACAGCGTTTCCTTCCTCGCGCAGAGGCTCTTTCCAGCTCAGAGTCTGTCATAACTAAGCTGATTGGACCAAATCAAAACTGAAATCAAATTAAGGCCCATTGTCAATGTGTGTGGCTCCGTCACCGAGATGAAAGGAGGACCACACCGAGGAGATAACGCAAAATTCAAAGTCGCTGACATGAAAGAAAATAACAGAGCCGGCTGGTTGATGGGATTTCTTCCTCAAAATAACAATCTAAGAATCATCACCTACACACATTTGATTGTATGCTACAAATAAAAAAGTTCTAATCTGTTTTATAAAAGAAGTAAACAGCAATTTCAGGCAGAATAGTTTTAAATTTTGATTTTAAGGTCACATTTTTTTTTTTCATGAAATCGACCATTTTCAATCACAGCAGGTTTTTTTGGGGGAAGATTATGATAGGCATCTTTTTGAATGGGCTCAGCTGAACATACAGAGTTTTGGTCCGGCAGATGTCTCGGGGTTGACTGGACAGCAGTTAGGCAGCCGTCAGAAGACACTGGGTGATAATTTAACCCTGCCCTGCAGTGACATGATAATAAAGCACTCATATCCTGCTGTGATTCGTCTGATCGGCTGACAGTCAAGCACAAAAGAGCCTGAATTCATTAGTAATGGTGAGGCGCGTTTGCAGACCTGTTCGACATACAAAAAGGGGATCTCTGCTTAAATATTCGCAGCATACAAATGTAATAAATTCACTTTTGAACTGTTGTGGAAAAAAAAAAAAAAATTGTACTCCTATGGATGTGAGTTTCATTACACGGCCCGACCCTCACCTCGAACATTATAATAAATATTCCATACCGGTAAATAATAGATGAGTCAATAACACTGTATCAGTTTCTACCTCGCCCTCATTACTCATTACACTCACATACTCAAATGTGCTATATCCCGGCCATACCCCTAAGCAATTAGTTGCTCTAAAATATCAGGGGGCTAGTTATTCAGGCATGTATTTCATATTTTTATTGGTTCATTCGGAGCCCTGCATGCAGACCAGGCTACGGCAAGCACAGCCTCAGCAAATCCCCATGCTCCTCCACAGTCAGCAAAGTAATTGAGGAGGGAGTCCCAAAGGGTCCTCGCACACTACTGAACACTTTGCTACCGACAAGTTGAAATGGCAACGGAGGTAGATAGGAGTCAGTGTTAGTGCGGTACAGGGGGTTGCTTGAAAACTTTGTGTGAACAGGCCCGCAGTCTTTAGAGACTCGCTGGTTGGCTGGGAAACCATCTGCCTCCCCAACCCCCCAGCTGCATCGCCCATGGTTCCTCATTTCTATGGGGATGGACATCTCTGCCCATTGTGTGTGGGTGTGTGTGTATGTGTGGGGGGGGGTCCTGTACGGAGGCCAATTTAAGACCCCACTGCTCAAAATTAGTTAATTAACTCTATCTCTCACACAGAGAAATTTCCTTTGTAAGTAATTCTACCATTCATCACAATCCAACTGTTTTATTCTTAAGCTCTGCCAACTATCAGCTTTTGAAATTAGCAGGAACAGTTGAATGTGGGATAAATCCATAACATTACATAAGAACAAATGGGTTCCAGCTCATTTCAGGGTTTTGGCCAGATTTTATTTAAATTTTTTTTTTAAAAAGCACCTTTCAGTCTTATGCTTTGTCTGCACTGATAAGATTAAGATGATACAATTAATTTTTGTTTTGACATAAATTAATTCATTTCTCAGAATCAATGTGACTCACACATTCATTCATTATGCGTATTAGACCCCTGGTTACTGTTACAGCTGTCTGCCACGAGGGAGAGGACGTCAGTGTGCATGTGTTATCAGGACAGGCTAAGCATATAATGAGATCTACTCAAATGGACCAGTAAGTACCAATAATAATGCCACAAAGCCATTTTTATACAAAAATATTCCACAAGCGTTTAATTCACAACTAAAAATCATGTCAGTTTTGCACACTGACTCTGTGCACTGAGACAAAGTGGTCATATCCTGAGGTGATGATAAAACGAAGGTGGGTCGCACTGCTTCCGTTTAGCTGTAAGAAAAAAATTAAGAGATGTTTTGTTTTATCTGTTAATTATATTTCTTCATTTTGTTTTACATCATTACACTTTCATTCTGACTTACTGAAATAGCATTTGACTGAAGGTGTCCCTCTGTGTGTTCAAATTCTGCAAAAACAATCAGCTTGTTTATTCCTATTTAAATTCGGTGGCATTAAAAACAAATGTGCAAACATACACTGCAGGTGGATGGCCCCTTACCTTTCTCTGTAACAGGCTCAAACTGAGAAGCATTTTGCGAGGTGTTCTTTTCTATCTTTAGATGCTTGACTGCAAAAGAAAAAAAACACAACCAGATATCTATAAATGTACATATAGGGGACGCATCGGGAATGGATTTTTTGTTTCAGCCGACACCAAGAAACACAATAATTACCTGCTTGTCATGACTGACACCTTGAAGATAACCGATCATTTGAAATTTTTCTATTCTGAAAAGAAGTTCCTAACCTGCAGTTTATGCACACCCGAGGGCAAGACAGCTTATATGTAGTAAGCAAAGACGGATGATTTATTATTCCATAACTCTGATGACATTTGTTTTGTTAAAGCTCATCTTGGTTCCCTTGTAGAACATGTATTGCAAATTACAATTTCCCCCTGAAACAGTAGAAAACCTTGGGGCTACGCTGCACAGCTCTACCCAGCTGCATTATTTTGATGTCACGAGTGCGACAACAGCGTGCGCCATGCTGCTCTCCTTCTAGGTGTTTACTGACAGATTGCAAGCGAACTTTAGAGGAGCATGCTGTCACGTACTGTGTTGGTCCAAACTTAAGCATCTCTAACAACTACTGGATGAATTGCTATGACATTTTGTAAAGACATTCATTGTCCCCTGATGATGATTCTTAACCTGTGGATCCACCATGTGGATAACATTTGTTGTTTTGAGTGAAATGTCTCAACAGCTGTTGAATGGATTGCTACACATAGTCAAGCCCCTCTCAGGATAAACTTTAATTATCTCCTCACTTTCCATCCAGCACCACCATCAGGTCAAAATTCCAATTTGTACCCATGATCTGGTTTATGAGCAGAGTATTCCCATCAGAATCCGATGTGCTTTGTGCTCATTGATAATCAACATGTGATTTTACGCCAACATGCTAAACTAAGATAGTGAACATGGTAAACATTATACTTCAGCATGGTGGCAATATCATCGTTAGCATATCCGCATGCTGATGTTTGGGTTTCAGATCAGAGCACAGCGTCAGTGCTGGTAGCATGGCAATCGTCTCTCAGGCTTGTTGAAGTATATTAATTCTAATCATGTTTTTTTTTTTTTTGCTTCAAATTACCACATAGTCAGATTTTGTCCAATAAAGAAAAGTAAGAAGAAAAGAGAGTTTGAGTGATATATTGATACAAATGCATAATAATATATAGGTGTCTGCACTTCAACAAAATAAGGATTAAGGGCTAAATCTAAGAAAACTAAATACTAATACAATAAGTTGCAGTATAGACCTTGCATGCACGTGATTTCATTCTACAGCAAAAGGCATGGCAGAAAACAATGGCGGTGAGCTGATAGCTGATCAAACATGGACATATGCTTGGCTGTAATTTGCGTGTATTCTGTCCACAGATTCTGCCCATTAAAGAAATTAGGGAAATATAAAGATACATCCTTTGGATTTAATCTAATTATGATCAGCTGTAAATAATGTGAAATTTAACATGGACAGAAGCAGTGACGAAGTCAATAATTCTAATAAGTCTTTGCTTGATTTCTCAAACAATTTCTTTGACAGTTAAGCACAACATATGACACCATTACTGCCTCCGTACCATTGCAGCTGTCCACTGTCACAGCAGAAATCTTGGTGGGTTCAGCAAAGCGAATGATGAACTCTTGAGGAAACATCCCGGTGGACATCCAAAATGTTTTGGTGTTTCTGAACGAAGGGGACAAACAGTTGGTTTGGGTTTGGGCTTCATTAGCACTGAATAAAGTCAACACCTGTCATTAACTTTCATTTGGCGTTTTTTCATAACACATTAAAGCCAACACTCACCCGTCAGTGATGTTTTCTGGTGGGTGATTCTCATCGCCGCATGTAGCGACGACAACTTTTGCACCCGAGGAGCTTAGAGAGGAATCAATCATCTTCGCTGACTCTCACAGCAAAGCCTGTGGCCCCCAGAGCTTTCCCGTTGAAGAAAATAATGGAAATTTCGATGATAATAACAGGCCCACACAGTTATCTGCTCTGTGTTCGGCACCTGGAGAAGTCGACGGCTAAAGGGCACCGCCGTTACCAAGCCAACCACTGCGTCGCAAGATATATACGTCAACATGGCAATAGCGCGTCACCACTTCCGACGCACGTTGTTCGTTAGTTGTTTAGCAGTTAGCCGTTAGCAGTGAAATCTACGAGTCTTCACATGGCGAATGGGTGCGACGACGTGTTGTTTGCACGAGGAACTGGCCAGGTTAGTGGAGACGCTCTAATGAGCGTAAGAGGACAATACGTGTGGGGACTTTTTGTTAGCCGGTGTGAGTTTGGCCGAGATGCTGCGCTAGGATGCTAAGCTACAAACCATTGTCGAGTTCGGTTAAGTTGGGGGGCAACAAAGGGGAATTGAAGTGGGCAAATAAAATCAGAAGTGCAGAGTGTAGCTCTCGCGTTTCGTTAGTCGAGATACTGTAAACTAATATGACGTCTCGGATAATATATCAGGCCTATTAGCTTAAGCTGCACACAGATGTTGCACTTGTAACTTCCTGTAGCATCCTCTCGACGGTGCAGGACGCAAAGATAAACAAGTCAGGTGAACTGCAGAACATAGCTGCACTATCATCAAAATAAATAAACCAGATGACAAAGAGTCGTCTATCCCTTTGCATCTTATCGGTGTTGCTTTGCATTGGAGGGGGGAAAAAAATGCTCTAAATGTTTTGCTTTCTTTTTCAGAGTGATGATTCGGATATATGGGATGACACGGCATTGATAAAGGCTTATGACAAGGCAGTTGCATCATTCAAGGTAAAATAGGTGCCCTGCAGTGTATGTGTATGTGCATGTGCATGTGAAACGATTATGTTTGTCTTTGCCACTTATGTTGATGAGGGTTCTAAGTCATCCAGGTCTTGGCAATTCTAAGCGCTGTGTCATAGGCAACCGGACTTTCTGTTCCTTGAAGACATTGCACCTCCCATCATTTACTCCTCTTTCAAACCATCTGTCTTCTCTGGCCAAGATGTTTGCATTGTTGTCCTCAAAGGAATGATGTTTCTCGTTCAGATGTAAGTGGACAGCAGAGTCTTGACTCTGACTCTTAACTCCTCAGGTCAAGACTCTAAAAGAATCCGTCCGTATCACACTGGAATCACTGTCTTTGAACGAAAGGAGGTGGCCTACGACATTATTTATCCCCCGCTTACAATGCAGTACTGAGTTCCCTCCCGACCCATTCACACCCGGCTCACCTAGCCCTAGCAACCCACTTAAAGGCTGGTTGGGTCAGTCACCCACAAGTAGCCCTAACTACCCTGAAATTCAGAGCTCACTCGTGTCCTTAACAATTCTGTAGGGACACTTCCACGCAGAGCTTAAAAGCCTGCAACGCCTCTCCGGTTAGAACTGAAGAAGCCTCTTGGATGAGAGGTGAAACATCTCCAAGAATCTGAACCACGTCCAGTTGCCTACATTACAGCTCTTAGAATTTGTCACTTATGTTTCTGTTGTTGGTTTGTGTTCCAGACTGCCCTAAAGGGTGAAGATGAGCCGCAACCCTCTAAGAAAAACCAACCAGGAAAAAAACGGAAGAACAACAAAAAGAACCAGAGCAGGAAAAGAACCAATGCACCACCAGATAAAGAGGTGTGTAAGTTTTTTTTTTTTTTTTAGAGCTATGAATAAAAAGTCATCCATCTTTGCCCGCTATATCTAAGCCTTTTCTTCCCCTTAGGGGTGCATAAATCAAAGGTAATGAACTTGTTTTTAAAATTCAAAAATGTGAAATTATTAACAGTATCGGCCGTGAGAAGCAGGTAATTATTGGTTTTGGCTGGAAAAAAAACAAACTAACCGGTACTCTTTTGGTGGGGGCAGTGCCAACACCGATATTGGGAAGAAGGAATTCAATATCTGCCGAAACATATACTTTTTTTGCAGTGATCTCTGAAACATGGTTCTAAAACACTTGTGATTTAACCAATGTAGTGGAAGCAGCATATAGAATAGATCGACTAAGATTTCACCAGTGCATTTAAAGTGTAAACTTTTCTCGAAATGCATTTAATTATATTAACCCCAAGCTTCTATTTCTGTATGATATTCTCAACTGATATCGTTTAACCACATAGTCACCACATATTTCAATGATCCAAATCAGTGTTTCACCCACCTTTTATTATTCTGTATTTTATTTACTTTAGATCAGGATACAACCAAGACAGTATGGTTACGCTTTCATTTTAATTACAATTTATGTTGTGACACAGTGGCAGGTTGGGGACTCCTGCAGTGCATACTGGTCAGAGGACGGCCAGCTGTACGCAGCTACCATCTCCTCCATAGACAAGAACAGGGGCACTTGTATAGTCGTTTTCACCGGTTACGGCAACGAGGACGAGCAGAACCTTGAAGACTTGCTTTCAGAGATTTCTGAGGGTGATGAGGAAAAAAATATTAAGGTAAAGGAAAAAAACTTTTAATTCTGCTTGGCAAATTGTTATGAAATACAGTATGATCTGTGTTTTATTAGACTGTACATGTTTTTACCTTCCTACCAGGTTAATGGTGGTGCACATCGCATTTCTTGAATCTGTTTTGTTTGGTGGTGCATTTATATTATTCCCTCATGTCAGATTCACAAGATATTGTGTCATGTACAAATAGCATGACTGAAATCTTTCGCTTTTAGAGGTGTGAAATGTTTTGTCGTCACTCAGTCAGAGGCAAAGAAAATAGCTTATTTCTAGACTGAACATTTACATTTTCAGTAGAAATAAACTAATTTCACAACACTCACGATTTACACTTTGTCATTTACCATCTGCAAAGCCTTTTTTTTTTACTTCATTTCAAACTATCCCTCTGGCAGTGAGCCAACTCAAACCTGGTAATATTTTTATAACCTCTAGTCAAGCAAGGCAGCGTGATCCTCTGATAAAGGTCTCACTAGTTTGTCTCTACTCCACAAGTATGCACAGCCGAACACCACAAATGAGAAATGAGACTAAATAGCCAAGTTGCCTTTTGTCTGGCACACTAAAGACCGAACAAATAGCAGAAAATTACTCACAGCTGAGGTCACTTGAGGCAAAGTAAGAAAAATGTAAATTAAAGGACTTGATCTTTATCAGATGATTACTGCTAGATTGCAGGGAAAGGGGGGAAAAACTGCTATCCCACAGTGTAATCAATCCAGGGATTAAGTTGCATTTATTAAAGCACTTGAATCTCAAGTGGATAAATTAAATTAATTTGACAATTTTTCCAGTTTTTTCTTTTGTACCTTTTTCATTGGTTCCAAAACAAGAAAACTACTAAACCAATTTGTCTTTGCAATTAAGGTAAAGGAGGTTGAGTCATCAACAGAGGAGAGTGACAGGTCAACTACACCAAACCAACACAAACAGCATCCCCACAGTAAACCCCCAAAGTCCAGAGGCCACAGAGAACCTCCTCCAGTGTGGGGTCCTGGTTTCCCCGGGTTTCCTCCAGGCCCACCGCCCATGCACTCGTTCAGACAGGTAAGAAGAATTACCCAGTTCCTTTCCTCATTAGTCAGCAAGCATAATGAAGTGGTAATAGACTGTCTTCATGGATATTAGTGTTTGAGATTAAAATGTTAAAATTGAGATTAAAACGATTTAATCTATTTAGTTTTATTTAAATTCGCTGAGGGTTAGCTCGTTACTGCAGGAGATTTAATAAAATAATGAAATTTGTACAATGAACAATAAAATTAGACTAAAGACATTTATCTTTGGGCAATTGCACTGGATTATAATAAATTGCGTTGCCGTTAATGTGAATAGATTTAAACTCTGCACAAAGTCATAAAAGAGAGGAATGGAAGCAAAATGATCTGGGGTACTGTTTGGTGATACTGAGATCATAGTGTTTTGTTTTTAACCCCTTTTTTTCTTTTGTGTTCTCTCCCAGGGGGGAGGCAGACGATCAGGTGGTCATGGGCCGGTGCCTCCTTCCTGGCCTCCCATGATGCCTTTTGGTCCACCAGTGAGTTGCATATAATCTTTACACTAATTGCAAATGTAAACACTACAGCAGGTACTGTTTATTGCAGAAAGCTTTGCAATTTACAGCAAATCATCTTGATGAGATGATGGACCACTATGTGCTGCCAGAGCGGCTTCAAAGCTCTTTGGCATTGATTGTTAAAGTTTCTGGAACTTAATTGGACAAACGCAATCCCGTTCTTCCAAAAGACATTTCCTTGTTTGGTGCTTTGATGATGGTGATTGAGCGCTGTCAAACATGTAGGTCCAGAATCCCCATATGTGTTTAATGGAGAGGAAGAGTCTGGTGACTCTGAAGGCCACAGTGCATGATTAACATCATTTTCATACTCATCAAACCATTCAGTAACCCAGCACACAGGTTAAAGGTGATCGATCAAAACAACTGTATTGTTTTACATAGAGGTCCAGGGGTGTCACAATAAAACAGTTATTTTCAGTTGTGACGGCTCTGCTATGGGTAGACTATGTTATCTGGATTTTTAGACAGATATTCTTTACAAAGCCACAACAGCTGGACTTTATCCTGTTGGATTTTTGCAGGTTCCTGTTAAGTAGGTTCAAATAATATTCACCAGAAATAGCAAATTCTGAGTTCAACAAAAAAAATACCACCCTTTAGGGACTCAACAACACACAGTGAAACATAAAAATGTAGTGTGTTGCAAACTTCAGTTTCTCAATTTTTGTTCCAAGTAAACCCACTTCCCAAAGAAATCCATACAGAATCTCTGAAAATATGATAAGTTCAGTTCAGGTTCCCCCCCAATCAATTAATTCGAGTTTGTGGTTTAGGGCGATTTAAAAAAAATTTAATCGAGTTTCTCTTTAACTTGCTCCGCCACCACTCCGCATGGGCTCCGGTTGTTCATAGTGGGCTCCGCCTTCCCCCTGCATTTACTGTCCACAGAGAAACAAACACAACAACATGGAAGCAAGCCAAGAGTTTGTTCATAAAAAGGCACTGTCTTGTTAACAGCTTGGTTTTGTGGCGTTGGACCCCGAACAAACCACGGTCCGCTACAAAGTCTGTTCAAAGGCTGTTGCAACTAAAGGCAGCGGACCGACCCATTTATTTCAGCATCTCAAACAGACGCATGCATCACAGTGGGACACTTGTTGTTCACTATGAGACGCACAGGAGCGTGGCAGCCCACAAATACCCGCTAAAAAGCAGCCAACATTAGCAGAATCATTTAATCATTGTGTCCCGTATGACAAGAAAGGGTCCCGGTGGACAGCTGTTACGGACGCAGTCACGTTGCATATCGCTAAAGATATGGTGCCCGTACATACAGTGGAAAAGCCGGAGGTTCATCCACATGCTGAAAATGTTCGACCCCAGGTTTGTGCCACAAAGCCACAACGGTGCCTCAAACCAGAGGCAGGAGACGGGCTCGTCTTCATGGCCAGAAATTTGTAAAAAATGACAGCAAGCACACACCTCATGTTCTGTACATCTACCAACATGTGATGTTTACTTTGCAATGCAATGCAGATATTTAATTTAGTTTACATATCTTCAGGGATATAAAATACTTTTTATAATCAAAAGGCACCTTTTGCAAAATAAAGTATTTAATGAAAGTTATGTTCACACTTTATCAATACCAATATGGAAACTGATCTGTGTTTAATAATAGCAAGCAATCTGACATGTTAAATGTATGTTTACAAAAGCATTTTATCAAAAAGGGACACAGTCTGTTCAAAAAGATGCACTATTATTTATTTTTTCAAGTGAGTTCGAAGGTGCACTGTTTACAATGGCAGGGCAAATTTGTTTAAAATAAATGCAATGCTTTTAATAATCTTTGTCATTTTAAGTTTGTTTTTGAGAAGGAAAAAAAAAATCGATTAAAACCGTAAATCAAGTTTGGTGAGAAAAAATTGGAGATCCAATTTTTAGGTGGTATCACCCAGCCCTAAAATAAATCTAACATTACCCAGAATGAAAAGGAAAAAGCAGTGGGGGGAAATCATCAGACAGAGTCATGCTTTTGATTGAAATTCCAATTTTGTCAAAATTGAGACATTCCAAGCAGAGATTCTTTCCTTTATTGCAGGGCTGGCCAGAGTAGGCCCACCATAACATTCAATTTGGCCCGAGGTTTCTAGAGATAAAAATAACAATTTTTTAATCAATCATAATATGCATCTCTGTTAATGCTGCATCATTTCTTTTTGTGAGGTCCAAATTATCTTTAGATATCTGTCAGATCTTTAGGTATCTCAAAGTATTGATTATGTTTGATAGTCGGAGCACAGCAGGCAGAGTGACACTTTCTGCAGGAACTCAGTCAGTTAAGGGACATTGGGATCCTTGTTTCATCTTGCATCATGGCAATACAATATATTAGGTGTTTGCTTTTGGCCCGCCAGTAGAAGTTTCTGTTTTGGCCCAACAATGCTTTCACCATTTGCATTGTGATCACACTCTGTCTTTCTGTTGTGTCTGCCTCAGATGATCCCTCCACCTCCACCAATGAGCCCTGACATGGTGGATGATGAGGCCTTGGGCAGCGTGCTCATCTCCTGGTACATGAGTGGATACCACACAGGATACTACTTGGTATGTGCACAGAAGCTAACTGAAGCTTTGTGGATTTCCAGCTTTTATTCACAGTCTCTTGCATTAACGAAGAGCAGTGGGCGTACTATATGGTAATGTGGACCCTGTTTTGCCTTTTTGGTTAAGTTGCTTAATTTTCGCTGCCATGCTTCTCAGCGAGAGAGCCTTTTCATCAAATGCCTCCAGCTTCATAATAGGTGGGAGTCCTTGATTTTTAAACACCATATTCTTTTTACAGGGGTTAAAACAAGGACGCAAAGAAGCTGCTAATTGGACGAAACTGCACCACAAATGAACCGATCAAGTCAAGATTTCATAGTTTCTGTGACCCGGGGCATCACCTGGAGCAGCAGCCATCCTCCCTGTTGTGCCTGATGCGTGTCCTCCCTGTCTCAAACAGAAATGTTATGAATGAAGTGTACATGCCACATGAGTTCAAGGAGGAGAGTTTTGTATTCTTTGTAAATAGGTGAAATAAATGGTATCAGAGCACAGATGATAACTCGCTCATTGTTTTCTGTCTCACGTTGTAAAATGGAAATTTATTGTACAGATGTGTGTTATTACCGACACCATACATTCATTACTCATTAGAATTATTTCTTTGCTTATTTATATTACTTGTTCGTTAGATAATGTATATGTGACACTCGATCACGTGTGGTTGTAATGGCGAGTATTGTCCAGCAGAAGTCAGACTAGTCTAATGTATTCCCATTATAGGAAAATGTGGCATGAATACAAAATAGCGTGGGGTATAAACCTGTACAGAATCACAGCCATACAGAGACAGAAACACTCCCCACTTCTAATTGTGTGTCTGCTATACACTTGTGTCTCTTGGCATGCTCACAATTTGATTGCAAGCCAGACTTGAGTCCTGCTTAAGCCCCTCTGGTGCTTTCCACACAGTTAATTCAGAGAATCGTTCCAGTGTATGCCTTGCATTCGAGCTCTCTGTTTTCCCTGAGGTGTTCCCTCGTACACCGGCCCAATATAGGACCGCATCCATCATAATGTTTTTCAACTTGCATCAGATCGGTGCATATTTCTGGATGATAGTAAACAAGGTTTCAAGAGCAGACAGTATGACATATTGGGTCACTTGTGCAGATGCAGATGGATTCTCAAACAAAGTTGTGAAGGCATTAAGATTTCTCCACGGTATTTTCTCTAAACATCTTCTGCACTTTACCGGCTTGAACTTGCAAACCGTAAATGCAGATAATTTAAGTCGTACATGGTGTGCTTGTGTGGAGTTAGACCCCGAGGTCCATTACCCTGGTCGTTTCATTAATTTTGTTGTCCTTAAACTGATCCTGGAATGTCTGAGGTTTAATAACCTTAGAACAGTAGAGAGAAGCAGAGCACCAGTTTCAAGTACTGTATGCCAGTGTATATTTAGAATATAGAAAAACACATGTAATTACAGTGCAAAAAGCCACAATCATGCTGCTCAGCCTGTAGTGCTTTCGTTCCATGAAAAGGAAGCCAAACTGATTTCCCATAGTTCTGGTGGTTTGCTGCCTGCTTACACCCACTCCTCCGGTTCTTAACTGGTGGCCAATTGATCATCGACTGTGTGTGAGTGTGTGTGAGGGAGCGGAGGAGAGCGAGAGAGAGAGAGAAAACAGAAACAGAATACGATTTTGTGGTACGATTGTAACAGCATGATTGTCTCCTGTTTTTTTTCACCATGTGATCTTCCTCCAGCTGCTGCACGGCCGTTGCTTTCTGTGTGAAGAGCGGCCCCTTTGTTTGTGTACTGACTGTGGTCGGCATTTTATAGCCCACTGTGACTGTGTGCCAGTGTTGACTGCCGTATTTGATTCTCACTGTAGCAGTCACTTTTGTTTTTCAGCCCGTCTGTGTGGGCAAAGGAGAGAAAGCAGGGGAGAAGAGAGTGACGGCATCAGGGGAAAATGTAGTTTGTGGGATTTACAAATAGAATATGCAATATAAACGAGGGGCGATAAACCAAACCTATCTTTCCCCCACAGATGGGTTTAAAATCTGCCACGGCAAAGCCTGCGCATAAGCCCATTGCTTGTCTGACTCTGCAGCAAACTGAGCTGCCCAAAGGGCTCGGTGGAGCCCAGTGAGGAGTTAAAAGGGGGTCAGACCTAGCTTGGGAAAGCACTGTTCCCCTCTGTGACTGTCTACCCCCTACTGACCAGAGCGGCATGAGGCATGTAAACATAATCTGCATTTCACATAGTCCCTTCTAGGGAACAGACAGGCATCCAAGTGAGATCACATTGCTGCATGAGTTAGAGCGCCTTCAGCTATTTACTCAAGCACCCGACATCAACAAACATCCTGCTTTTAAATAAGACACTTGGGGGGAGATTAGAGAAACGGGGGCTGCGCGAGAACCTTACCCCTTTCTCCATAGAGACCGAGCACCTCACTGAAGAACTCCAGTCATCGCTGTATGTTGAAGATTATGTTTTAACCCCAACAGAGGTGAGTGTGTGTGTATATAGTTTTTTTTTGATGGGAAAAGATACATTTGGACTGTTGAGCATAATGGGTAAGAGTTTGGTCTGCGCTAAATCGCTGGATTAAAGCGCATGTGAGACTTTGTTTCACAGTAAGCGCCAAGCTGTCAAGTAATCCGGCTGAAACGCAGCGTGGGAAATGCAACACTATTTATATTTGTTCTGTTCCAAAAAAGACAAACATGTGCCTCCAAAGAAACTAAATTTAGGTGTGTGTGATTGGCAGACAGACAACAGATACAGATTCCTGTATAAAGGCTGTTTACGCTTCAGACAAAAATCAAAACATGCTCACCATCATAGCATGGCACCATGACTCTGGCAAGCGGGTCCTCAGAGTTAATTGCCTACCCGATGTAAATCAAAGCGGTTGTGTTGAAAACAGTGGCAATATCACAGTGAACAATGGTTTCCAGTTCCATAAACTCTATGATGTCAACTTTATCTTAGTGCGCTGAATTTCAGCCTGCCAACATGAAAGGATTTTAAACATATTCCTGGCTTTTAGGTGCCTTCTGATTCCTCTCTTTTTTTTAACGGCTCACAGTGTTGGCATAGTCTCAGGTGATACAGCGGGTCATGGTCTGGGTTACACAGTGCCTGAATGTGCAGAAAATGGATAAACAGAGCTTTGTTGAACACTGGAGTTCTAGTTCTTGTAATATCAACACTGAACTGCCCACTGGAAAGTGAAAGTAAGGGAAGAAAGACTTCTGACATTGACGCATTTCAGGCAAGATGTACAAGCTAAGGCCAAGCAATGTGGCCTTAAGATATTATCAGGAGGCATAATTTATATTTCAATATTTTGAAGGCTTCTCAGAAGCACTTCATAAATAGCCAGACTTGGAGACAAAATCAAATATCATCATATGGATAATTAAATCAGGAGCTGATGTGTTTACATCTTTACAGAGACCTGTCTCCGCCACAACATGCCAGATCAAGCTGATGCCTTCAATGGCAAATGGGACATCCGGACTCAGCGATGCTTGGTGCTCACACAGGGTGAAGGTTGATGGACAGTTTTTATGCGATGTCGAACTTTCAATGTGAAGATGCCCGCCATATTATCACCTTTACAGTAAAATGCACTGCGGAAGAATTTACCTGGGTGAACACAATGTGAGTTTTTGATAAATAATCCTCAGTAGTGTGGATAGAAATGTTAAGTAGGTAAAGGCAAGTGTTAGAACAAGTGGAACAGTCTGCTAGAAAGTATCAGTAAGTCTAAGGCTGTGTGTGGGGACATGCTAAAGCGCTTACTTGACACGGAATAAACCGCCAAACACACACACACACCTACGATCGGTTCCACGGGGTCACGAGTTGGATGCGGGTCCCTGCTTGTGGATAAAATGTGCCTTCTTCTCAGAATCCTGTTTACTGCTAAATATTTTTCACTTGGTGTGTTAGTGCATCACAATGAACACACTCGAAAAGGAGATTAAAGCAGCTCTTTAAGTCAGCGAGGATTGTTAGATAAAACGAGATTGAAATTAAATATGAAAATCATTGAATAATCAACAATACTATCAGTATTTACAATGTGACTCTTTTTATGCGACCGTATTAGCAGAATCACCTCTTGTCATGAGGCCCACGACTTCCCAGCAGACCTTTGTCACCCTCTGCGCGGCCTCGGTGAGACTGATCCTCGATGACTTTCTGACCTCTCAGAATTCCACTCACAGCAGGTTCAGTAAAGTCCCGGTGCCAGCACAGACTGTGATCCACATTCCTGCTGGATCTTCATGCTCAGTTGCAGATGCTCGTAAATAAAATGTTCCGCCATGGAGGCAAAAGCCCATACGCCCAAATTTAAAGCCCTCGGTGTAGGCTGCAGTACAGGTATTGAGGAAATTGGGATTCTCAGAGACTAGAAAAGTATTTACTGAAACATGTAAACTACCTATATGTAACCTGGTAAACACCTCAAGCTTCCCAACTCAGCAGTGTTGATCTAGATGGGGAAGAAGAACAATCTGGACCCTATAAGATCTGGCGTCAGATCTAGTTATTTTAGTTTTATGGAGTGGTACAGCACTTCATCCATTTGAATACAGGCTGCCTGTGTGTCACCCTAGATGATAGCTTTTGATTTGTAAAGTTCCTTTCATGCATAAATTATAGCTCATATACACCGCAACAAATTTGAGCGTGATATACAAAGTCATTGTCCGCTCGCTCCCGTGCTGATGGAAATAGAATGAAGTTTTACAGTCCACAAGTCACTTCTGGAGCTTCGCAGCAGGACAGAGTTGCAGCAATTTTGTAGACAACAGAAGTATATGGGGACTGGTTTTAAAACATAAAAAACAAGTGGGGGAAAAAAAATAAAAAATTTTGCTCCATGCAAGTCTCTGGAAGCTCCAATATCCCAAATTGGCGTGAAATGACCAGGATTTGGAAGGTAAGATTCAGCTGAGAGGATTCTGATACAGTTAATAAGTAGCTGTTAAATATGTAGTCAGTCAAGTAATTCACGCGTTCAGTGTCAAGTGTGGAAAAATAACTCCTTTTAATAACTATTTGGGATCCCAGGGCTTCCAGAGACTTGGATCACGTGAGACGAACTTTACAGAGTCACTTGTTGTGGAGGGACTTTTTCCAACAGTTTTAAGTTGCCGTGGATATGTTGAGACGAAATGAACATCAGAACAAAAAACGCCCAGAAAGTTAACAACTTAAAAGATGAAATACCAAAAAAGCAGCACAGTTTATATTAATTCTACATGTAGGCTTTAAAGGGGCACTGTGTTATTTGGAGAAGAAATCTAAACTCAGAACTTTAATATCTACAGTATTAACGAGACCCAAAAATATTTTTCGCCATAGCTGCATAAACAAGCTGTTCTCAGAGGTAAGTAAGGTCCCCAGAACACTGTTTGAAGCTAGACAGGTGGCAGGGTCCGCCACATATACAATAAACTGTATGAAATTGTGTAGTCCTTTATGGTGAGTTTGTTCATTCAGCCATGACAAATAGTTTGTTTAGTCATTAAAAATCAGCCAATGAAGATCTCTCTCTTTCTTCCCCAAAAACTACACAGTGCACCTTTAAGGACAGACCTGGTCTATTTTGAAAGTTGTACGCCAGGATGAAATCACTCGGCCTGCACGGACTGGTGTGGTGCGCACATGTGGTTTTGCTGGATGACTTGCACAAACAGGCCTAAAGAAAACAGGCAGTTGAGATACTGCCATAGTAAATCTCGGTGGAGTTGAGGACACTCGTCGCCGGCAGAGGTCTCCGGGCGCAGGGCAGGGCAGGGCAGGACAGGACAGGACAGATCTCGGCTGCAGCACATGGGGTGTCACCGTGTCACCGTGTTTGGGGAGAAGTGAAAAGTCGGCTGTGAGGGAAGACTCGCGTTCAATCTGCCTCTGGACCGGCTTCGCTCTCTGCTCCCGCATCAGAAGACACGGCGGTGTTTGACTCGGGGTTTTCTGCCTGAACCCTCCCGGGAGCTTCTCTCTCCCCCCCGGCGGGGCGGCGTTGTTGCCACTTTTCGAAGCGATTCCTCTCGTTTTTTTTGTTTTTTTCCAACTTCATCTTATACGGTCTGCACAGGACTTTCTGTGAAGTTGCCAGCAAAGCGGAGACGATGTTTTGCCGGAATCAAACAGCGAGAGCCACGGTCGCCCGCGGCTCTGCCCTTGAAATGGAGATACGGCGAGGGAAGTTCAGAAAGAGCGTTTTCCTGGACACATCACAGGTAGAGTCAGATTGTCCGCCAGTTATCACCACCGTCTCACCACACACACACACACACACACACACACACACACACACACACACACACACACACAAACACACGCTGTGGGGGAATCTCTGTTTATAACTTTGACTGATCTGTCTCCCTCTGCAGACTAACTTATTTGGCACACGTTTAATCTCGTTCTGGAGGCATCTGAGAGCGCACTTCGCTTTGTGCGGCGTTTTAATTACATTGCACTGGGGAGCCGAGCTTGTTGCGTTCAGGTCCTCAAATTAAAGCTGTTAATTGCCGCATTTTCAAGCTACTTTGCATTTTACCCGACTCCCAACAGCAACAACAACAAAAACAACAAAAAACCCCCCAATAATATTCCTATCGAGACCTGGAAGTGAGTCTGTGGTGCTCAGTTGAGAGTAAAGTTGTGTTCCGTGTCCCGTGACACTGTTTCAATATTCTTGTTTAGTTGCTGTTCTGTGATGTTTCAGGTGTTTGTTTGTTTTTTTTTGCACGACATTCGCTTTAATGGTTCATCGTGAGCTTAATAATGATTTTACTTCCATGTAAAAGTGTTCCAAAGGTGTCTTCCTCCCTTGGTATTCAACTTTTCTCAAACACTTCCCTTGAATAACATTGCACCACACCAAAAAGTGTTCCTCTGTAACCCCACAGCAGCCCAACCGATACCAATAAAGATATTGGGGAGCCAGAAAACAAACAAAAAAAACAACAGCAAAAGAACAAGTCAGATTTGCATAAATCAGCTACATAAACACATTGGTTTTTTTTTCTTGCAGTGATCCTTCAAATGTTGCTGTCAAAGAGAAATATGTACAAAGGAGGCGGGATATCCTACAGTTTAAAAATAATCTTTATTGTCAAATGATGTCAGAGCTCTGAGGTAATAATGTTCACTGGCAATTGAAGAATTATAAATGATCCCTAGCTTCTTTAACAGCATTAAAATCTCTCCCAAGAAAGTCTCCGATACGCCGATACCGATATATCTCTGATGGGCCAGTTAGGGGCTGTGAGACGCATGGAGTTCAACGTCTCGGCTCACTTGTATGTAAAGCTGCAATGATCTGTCGATCTAAAGAAAATTAAATACCATCTATTTCAGTGATCAGATCAATAATTTTGAGATGTTGATACTGTTGCAGTGATAATGAATGTCAGTGTGTTTGCAGTTTCGTAACTGCAACAGATGAAATCTACCGGAGCCCGAGTGATACAACAACTGGCCAATACTATCGGCCAGTATTGGCGGAAAGGTTGGTTTTTGAGATTATAATGCAGATAGAAGACGCTCGGAGTAGTTTCTAATAATTGAATTCCTGGTGAAGTGTTACTGTTTCAGTGCACAGACGTCCTCTTGGATACTGAATACTGCCTTGGCTGTCAGCTCGTCTGACATACATCAAATGTAGAATAGTACACGGCGGGCGAAACACTAATTTGCGAACAGAGCCAGACCAACGTGGCAGTTTGTCGATAAAGTATAGTAGTAGGAGGTTAGTATCTGATATGCAGCAGTATGAAAATGTACTGCAGAAAAAGATGCTTGGGGTTAGGGTTAGTGAAGAGACTTTGAGGTTATGGACCGAAGCAAACAGAGGAGGACGTCACTGTGGGAAACTGTGATGTGAACGTGTGTCACGGTTTTCAAATGATTCATCGAGTAATCACGAAAACAGTCAGCAGATTAATCGGAAATTGCAACCCCATAACTTGTTTGCCTTCGTGCTTTAGTTCTTAACGAAGCGTGTGTGGACGGACACCTTCAGAGAAACAGTCAGGGGGGGGAAAAAAAAAACAGAGGGAGGCTTCAACCAAAAGTTGGGAACTGGGTCAGAGATGTAGTCTGTGTATCCCTCTCAGCTGTTTGTCACTGGATTACAACTGGTACTCTTCATGCATGTTTTCCTCTTCCTCTGTACAAAGCCCCCGTGTAGACATCTGCTTCATATTAGCCACCGTTTGTCGGCGGCGCAGACAGGCACAGGAGCGGCTTCCAATCCAAACTCTCATTATTACTACTCACGGACCGCTTTTAATACTGTTTTGATCTCCCTCCTCTTCCTTTCTCTTTCTCCCTCTCTCTCTCACACACACACACACACAGTTGCGTGTGGAGCGCTGATGATGGTATTTGTTATTCAGTCTGAAACATTCTCCCGCATTAGGCGTGTTTGCATCTGTTAGATTAAAACTAAACCCACGCTTTTAGATGTACGCAGTTTTGGAAGATCAGAGAAATGTTTGGTAATTCTGGACAGACGTAGAATCGAGGGATGTGTGTGTGGAAGAGGGTGGGAGAGAGAGAGAGAGGTGGAGTGGGGGGGGGGTTCTCAGTGGTAAGAGGATACTTAAGGAATGTTAATGGTGCAATACAGCAAATGGAAAAGATAGGGTATTGATCCCGTCTCTCTCCTTCCCTCTCTGAATCTTTCTTGCCTCTGCGCTCTTGTGTGTGCAGGCATACACATTGTCAGCTTACGTGTACTGGTTGTTTATAATTCATGTCACAGGAAAAGACCGCTAACCCCCCCGGTGGAGCCAGTCCCACTCCGTCGTATTGATCTGCAGTCAGCATTGGCCTGATCCTGTGTCGGAGCGGGCGCAGGTTCATATCTGACACACAACACTTCTACAAGTCTGCTCAGCTTTTTACTCCGAGGGAATTAAATGATCTCATGCCTCTCCGGGTTTATTTTGGGATGGTGTGAGTCGGTGTTTGTCTACAGAGATTAGGAAGAGTGTAAGCAGAGCTGCAAGTCCACTCAATCAGTGAGTCGACAGAAGAGTAATCGCCAACTTTTTTTTTTTATCAGAGATTAATCGTTAAAAGAGACATGTTGTGCTTATTTCAAGTTCATCATTTTGTTTTTGAGAATAGGTTTAGCTTCGGTTTCTCTAAGGCCCGCCCCCCGACCACCCGATATGCTCTGATTGGTCAGCTTACACACGCCTGAGACGGCACCGCTCACCGTGTCTCCAGTCGGCTCCTCTGCTGCGAATAGGCTTTAATCGTGGTGAAGTGTGGAAAAAGAAAGTGCGGATGTAGGGAATTTCAGTCACTTCAGGAGCAGTGTTTTCCTTTTGGGCTTTTTAACTTTTGAGACATTTTATGCACAAAAACCTGTTAAAGCATGGTAGGTCTCTTTTACAGTAATTTTTTCATTTGAAATTGGCTGAAAATGCTGTTTTCTGCCTCTCAAATATGGCGATTTCCTTCTTTTCTTTGGGCTTTGAATGGAAAAAACAAAGCATTTAGAGACGCGGCCTTGGACTTTGGGAAAGTGAGAAGGATACTTTTCACTATTTTCTGACATTTAACAGACCAAGCGATTGATTTATTAATCAAGAGAATAATTGTCAGATTAATTGAAAATGAATATAAATGTTAGTTGCAATTTATCCCTGAGGCATTTTGATAAGCGAGATGAAAAGAGGCACACATTCGTATTCATGTATGTATTTATTTGTTCTTCGGGTTCAGGTGAGGGTTTGATAAGGAGTGGAAGGGGAAAGACTGTTCTTTACCTGCACTTTGTGGAGAAAGACAAACACAAAGGGGATAAAAAGGGTCTGAGCAGGCATTTGCTGGACCATCACCTTTATCCTTAACCCACCCTGAACTCCTATTACCTTCCCCTGTTTGTTCTCTGTGTTACTTATTTATCAGGGTAAAGACTTCCTTTCCTTTCACAACAGCAACAATCACTGCTTCCTTAACTCTGTAATCTGTCCTCAGCTGGTTCTCATACAAGATTAATTTGTGTCTCTGCCTTTGTTGCCAATGCTAATGATCCTTTTTCAGAGACTGGGTCTCTCCTCCGGCTCTGTGTGTTAGAACTCTCTCAATGCCACCGTGGAACCAGTCTGTGGCATTTCAATGAAGCAGGCTACCCTCGGTGTGAAAGCACCCCATTTTCACTGTGCCAAGGGATATCATGGTGTGTGTGTGTGTGTGTGTGTGTGTGTGTGTGTGTGTGTGTGTGTGTGTGTGTGTTCATTCGTGCCAACATTTGAGCCTCTTACGTAAATGTGTGCATGTTAAGGTGGCTTGCCTGGAATTTCTGTCGGTCAATGACATGTTATCAGAGAATGAGCTGGTGGAAAAATGACTCCTTGGTTGGACTGAACCAAAAGTGAGTATGATTTTGTTTTGCACACTCCCGTGGGTCATGAAAACGTGTATCCAGCAGAAAAAAGATACAGGTTAGGACTCTCCTCACATGCTCCATTTGGCCACATTCACAGCAATGAATTGTGTCTATTTCACCCGGTTAAAGGTGCAGTTTTAGTCGAAAACATTAAAAAATTAGGATTAAGATTACGATACTATAATGTTATGTCCAAGATGTCTATGTATTGTGTTGCAGAGATATCTATTGAAGTTAGCATGCTAACCAGCTAGCCTGTTAGGTACAGTTAGCAGCAGTTAACTGTTACTGTGGTGATGTGCTGCCAACTGTTTGTTTGGAGGATGAATTCGGCAGGTGGCCAAGAATTTTGAATTTAATAATATGTGTGTTTGGTGTTCAAGGGTCGCTTTCAGTATCCTTTGATTGGGGTGAAAAAAGCACTATTACCAAATAAATATGCACTATTACCACTTTTACACCAAAATCCACATTGTCTAGCTTTATTCTTCTTCTTAAGCGCGTGTTACCTTGTTAAGCAAGGTGCTATGAATAAAGTTGATCATTATTATGATTATTGAAATAAGTGTGAATGTGCAGGTTTTTCAAACCCACTACAATATAGGCAAATAACTCCTTTTCCATTGCCAGGGGGTGAGTTTGCGGCATCATCACAAATGCCGCAGAAAAACATTGTACCTCATCAAAATAAATACATCTTCAGATGTCTTTATCACTAATAGTATTTGATGATGGTAGCTGCTAAGAAGTGAGAAATCTCACTTCTGACTCATCTTTGTTGAGAGTTGCACATGTGCAGTTCTGATCAGGCGGCTGGCAAGGGCTGGACAGTAACAGGGCAACGGTGGTTGCTTCTTTAATATCTTTTACTCCAGTCTCTCTTTCAAATTCAGCACCGACGGCACTGGCTGCTCAAGCAAGGATGGATGGCAAAGTATTTCCAAGCCGGCGGCCTAAAAGCCTGATAGTGGGTGTTAGGAGGTTTTTTTGTCCGGTGTGAAGGGTTTATGTGCCTGGAGGCAAATGCCAAGAGCATGATTTTGTATGGCTAAACGACTGCTATTATTACTCTAGAAACTGCAGATTAAGACTTTTGGGGATGTCTGTGGACTGTGTGTCTAATTATGGCAATCAGTCATGTAAATAACAGATTAAAACGTGCCAGGCATCCGGCGTAGACGTTTTGACATATCATATCCTTCACAGGATATTGTTTCCCTGCAAATATAATTCAACTGACTCAGAATTATCAAGAGAAATCCTGACAGCCTGTCTTGCTGTGTGCCGACTCCGCGTCCTCTGAGGTCCGGTGGTGGTGAATCATTCTGCTGTGTGGGTATCACAAATTGACAGGCTAATATAGTCAGAGGGTGGAAGGAGAAAAAGAACCTGAGCGAGCGATTTCACGCTCATGCGGCATTTGTCCAGAAATCCATTCTGCAGCCGGCCTGTCGATCCCCTGCTCGATGCTCTCAGTGGGAGCAGAGAAGACATCTGCTTTCTACATCCCTGCTCTCTGATCCACGAGGCCAACAGTGTGTCTCTGCTCTCTGCTCCGTCTCCGTCCTCGTCGGGCTCTGCTGTTTCAGCTGAAGCCACCCAGGCATGCAGTGGGAGCCCGGGCCTGGTGCGGTTATTATTATGGAGGTGGGGATGGAATGTCCTGTATTTCACTGCTCCGACTCTGCATTATGTTTAACTCGAGGATGGTCCCTTCTAGCCTGCTGTGGCTACCACCAGCTATGCATGGCCAGGAAGTGGTTAGATTGGGTGTGTCATCGCACACACATCCACCCACACACACTCTCTCCCAGCCTTGCAGGAGTGGATGGCAAGGTCTGGGAGACTTCCATCCGTGTTGAGTAAAGAGCTTTAACAGCTTCGGGCTGCGGTTTGGTTGGTTTTGGTGCTCTGCCCTTCTCCACCCTGTAGATCCACACACAGATCTCACCAGCACGTATCCAAACTGAACATGCTAGTGGCTTGGGTGAAAATTCGGATACCATGGGTGTTCCCTTTCACTCGGCACACGTCACCCACCCTGAGAAGAATGTGTTGGTCACACCAGCAGCGCAGTAACGCCTATATCTGAACATTTAGATTTTGGTTATGTAATGCAGTGTTTTTGTTTTTCGTAGAGGGACAAGAGCTTATCAGAACTCGTTTCAGCCGGAGAAATGTTCACGTGTATTTTCTTCAGTGTCTGATCTTTCAGGTTTGAGGAATACTCCGCTTCTATCAGTGTAAAAAGATGCATTGTGGTGTTCTTTCTCCGGAGTCTGAGATATTGTGTAACTGATATGTTTTCTCCAGATGCTCGGATGTATGGTTTATAGCTCACAGAGGCAGACCTCGCACTGTAAGGAGCCTCATACTCAGTGGCCTCTCGCTGTGGCTTCTGCTCGTGTTTAATGTGGCCTGGCAGAAAACGGTGATAAACTAAGCCTGTTTATGTTTGCATATGTTTGCCTCCGCACATACACTGAGGGAGAGAGGTCGTATGGATGTTGCCGGGACGACACTTTTGCCAGCGAAGAGGAAGCACCTCAGACCATGAACCCATTGAGAAAAGTTTTCAAGGAATGCCAAATCTTCCCCCCATGAGTCCTCCTCTCAAGGCAGCTCTGTGTACCCAGAGAACAATGGGCCATCACTGCTCCGTAGCCCAAAACAAGGCAATGTTCCGGGGGATGAAATGCTGGGAAAAAAGGGGGATCAGGGACCTGGAGGTTCTACGCTGTGGATGCATTCTACAAGATATCTTGTGTTGGAGTTGGCAAGACCGGTCCACATGGAGTTCTGTGAGAGAGTTATGATACAAGACTTTTAGACAAATCTGCCAAATGAGTGTGGGACCTAGCCAGCAGTGCTTAAATCTCTGTAAACTCTAAAGTGTGCGTGCACCCTCAGGGCTTTCAGGCACGTTGAACACTGTGGGGGTGCAGGGGAGATGCCAGGGAAAAGTTTACCCCTCTTAAGACCTTTCCTCTCAAACAAAGCTCGCCCACTGGAGCTTTCTGCTCGGAGGCTTTCTTGGTATGTTGAGGGATATTTTAACTAGCAAATGTTTAACTTCTTTTTATTACCCCGGCTTTGTGTGCGCATCACTGTGGAGCACTTTTTCCCACTCAGCCTCTGAGTGCTAGCGCAAATGAAAAATTGTTTAATCTCGGATTCTTCGGGCTGCGACTATCATTCTGCCAATGTCCCGCTATTGTTCCCATAGTAATGACTGGACTGTTTGCTTAATAAGGCTGGTGAAAGAGGGAACAGAGATTTATTGTTTAAATACAATATTTAATAAAGTTTCTTACTTCTCACGCGTACACGTTCTTTATTGTTTCATGCAACAAGACAATCTCACCTTGTAGCTTATTATTTAGCACAGTAGACCTATTGTTGGTAGGGAAATTTCATACATCTAATGTGTTCTTTTTCACTGTGAGCCATCTGAACAGCTGACAATCCTCTTATACTACTTGTACACTCTTTGCCGAGCCTCAAAAGCCCTGAGGGTCTGTGTTCTTTCCTGTTTCATATGACCAACACTCACGGACACACAGTGCGCTCATAGTTAGCGGATGTCTTACTGCGCTGACCCTCCACTGGTCCCCTCAACACACAAGGATGGCACTCTCCTTTACAGCCTTACTTTGTCTCAGTGATCGTGCATGCTGGGTAACAATGTGACGCCTGGCTTGGAGACATCCTAAGATTGGTATCATGATGGTAAAATCTGATGTTAATTTTTAATTGCACACAAAATGTGTGGGCCATTAAAGTTTGGCTTGCCAGATGTTTTTTTCTCATTTGATTAATGAAAAGAAAGTTATAATATGCATCGCTGTTTATGACTTAATATGTTTTTGTGAGGTTGTTTTTGAGATGCAAGTGAAAAGAAATTAAGTAACTTTGAAAGACTATCCTGGCAAAACTCATAAACGAAACAAATCAGTAACCCCGGGAGAAAAAACAAATGATTAAATGGATGATCAGAATCTTATCTCACTCGCGGACCTATAAAATTAAGTGTTGCCCCCATTTTCATCTTAGATTGATGGACGGATGGATAGCAGCAGGGTTGAATGAGTTTGTTGCTGAAGCTGCTCTTAATCTTAACATCTTAATCTTTTGGCCCCTGGGCCACCATAAAGGTTCAGTCTTGGCCCTGCAAGAGAAAAAGTTTAGGAACTTCTGTTCTAGAGTAATTTAATAGTCATTGTACAATACATAGTGTATAACAACACATCTGTTAGTAGTAAATGTTAACATTGGCTCCAATTTTTTTGTAGTTAGTTTTTGATTATTGGACATTTATGAGCACTGGTAAGAAATTTGTTAAGAGTTTATAGATGCTTAAGGGCGTTAAAGGTCGGATTCATACTCCACACATACTGAGCAGCATATCACCGAGTAACTTCTAACTGCTGCTTAATGCAGCTGCCATTTGCTAGTTAGCTCAGTTAGCCATGCAGCTAACGGCCCAAACTGGTAGCTTGGTGCACTGGGGGATTGTCGTTGTTGTTTACACTGCTAGCACAGCAGTTTTGAACTTTTATCAGATGCATTATTATGAATCCCAAAGGACTTCTCGCAAGACCTGCACTACTTTGACTGTGATAGGTTGGCTTGGGTGGTTGCATGAAGGTAGCATGCTAATGTAGGGCATTCATAAGGCCTTTAATTACCTTTCTTAGGAAGTCTGTAGTGTAAACTGTTAGTGAGGCTCTTTAGTGCTCAAAAAGGTCTCATGATCTAACAATTCACGTCTTTACGACACTATTATTGACACTCAAGTAGACTTAGTAACACATAAAAATGAGATATGCGTCTTGTAATGACTTATAAAGTAATGCTCATTAAAATGGCTTTAATTTAGTGTTAATTTCTGGCAATGGATAGTATGTTTTTACTCTGTTGTATCCCTTATTTGCTTGTTACAATGTTCTGTGGCCATTCAGTCATCTATTTCCAGCCCCTCGTTGCTGTAAAAGGATGCAGAGTGGATTGCCTCAGTGTGAGGGCCGTAAGTGTTTTTAGATGTAAGCGTTTCGGCCTTGGAATGTGGTTAGCGGCCTGTGTCTCTATGTGGCAACTGGTGTCAGGGTGCAGTTTAACAGCTGAGGGTCTGTTGCTGATGTTGCATGTGAACCCCACCCAACCACAGTACATATTCTTGTACATTATGGGGCTGAAGACGGCGTCAGGCGTTAATGGAGAGAGCACAGACATAACAGACGTGCACGTACACACACAGGAAGTGAGTCACACGTGCTGCGAGGATCCGGTTCACAGATATATCTGCATCTTCCTTGTTTTCTGTTGTGAATGAATGCTGCTGTTCTGAGCTCTTCATTAGTCATACGTGATGACTGCAGTTCGTCAGCCTCTGTTTCACCCACACACGTACACACACACACACACACACCTTCAGACAGTGACTAAGCAGCTGTCTCTCCTTGAGCAAGGTCCGCTGCATATTCTCAAACATAGACAGGCTTTGTTCACACAGCGTACGCTTGTCCTGAGGGAGGCTGTCACTGGCAGTGACTCGGTTAACAGACACATGGAGAGATAGATGGAGGTGGCGTAATCACTGGATACCATCCCAATCCCCCAGATGGGGAAACTTCCTCCATGCATCATCAAACCTGTCTCATTCACTTACTACCTCTGCTAGTGAGGTGGATAACGCTTCTGAAACTGAGCAACCCAGAAACGCTTTCCAGTCAAGTCTTTTCTTGTCTCCCTGTTTTTTGTTTTTTTTTACTGTGTATTACTGGAGAATGTTGCAATGGTAGGATTTGGAATCAGTCCAAAGCTATCCCAACATTTTGAATGGGTCTGAAAGGGTTATAAAACAAACAAGATTAGGGCTCAAATGATCTGAAACAATGTTGTGTCTTCCTGAGCGAAGATGATAAAAGTGGTTAACATTAAAGAAACATAGTGCAGATAAATCCTCAGCTCTGCCTGCTTTCTGCCTCCGTTTTATTTTATGTCTTTCCACTGTTTCATTCTCCCCAATCCATCTAACTGAGCGCCTCCCTTCCCCAGGAGAGCCACATAATGTGGGCCACACCACTTCTTTGAGGCTCAGGTCCCCTGATATAGCAGGCAAATTGGTACTTTTTGTCATGTACTGTAGGGCTAACCCACTTTCCTGATCCAGATTACACAGAGGAAGTCCTTTTTTTTTGTTTCCTCTAGGCAGCTATAGAAGATTACTGTTGGTTTTACATCCCTTTATCTTTCAATCTATTTGCACCGTTCGCCTTTTCTGTAAACACCCCACCAGAGACCTTAACCATGACCCATCGAGCCCAGCGCTAACGGACTGTAAAACAGAACTTGACTGCCTCATGCCAAAGGTATCTTCTTCCTGTGAACACAAGACCCCCACTGCGCTCTGCTCTGTTAAACATTGACAAAAAGACACCAGGACACAGACACACACACAGATTCCGATGTGTGGTTTCACTTACAGTCCAGGACACTTGTTGTCAGCCCCTTTGACTTATCACAGAGGGCTTAGAAACACGAGAGGCTTTGTCTCCATGTGTAGAAATGGCATTCTCTAACAAACATGCGTTGCTTCGGGAAGTAGTTGCAAGTGGTGGCATTTGTTTAACTTTGTGCATGATTTTTGCATGGAAATATCAAAAAAAAAAAAGGAGGCACTTTTGTTTCTGTGTCACCCCCTTGTTCTAACATGGGTTAAAAAGTAAAAAAAAAATGGAGATAGACCAATTACAGGCCTGTCTGATTATCAGGATATTCAGCATTTCTCTGATAATCCTTTCAGGGGTTTTTATGCGTCCAGTTGAATAATCTGAATCTGCATAGCATGTAGTGACTAAAGTTCTTGAATACATGTAGTGGATTGGAGCCATACAAGGTAGCCGAAAATGGAAACACTTAAATCAACCACCTCAAAACTGTACTGAAGCACGGTACTTTAATTCATTGGTCATTTTACATTTTGAAGATTAAGATTTATATAATTTTACTGCAAATGGAAATTGGATTCAAATACTGGTGGTAACCCATACCACATGAACTGTTCTCAGCACGCATTATTTTGAAAGTGTAACCAGACGTTGTATATAACGTATTAGCGCTGACTTGACAGCTGAGCCCTTCACCTGCAAAACTGATTCCAGAAGGAGTGGATATGTGGGAATATGTGTCGGCCAATTCCTGTTGAAAACATTTGTAACACCTTACAGCGAGGTCGCGTGGACCCAGATAGGCAGTGAAAGTCACTTTGCACTCTGTGTGAATCCAGTACAACACACACCGTATCCTCCAAGTTTAGCCTGTGACTTCACCAGGGACAAGTCATTAACCTTCAATTCCACACGGTCATTACGGCTGAAGAATATGGGGCATGTCTATGTCAGCCCACTTTGCTACATGCTCTCTGTTCACTGCTCTCTCTATTCCAGGCTGTTCGCTCATTTTTTTTTTTCCTGGACAAAGACGCTTTTTATCCCATGCTGCTATACATCACATAACTACCTGATGTTATTGTGAAATAGATGGGAGTCAGGGCCCCTCTTTCATACAGAGGAACGCACTGTGAAAGGAATCGATACCCAGGAATGTTCAGAGGTGCGTGTGTGTGTGGGCAGGTGCACTGTGCATGCCTGCTCCTGCACTGATTTGGACTATTGTTTTCATTTTGTGCAATCTCGCCAGCCTCCAGTGTGATGAGTTCAAGTTACCTACATGCGCGCTGTGAACTGTGTGTGATAACCAGCGGCTGGGGGGTGTTTAATTGATGGATGTAGGCACTGTACTGCAGTCATGTCCTCATACTGTGTAAAAAGACTGTCTGTGCCAAATGCAGTCTAAATTCAAAACTACTTCGATAAAAAGGAGATTTTTGCAGCTGATGATCACTGTGTGTGTGTGTGTGTGTGTGTGTGTGTGTGTGTGTGTGTGTGTGTGTGTGTGTGTGTGTGTGTGTGTGTGTGTGTGTGTGTGTGTGTTTGTGTGTGTGCGCGGAGAGAAGACGGGGCAAAAGGGCACAACCACCAATGATGTTGCTCTCTGTTTTGATGATGGCGAGCAGGTGTTTGACTTTATGAGAGCAGATGGGTCTATTATGCATGTCTGCCTTCCCCGCGCGCTGCAGTAGTGTACTAGTCCCTGCCAGCATGCCCGTGTTTTAATGTGTTTGTTTACTGGGCCCAGTGGCAGACGGCGCGGTGTCAGATCTTGTTGTATAGTTGTGTTGTTCCTGCTCTCTCAGCAATTATTTTTTATCTTCTCTGTTGCTAGTTTCCCGTTATTGCCTACCTCGAGGAGAAAAAAAAAAGGGGAAATTAGCTCGTCTAGATGTTTACTCGGGTGGATTTGGACGTCTAATCACCTCTACTGAAGGTGTGAGTAATACGGTTGACTGTGAAAGATTGAGGCTTGACGAAATAAAGCGCTATGGAGAGGGGCTTAAATGATGAGGATCAGCAATCCTGTTACCAAAAACGGTCGTAATAGGTGGATAAGAGTGAATGCCAGTTAGCACCATTTATCAGCATTAAGTCCAGTGTGATCGGAACAAAATAGATAAATCGTGTGTCCAAATCTGATCAGTGCATCAGTTGAAAAAGATGCCGAATAAACTGTTTTACTGTATGCTTGTCTGGCAGTACCTTGTTGGCTGCTATCAGCCTTTCGACAAAAATCCGATGACATTCATGCCTATCTGCTGTGTCACATCAGTTTGGTGCTGGCAAATTTGTGTCATTCTTGCCATCAATTTCTAAAGCTATGTAATGACTTGGAAGTTCATATCATTCAGGAGTTTATATAGCAGTTTAAAAGGCTTTAGAATGAGTTGCTTTTCAAAAAAAGATAATGCAAAAGAAGGTTATATTGAAGGTTGTTTCATAAATGTGCTTAATGGGATTTGTTCCCTTTCAAAGGAAGTTAAATGAAGGGCTGAATGGCTTTAAAACAACTCAGTCAGCTCCTCATGATGAACATTTATTTGTCACCTGGCAAAAAAAGGGGCCATGAATAAGCAAAATAAAATAACAACAAAAATCATCATTATCAGCTAATGGCTTCTGAATATTTTAGAATCTGGGCACCCTTACGACACAGAATAAACTTGTTGATAAAGGAGTTCAATGTTGATGCGTCAGAAACGTTCATCATAGGTGGATCAGGTTGAATGCTTGTTAGCACCATTTGTCCGCATTAAGAGAGGTCTGGCAGTCCGATGTGATAGCGGCGTTAAACAAATCACCAAGGTCCAAATTAGTTCATGCATCAGTTTAAAAAAGTGTAAAATACATTTAAGGTGTTTCATTGGTAGCAGTCCCACAAATCAGACTATTTGCTGTACCGACAAGTGAAAACAAGTAACATTAAATAGGTATTTCATGCAGTAGAACTTTGGTATGTAACCAGATTTGAAGCACCTTTTTGTAGTGGAGTCTGCAGTGGTGAGTTCTTGTTGTGTATTTGTATATCACACTGACATACAACATATGAGAGCTGGAAAGATTATTAAATGAATCATCTAAACCTGAAATGAACTGCTGTTAGCAACTATTAGATAATGGATTGTTGAAGTCATTTATTAAGCCAAATATTTGCTGTTTGAACTTTTTAACGAATCTTTTAACTTTTAACTAAAAGCCGTTTTTCTCTTGTTGGTGGGACAAAATGAGACATTTGAAGACGGCCGCTGGAGCTGTGGGAAATCCTTCTCCCTGTTGGCTGACATTTAATTGACTGAATGATTCTTCATTGACTTCAGCCGCATAACTATACAGTTTGTGGGTTGTATTATGCACACCACATGCGACGTATCTTTTGCTTTCAGATACTGTGAGTATGAGTATGAGTACTGTTTGTGTATATGGACGACTCGGCTCTCAGCGGGGAGATTCCCCTGAGTTGTGAGTAGCGGGCCGGATGAGAAAACCAGCTGACTAAGGGATGCTTGCGGCTGATGATTTGTGTGATGTCATTTTCAACTAAGTAGTAAACAAAAACCATGTGTCTCGGAAAGCAAGACAACTAAGGTAACACCAGTGAGAATGTTATTGAATATCACTGCAATGCCAAATACAAGGCAAAAAGAGATGAAATCACCAGAATGGTTCACACACACTGACATCATTCAGTCTCCTCTCCCCTCCCTCACGTCCAGCTGACCAGAAATCAGTCACCTTTAAATAAATCAGTTTGAGATGTGGTCTCCCTCACGTCTTTCTCTGCAGATGTTTAGATTTTTATATTCTTTCTGCAGATGTTAACATTTGCGGCTTCTGTTTTCAATTTTCCCCAGACGGACTTTTACTACAAACAGCAGCCCTCTTGGTGTGAGCGCTGCTAAAAATATTTATTATGGTCTGGCAGAAGTGACATCACGGCAAATAAAAATGCAGGCCTGACTTTTTATTTATGGAACAATGAGATTTGATGTGCCTGTCTCTGTCTTTGTCTCTGTCTGTCCCTCACTGCTGAACCCTCGTGTCTGTGGAGCTCATCTTCACCATATCTGGATTTACTTAAAGCTGCTAAAAGAAGCTTTCATTTTTGTGTTGACTCTGGCGGCCCCTGTGGACAGAAGGGGTAAGATTACCACAGGCTCATGTAGCAAAGATCTTGGTCTGGCCACTGCTTGCATTTGTTTTGACTGTGAGTGGAGGATAGACACAACCTGCACCTCCAGCAAGGAAATCATATTTTCACCTGTGTCCATTTGTTGGTTGGTCGGTTGGTTTGTGCCCATTAACTCTTGGCACGTATCCAAGAGGACAAAAAGCAGAAAGGACAGATCCGGAATGTTTTTCTCGCTTTCAATATCATCGTGACATATGGTGTTCTTTTAACATTGTTAATCTCTCCGGGCATATTACATCTTGATGAAAATAATCAATAATCTAAAGATAACCAGTTACGGGCGGTTTAAAATTTAGATGATACATCCCTTGAGTTTGTTATTGAATTACACAACTGGCTGTTGGCAGAGGTATGCACTCTGCAGGGTGCCATTCTAGTTAGGATGCATGGTGATGAGATAATGTGTCTATTTTGGGCGTACGCAAGACTAATAACTGTGACATGATGAGGGTGAAACACAGTTAACTTTGTGTTGTTAATGTTTTAATTGTATCCGACCTGGTGACGGCCATTAAGAATAACATAAAATATAATAACTCTGAAGAAACAGCCTAATTTTTCTCGCCTATGGTCCTGTTGACTTATGTTGCTCATATAGAGGCATCAGTATTAAACTGAGATTGTTTCATAACCAGTGAGATACTCCTTGTAGTTTGTTTAAAAGAATAAGAATATCAGCAACGTTATCTACTCATTCTTTTCAAGCCTCCTTTTTCAATATTGTTCAAATGTAACAAACTGATATGGACTCACTCCACAACTTTGTTATCCTTATTAACTCGCACAGTACTGTGCAGCTTACCCCACCCGCTTGTGTTTCACATGGTGGCACATCATGCTGCGTTGCTGCTGCCGCTCTGCAGAGGGCGCCATTGCTCCATTTCAGACTCAGCAGCAGCAGCAGCAGCCAGGACACACCTTCCTGTCTGTTATTCACCTTTGTTTTACACCTTTGACATTCACTTTATTTTCACCTCACTGATAGTAATTAAAGAAAAGCCCCCGCGTTTTTAAATACTAAATGAATTCCCTCAGTGTACATACCCTCTTAAATCCAGACATATCCCGCTCTGGTATTGCACAGCCGGCACCCCTGAGGGTAGAAATCGATGGAGATGAATTGCCTAACGAGTAAGTTTCTCTTTCACTGAGCTGCCCGCTTCTTCAGAGTGATGAGATGCTGCAGTCTCCTGTGACTGGCTGCGGAAGCGTTCCTGAAAGTCAGCAGTAATTCCGGGAAGCAGCCGGGTAGCCGTGCTCACACACGCTGCTCAGCTGTCTCTCTGGGTATGTGTTTGCCTGTGTATGACTAAGTTCTGGAGTCCTGTTTTTCATCATGGGTAACAGTTGAGTAAAAGGACGGCCCCTCAAACCAGGTGCTTCCAAGAGTCCATGTTTTGTCATCGTTGTGTGCGTTTGTTTGTGTGTGATTGTGTGAGGAGGCAGGCTACTCCCCCAGCTTTTCTGAGCTCATCCACGGACTGTGACGCAGACATCCATTTCTTTAATACGTGATATCCAGTTGAAATTAAAAAAAAGAACACCAGCTGCATGATTTATGGGTTCATGTCCAACACTTCATTTACGACATTACTCATGTTCGGATCACAGATTCGGAGTAGAAGCTTCTCTAAAGCATAACATCCCCTCTATTTAATCTTAAAGTACCAGTCAGACCAGTCAGACATTACAGACTGAAACTGATACACCTAATAACAAGGTAGACCGTCGATGAGATTTACAATGTCATTACTCCGTCTCCGTGTCTGAGTTATGGCTGCGTAGCTGTCAGCGCAGAGGTTTTCCATGCTCTATAACTGAGAACTGACCTCCGGGGGGATTTCTCTCATGATACGTCTGGTTTCACAGCCCGTCACACGCCTCTGTCATCGATTGGAACAGATGTGACCCGGTGCCTGCCGTGACACCGGCGTGTAATTGAAGTCCTGTGATATTCAACTCGGTTGAGGCTGAATTTTTTTTTTTTTTTTTATTTATTTTTTCATCTAGCTGACTGGATTTTAAGTGCGCGTGTCCCTGTGCGTCCCCACAGAAGGTTTCATTTGATCTTTCTGTCACAAATATGTTAGACCTCTGTGCAAGCTCCTTTATTTCCTGACGCACACATTTTATTTGGCGCTCTCGGGTTTTCACTTTTCATTGTGCGACTATTAATCGGTTGATGGAACTTCTTTTTCACTCACTGTCCTTGCGAATTAAACCGCCTGAAAGTGTGAAAACATGTTGTACACTGGGAAACAGGTCTCTAATAACTTCTGCCTTTATTTCACTCCTGTGTCCTCCGGGTGTTTGCTTGCCAGCCAATAATCAAACCGACAAACCCTAATTGGCTGCATTCGGCTTATATTTTAAGACACTTCTGCCACAGTTTAATTTTGCACGTCTGTGTACAGTGTTCATATGGTTCACAGGGTGTTTGTTTATGCCCGGGTGTGTATTTGTGTACGTAAGTGTAGGCTTGTGTCTGCATACGTAGGTCTCAGTTGGATGAGTGGGAGCCGTGGCGTGGGTGGGGTTCAGTTTTCAGATTGGGTGTAGATGACAGTAAGGCTTCTTTGTTGTGGTTTGGGGCCCCGGCCGGCCTGGGGCCCTCTCCTGTCTCACTGCCCTGTTCTGCTGCCACACCGCGTGTCAGACTAAAAGCAGCTTTGAACCTTTTCTAGCAAAGACTCTGCAGCTGTGGAGATAAAAGGTTGCGGTGCAATCTGAGGCGATAAGATGCTGCTGATTAGACGCTGAAAATGGCATTTGTGTGATAATCATCAGCGTGTTTGTTTTGTTTCAGTCTACAGAGTACCATATGGATCTCCATAGGGTTATTTTTTCTGTCCGTTGTTGACTGCCTGCCTGTCTGAAAACCAGCCATACTGATTTATCACAAAGTTTTTCACAGCTTTTGCCTTCATAACATTCAATTCAACAAGATAACTGACGAGAATCTGGAAAAGCAGCATCATCCCTATAAAGACTTCTGAAACCTGAAGGCAATCATGCAGATGTCAAACAACCCCCGCAGGTCTGAAGACGCACTGACTTGGACGAGCAAATGAAGGCAAACAGCTATTTCTAAAATTGTTCGATGTAAATACAGAGAAATGTAGAGAATGCAATCAGAGCCAGCAGACGCACAGTTACCTGCGCAATGAATTACCGCCGCCAAATATTTGACTAGCTTCTCAGCTGGATGGAGCGAGAACACTGCCTCTAAACTTTGGCATTGAAAGTAAAGTTCGGCTTTGAAAAAAAAAAATAATAAACCTGATCTGAAAAAGGAGACACTGGCATTGAAACACTTTGTTATGCTGCCACTCAAAAAAGTCAGACAGCAATTAAAAAACTTTTTTTTTCAGCGCCAATGCAACTTTTTTTCCCAATACAGTCTGTGATCCAATGTCAGTGTTTCGTTTTTACACCTAAAGTTTTTCAGTGCCGAAATTAAGCCACAATCTTAGCTGCATACGCTGACTAACTAGAGGCCATCTTACAGAGGGGTCCCACCGGCTGCAACATCTACCAACAGCTTTACATTCTTATCCATGAGTACTCAGTAGTCATTGCTACATTATCATATTTTACGTACTTATATTATCCTTTTATACTCAAATACTGCTAGAGTTGGGAGAGGGAAGAGATAACGCTGCCAGCGATGCAAACCGGCATCTCGGTTGCGCCGAATTCGGCAGGTTTAAGAAGAGAACGACAAGCGTGAGACGTAACGTTAGCGCATTCAGCAGCCGCTATACCTTTTTCTCTACCACATGTCACAAATACTAACAACTCTGAGGGGACGCAACTCTTCTGTGCTCCCTGCTGGGGCGTCTTTTAAATCAGGTCGTTAGAGCGGTGCAGGACTCAGTGGTCGATGGCTGTCGGCCTTCAGTGATGGACGATGGCATCGTCAGTCTGCACAACCCTCGCCCTACTAAGACTGCTTCTGTGTAGTTCCCAAAACAGTAGGTGTCTCCAGCGCTACATTAAGTCATGATGACACACACGCACACACACACACACATACACACACACACACAGACTTACAGGGTGAAAACAATATCAGCCCACACTGTCATAGCCGACATAATCTTGCTGAAGTGTTGGCTTGTTTACAACCTTTTTCCATCATCTGAAAGCTGTTGTTCCTGATGTGTTATCAGGAGTGTGTTAGTGGGGGCGCCGTTTAGCTCAGTGGGTAGAGCGTGCGTCCCATGTGCTGAGGCTCTGCAGCGGACCTAGGTTCAACTCCCGGCCCGGGTCCCTTTGCTGCGTGTCACTCCCCCTCTCTCTCCCTGTTTCCTGTCATATCTTCAGCTATACTATCAATAAAGCCATAAAAGGCCAAAAAAAAAAAAAAAAAAAAGGAGTGTGTTAGTGTTATCGGCCGATATTGGCTTATCACAGATCCGTCGGTATCGGCATTTATGCTGTCCGATATTTTCCCATATGAAAACTTTTTTAAGAGGTCATCATGCAGAAAAAGATGCCATTCCCAGTGAAGCTTACTGTTTCAGTGCACTCGTGTCATTTTAGATGATAACAATTATTGTTAAAACATAAATTGTCCTGTCTCCATTGAATATCCTCATCACAAGCGTTTGATAACCGCATTTGAGGGGTCTCTGCAAGAAGTGCGTGGATATCAGCCACTCAGCACTGGGATTTATTTTGCTCATAATATCAGAACTTGATTGCAAGTCGGGTTCTATAATTATGTTATGAAAGCTGACGGAAAATGAGCATCAGACTATTACAGCGGAGTGTAGAGTTGATATGTCTCAACAACCTTTTTTCCGCTCCTGTCTATCGGTATCAGCTAATGTTCACCCTGTTGACAGCCTCCGCAAATAAGATGACCTTCACCGATGGCAGCGTCGATGTTTGTCTGTTGTGTCACGTCAGTTTTGCGCCGGCTCATGACCTCGCTGGTTGTAATCACTGAAGAAACTGAGATGAGTGGGTATTCATATGGCAGGCTGAAAAGACTTTTAAAGAGGGGACTTTTTCAAAAAGAAAAACAATCTCGTTCATGTCATCGAGTTTGTAATTCGTAATGTAATGAGGGCTTGAATGACTTTAAGATGGACCAGTTTTTATAATGAAGACTAATTTTGTTTCCCTGGCACAGACGGAGGATTAGATAACAACAAAATTGAATCAACAACCACAAAAAAAAATATCTTTAACGTCAGCTATCGACAGTCAGCGGCACCACTGCTTTACAAATGACCCTCAGCTCCGACTCCAGCCTGTTTCCTCCAGCTTGTTAGGTGTGTGGACAGGAAGTTTTCCATATTCCTCCACGCATCCGCTCAGAAACAAGAAACGCACCGGCTATTGTCCTGAAAGCAGTCCAACCCCCTCAGAACCTATTACGCAACTCTCATTGTGAGTGTGTATGTATGTGTGTGTGTGTGTGTGTGTGTGTGTGTGTGTGTGTTTTGGGGAGGAGGGATTCCATCCAAATGTTCTCATCGTTTTGTGGAACAAGTGATTCCTGTCAGCGTTCTGTTGACCTAATCCTCCGTTTTTTGATCATACCTCACAGTTAGTGTCGGATAAGCTGATTGTGTAATAAATTGGTTTCGCTCCTCCCTCATGCCGTCCAATTAGCACATCTGGCCCCTCTGCAGTCAGACCGAGCCTTTAGTCACAAGCTGCTAATCCACAACCCATCAGAAGGTAATCAGTGTTTTAAACGTTGTAAAATCCCAGTCAGGCCCGAAGCTGTCAGGCCTCTCTACTAACCGCTAATCTACTCTCTCTGAATACCTGATTTTCGCCTCGAACTCGGTGGCTCTGGGCCAAGAAGCAGCGATGCTCTGTGTTTGAGCTAGTCGCACGGCAGCCTGCCTGCCTGCCTGCCTGCCTGCCTACCTGCGTGCCCTGTCATTGAGATAATGGCTGTTTTCCGTCTGTTTTGTGTTCAGCCTCTAGGCTTTTGTCATAAGGTGTCCGTCTTTGTGTTTTACTGCGGGGAGATTTACCTGCAGCGTGTTCTGCTTCAAGGAGCTGCTGCCGGTGTAAACCAAAGAGAGACCAAATGGATTAAGTGGCATTGGAATAACAACGTGTTGTCCTGTGTTCAGTCTTTTAAAAAAAAAAGAAATCCTTGAACGAAAAAGTGAGACCAGCTGTGGGGAGAAATCTGCAGTGCTTCATTTAAGGACTTGAGCCCGTTTTAACACAACTCAGATAAATGTTTGAGTTCTTGTTAAGTGAATATTTTTCCAGTTCAGCAGCGTGCCAAGATCGACTTTCAGAGGGGATTGACTGGATGTGAGTCGGTGAACTGTGAATCAAGCGCACTCGCACAGGAGCCCCGGTCCCTGTGTGCATTCACCTCAACTGTTTCTCTTTCCACCTCAGGAACAATAAATCTCTTCTCTTACTGTGTGTATGTTGGTGTCTGCCACAGATTAGCCGGGTGATTTAAACTCTCGAGGGTGGAGGCTTTTCTTGGGGAAATGACCCCAGCTTGCTACTGGCACCCCTGGCTCCTCTCCTCTGAGGTGAAAAGGGCTCCTTACAGCTCCTTTGTTTTCACTGTTTGCCTGCGTGAAAGGCTTTCCAGAGCGAGCGTGCTCTCGGGGTGATGGAGGGCCAGATGGGCATGTGTGTGGAGAGGAGTGGTGCCAAAAGTCAAGTCAGAGTGACATACATCAAAGCAGCCATCCCAATACTTGTGTAAAATTGTAAAAAAAAAAAAAAAAAGAAAGAAAAAAGTCATACTTAAAGGTCACTCATGCAAATAGTGCTTTAATAAAAGTCTTTTAAAAAAGGGCATGCTAATCATGCTAACATGCTAAACACAATTCCAACACCAAGCAAGTAAAGCAAAAACAGTGCATGCCCACAAAGCAGGTGCTAAAGCAATCATGGTATTTCAGACTAACGACACAAAATAAATCAATATAAAAGCTGAGACACTCCCGATCCAAGGCCAAAAGTATGTAAGAATGTATGTATTTCAATGGAAGTTAAACTTACAGTGAAATGTAAGAAGAAATGAACCACGTTTACTTTCTGCTACCATGAGAATTCTACAACGGCACTGGCGGTGCCAAAATGTGCACAAGTGTCACATTTGGAGATCCCGCCTGAATATGTCTCAACTAAAATCTCTCTCACTTTGCTCTGCTACACTTGATGAGCATCAATCCTGACAGGGAATGTTCAGGTGCTGTGCGGTGGTTTTCCAGAGGTTGCATCTCCATCACTCCAAGGGGTTCTTCGCTCAAAAAATGCCAAATGTTGTTGGGAGGAAAACAAATATTTGATTCAGGATGCGTTCCAACTTCGTTTTACTCTGACCCAGTGAGGTCCATACTGAGGCCTCCAAGTCTCCAGCAATCTCACAAGTATCCCCTTTTTTGTTGGTACAAAGATTTTCCATACAGACCTTGTAGCAGTTTGATTTTGCTGATGCCAGTTCTTAACAGGTTGAATGTACTTAAGTATCAAAAGTACAAATTAATTGATACATATTCATATTTACTGCTCTAGGTTGACTGATTGTCAGTTTGGCCGGTTACCAGATCCGATATTCGGCGTCTGAATCACTGTTTCTTTTGTCTGATGGCTGATAATGTGTGATAGTGTTGTAATGATGGGTTGCTTTGGCTCTGGTGCACCATGTAACCTGCAAAGTAACACGTAACTACAGTTATCAAATAGATGTAGTGCAGCAAAGTTGCTTGCCTCCAAACTGTAGTGGAGTGAAAGTATAGAGTATCAGAAAATGGGAGTACTCAAGTAAAGTACAAGTACCTCAAAAGTGTACTTAAGTAAATTTACTTGGTTACATCCAGTCACCGTATGTTTGCTGTAAGGAGGGATCTCCATCCTCATGACGAGCTCTCTGAAATCCCCTGACTTAACCACAAGAATGTGTGTTTTAATTAATACGCCTCTGTGAGCGGGGCGCACTGTGACGCCGGCTTCCTGTGTGAGTGGTCAGCTTGCACGCCACAAAGGAGGACACACACATTACACACAGCACACACACGTGCTCCGCTCTCCTTCTCCCTCTCTTCCTTTCTCTCTGACACACACACACACACACACACATCTGTATCGGGTACAGGATGAATGCTCTCTGCTCCTGCAATGTCGTGTATGTTCTGAAGAGCGAGGGCAGATCGGCTGTAGGAGACTTTTCTCACAGGACAGAAGCGGAACCGTCAGTGCAGTTTTTATGGCTGGGAGTCACATGGAGTAAACTCTGGAGCTCTCTGACCGGCGAACAGCTGGGCTGATGGGAGAGGAGACTGTCCTCGCCCTGGCGCACGACTTTGTGACCTATTTCTCCCTGCTGAAACAACTTTCCCTCATATTTCCGGACTACATAACTTTTATCCAACGGTGAACGTGAAGTTGACGCGTCTTTTGGGAACCGATGTGTTTTGTCGGATGTGCCAGGAGAGACTGTTATTAATATTTAAACCGTTGACTGATAAAAGATTGAAACGATCCGTGGCACTGGGGATCTGTGCTATGAAATATGCATTTGAATTTGCCAAATGCATGTGACCCTGTGACCTACTAAAATACTGCTTCTTCAAAATATCTGATTTTTCTTTTTAAACCGACATCTGGATGACTCTTGTTTTTTTAATTTGTAAAAGAAAGAAAGAAAGAAAAAAACCCACAAACGTGACTGTGTAATGATATAATTACACTAACGTAACACTTCTAGAGTGTTTCAGAATCGCTTTGGTGTTTATTTTCACTCCCTCCCCTCAGGACGAGCGCCAGCTGACACGGTTGTAATTCCTCCATTTATTATCGCACCAGTAAAAAGAACAAAGCTCCCCACCCCTCTACGCTTGTGTGGTGGTGTGGTATTCGCTATTTGTTTGTTTAAAGGGGCGTGGGGGCGTCTACAGTAATCTCTCCTTCTCCTTTCCCTCTTTTCTTCTTCTTCTTCTTCTTTAAAAAAAAAAAAAAAGTTCATTACCATCACCAGAGTCGCGTCGGAGGGGTTAATTCCAGCGCCGAGGAGTTGGGGAGCGTCAGGGCGCGCACAGTGGGCTAGTTGTGTCGATCACTCCCGCAGAGGCGATGCCCTTTTGTGGAGAGGTCTCTTGTCACACAGAGGACAGACGGCATTCACAATCGGGACACAGGGACACAAAGAGAAGAACTGCTTTTTAAAAGGCTCCATTCTTTGCCGCGCCACCGCTGGGTGTTGACTGTGGGTGTTTTCAGAGGATCTTTGTTGCCCGGAGAAAAGTAGAGAAGAAGAATACGCGCCGTGGACGGGCTGGGGGATTTTTTTATTATTATTATTTATTTATTTTCATGGGCAGGGTTACTCCAGTGCAGCCGGTGCTGTCATCCACACCACCTCTGTCGGTTTTTCCCGGAGCGACTGGTCCTGTTTTGGATGAGGAGCGCAACTTTTACGCAATGCTTTACGCACTGATTGTAGCAGGACGCTGTCAGAATGAACTTTCTCTCCCTGGTGCCTGCGGGGTAGCTGTGTGAGACGGAGCCGAGAGGACGTTTGTGGATATTTTTTCAGCTCAGAAGGATGCCAGTTGATAAATTCACAAACATGGAGGAGAAACTGTGGATACTGGAGGACCTGAATATGATGTACATCCGCCAGATTGCCCTCAGTTTACAGGTAAAAAGTTGACTTCCAGTTGACCATCACTTGTCTCTCATCCTCTGCACTCGGTTTTGTTGCCCTTTTTGCGCCGTCCGCGCCAGTTTTTACACAATCTCAAAGCTGTGGGGTGTGTGAGTGTGAGAAGCGGTCATGTCTCACACTGTTCTACTTTCCTTTTTCTTTGATCGATACAAGCTCTTCCTTTCAGACGTGTCTGCCAGTCCAGAGCACAGTGCATCACTGTGCCAGTCTGCAGCTGTGCCTCGGCTTGTGCTGAAGTTTACAGAGGGGCTTGTTGAAGAATCTTTTTCTATGTGACAAACAGCCCTGGTGTGGTCTCCCCCTCTTTTTACAGATGGCACAGCTCTCACTGACAGCAAACAGAAAACAACACCGCATGCCATCCATCTCTCCCTCTCCCTGTCTCCCCTTCCAACTGGGGTTCAGGCACAGTCCACAGCTGCGCATATGGGCCTCATAAGTCCCTGTGGGAATGCGTGCATGCGTGTTTGTGTGTGTAGGCTCATATTGTGCTCCATACGTCTGTCATTAAGGCAGCATCCAACCAGTCTCTTGTGCAAGTCTCCACAATCTCTGCCCCTCAGTTTAGGAAAGCGCGTGTTTTCATTTTTTTTCCGACACTTCAAAAGAAGAGGAGACACATGGCCGTTGGAAATCTCACAGGAATTTCAAAGGGAAATTCTAATAGACTTTGTTTTTCTGGCCACGTAATCTAAAAAGATATTGTCTGCCTGTGCTGCAGCTGTTCCGAGGTGTTAAAGGCAGACTGTTTCTGTCTCAGCGTGTCAACTGAAATCCAGCCCAGAAAGCCTTTAGCTGTGTGACACACGCGCTGTACGAGGGGTGATATCACCCACTGGTGCGTTGTACCTGTTAGCGGCCTGGCATCGCTTTTATGTGTGAGTCATTTGTGAGTTTATTGGTACCTGCGCCAAGTGCCACAGAGCGTGCCAGGTGCCTGGCTTTTTATTGCCCATGTGACGTGCGACCGTGAAGTAACACACAGTCCTGCAGCCTTCAGCTTGTGCGGGTCTACTCTCCGGTTTCCTAAACGTTGGGCTGTTTTGTTTTGTTTTTTTAAAACCTTAGAGCCACGCCTCCTCCAGAGTAAAAGGGATTTTCCTGACGCTTTTATAGCGCCTGTAGCCTGGACTGTACTGTCGCACAAACCCGATATCACGAGTTCCTTTTACCACCGACTTGATCGGGGCACTAATGTGATTATTAGTTCCTGTCACAGGGCCTCCTTTTGAAGAAGAAACTTGTTTACAGCTCGGGCATAGTCCGGAAAGTGTTGTGTGAATATTGAATTTAGGGCATTATGGTGGAATGTAGAAAACATACAGGCATCTCTGTGCGCAGGTCTCTGCATATTTCAGCGTTTTGTCGCCTCGATTCCAGTTTTATTTCCTTAAATTGAATTGCCAGGCTGAGGAATGCATCGTAACAAGATGATGAGCTCCTATTTAGCCCTGTGAGAAAACTCTCTTGTCACTTCCCCTCCATCAGAGGGAGTTCAGGGGTCAGGGCCGGCTGCAGAGAGGCATTACTCTGCAATAACCCAGCGAGGGTTTCAGCTTGCGGCGTACAAAATGTGCTCGTCTTCAGCTTGCAAGTCTTTCTTGCTGGTAAACACTCGCTTGTTTGCTCACATGCTCGCTCGCTCAGTCCCTCCCTCCGCTCATGTCTCCTCTGCCTGGGTGGGTTTATGAGACAGGGATTCTTTGTATGGCGCTGAGCTGCACGGCCCACAGTCCAACTGTAATTTCGGCGAGCTTTGGATATTTTCTGCTCCGGAGTTTTTTTTCATAAATGTCCTCCTGGGTCATCAGGAGTCGCAGTTACCACGCCGTAAACCCTTTTTCTCCCTCTTTGTTTTTCCCCGAGGCAGCGTGAAAACACCCTGAGAGCCACTCCCAACTCACGCACACACACGTATGTACAACATATGCAGAAGCACACCTTGTTTTGTTTTTTTTCTTTTTTACTGTTTTTCTACGCTGGTCATCTCCAGAAGACAAGAAAATGTTAAATAGTGGGAAGCTCATGCACCTCCTGAGGCCTAGCATTCCTCAGGCAAGCATAATTGCTGTGTCAGGAGCGGAGAGGGAGCAGCCATTGTGTTATTTTCGAGCTCAGTAGGAAGTAACTTTTCGGCTCTTCAGGTTTTAACAAGTCTGTTGTAATAGGAAAGAGTGCATTCTTGGCTCCCATGCGCTGTTTTCTTACGTCTTCCCCACCCCCTCTGTTACGAGGCCCGCAAGACAGTCGATGAACTGCTTTTTTCCTTCGCACACACGCAAGGTTTAAAGGCATTTTTACCCCACAGACGACAGAGGAGAGGTGGCTGATGGGAAACAGGAAATGGTCTCGTGTAATTGCCGTTTCCCAGCGGGAGCGACATCATGATGTCACTGGACTCGCTGCCATTCATAGGCACATAAACAACACTTCCTGTCCCCACAGACCCGGATACATGCGGATGTTTTTTTATTCGCTTTTCACCCCGGTTCACTCTCCTTCACCTGCTCGGGCTCTCTCACACTGTCCTGTCGATAGCCACAGGGCACCGTAGATGGACACTTTCTCCCCGGTCTAATTTTAGCCTGCAGACTGGCCTTGAATAAATGCGCCGCGGCTTTGCCAGAGTTAAATGTGGACGTTTGATAAAAGGGTTTCTGAGGTCATTCATTTTTGCCCAAGTTATAAAAGCAGGATTTGTCTGGTGCATTTCGTTCTGTAAGTCAGTCATTGTTTGTGACCGTACAATACTTTCTCTATGTGAGACTGCGTTTGCGTTGACCTCACTGGCTCTGAAGGGTTGAAGCCTGGGACATTTCACTGCCACAGCTCCGGCTGCCGCCGATCATACCAGTGATATCATCTCATCTGTTGAAAGACTGAAGAGCAGCCCAATCACCAGAATGAATCTTAGCTAACTATGTTTCTGCAAAATAGCACTTTTCGGACCCCTGAAAATGTCTGCAGGTCTCCTCTTTTGATGCCACCAAAATGGCTTCTCAAGGATCTCCTTAAAAAATATCCACTGGCGTGACTGGAACTGCCATCGCCGGTTTTACAGCCTTGTTGGCATGATAACACCACCTCTGTCCCCTCCCCCTCCTGATGCGAAAGTCAGCTAAAAGCATTATTGATTGTATTTAAGATAGTGTTAACAATTCAAAGTTTTCAGTCCTGTTTAGATTTTAATTTACCATCAGTCAGCCCAGGCTGTCATTGTAGTAATCAGGCTGACAAATTACAACTTTCATTTCACTCTTTATCAACAAGTTCTACAAAAAAAAAAAAAGAAAGTAATGATTGATTGCTCTTTGAAAACAGGAAAAAGAGCACTTAATATACCAGAGGCAATCCAGGCACTCCAGATATCAGAGGATGTTTCTGACAAGGAAAGAAATACTTCAAATGGAAAATAGATTAGGCCATATCAGTTTTAGTTGTTTTTGTGGAGCCCTGATGAAGACCAAGTTGAAACATTTTGGCTTTTTTAACGACAGGTCTTTTGATAATTTAGCCACTATAATAAAAGCTTTTTAATACTTTCATCCCCTTTTAGTTTTTTCCCTTTCCTTCAGTGGGTCGCGTATGGTATTGTGCAGATCTTAAAGGTTGAAAAGGTCAAGGTCCGCACGAACAGAAGTTACTCTCCCCCACAGAAAACACTGCTCCTTAAACGCCCCGTCAGTAGTCCCACCTTTAAATCTGTGACTTTGTGACATAACAATATGTCACCATGTCACACATTTGCATAATTTATGCTTAATGGCTAGTTTGGCACGTTTAAATGAACTGATGAATCTGTTGTCGTTAGCGGTGCTGGCTCAGGCGAGTCTACGCTGACCAATCAGAGCAGACTGGGTATTCTTAAAGAGACAGGAGCAAAAACAGAACGTTTCAGACGGAGGGGAATACAGTATAAAAATAAAATTATGAACCTGAAAATGAGCATTATAATGTATCATTAATGCAGTTTGTTATATTTGGACTGCCTGGATTGCCTCTGGTCCCTGAAGTCCTATAGAAATCCTTCAGAACCGCATTGACCCTAACATGTTGCAGCCACGGATGCTCAACCCTTGACCCTTGTTGACAAGGGTGAGCTCGCTTGGGGGTCAGGTGGGAGTTTTTGGCTGCCTCACCCTGGACTCTTGTTTGACCTCTCACACGCTCCCGAACTCTAAACTTAGCTGCGGTCATGCCTCGGATAGTTATGCAGATTCTAGACACCACAGGGCAGGCCTTAAATATCCACTGGCTGGTTTTCATGCAGCCCATTTGATCTCAGATTGCCTCGGCCACTTGATGGAGCGGGGATTATCAGAAGCCAGGCCGTCCGCTCCGATCGGTGCACCGTCTGTTTCTGTTTGTATCAGCAATGCTGTTTGCACAGACATAGCTTTTCTGTATGAATGTGTTTGTTTTGTTATGTGTAGTTAAGTGGCCATTTCTGCTCTGTATATAAGCCCTGGTAACAAATGCAGTATCAGCCCTGGTAACGGATAGTTGGATTCCTCAAACCGAGTGCCTTCTAAATGTAGGAGGTCCTGAAGGGCAAAGGCCAAATTGACAGCGGTTAATCCCTGCCTGCTTGCCAGCCTCTGGGACAGTAAACCAGTATCTCTTTGCACACTCTGGCTGGAATGATGAATCTCACTGCACACAATGAATTTATAGTAAAAAAGTATAAGGTTAATCTTATTTATTCTTGGACAGCCAGACAGCGCAGTGTAAGATTTAGTTTAGATATCCTTGCCTTTCTCAATTGTTTTCTACTGTTATCATTATCACCTAATAAATCGTCCAATCTGAATTTAGTGCCCGTCTTGCTCCTGTGATAAATCCATCCTTTTGGCTTTGTCGGCAGTATCAATATATCCTCCCCCCGAGAAGCAGTCAGCAGTTGAAATCTGTGTGTGTGTATCTGTAGGTGACTGTGTGTGTGTGGGAGTGTGTGTGTGTTAGTTCAGCTGTGAGCTTGTTTAGGTAGCCTAAGTTACGCCAGACCTGCTTGCTCCAGTGAAAGGTGCGCTAAAGCTAACAGCTCTCGCTCTCTTGTGATACAGGATACACACTCGCATCTGAGCCAAAGCACATTCCTCCACAACGGCCTGCTTCATCGTACACCGCTCCCCGCTGAGCTCCTCTGTGTGCCGCCGAGAGTGTGTGTGTGTGTGTGTGAGTAAATATTTGCAAAGAGTAATAAGCCAATACTGTAAAGCTATACAATCAAGCCAAGTGCTTTGATTTAATTAGGGACATTAAGTTTATCACCCTGGATTTCACTGTGAATGTGAGTTTTTACAGTTTGGGTTGAATTGGATGGAAGACTTTCCCGGCTGTAGTGCAGCGGCCCAAAATGAATGGAAACAGCCATCCGCTTGTAAGTGTTATGTACATGGGTTTTAGTCTGTTTGCTGCGTGTGCGCGCGTTGTGTGTTTGTGTAAGTGTGTCTTTGGCATCTCCGCCATGGATAGCTTCAGTGTGTTCCAGTTCTTCCAGTGCTGTATGCCAAAAGCAGGCACGGTGTGTGTGTGTGAGGTAGAGGAGAAAGGGGGCTTTGTATCACATCACACACACCCGTCCTCTCCTTCTTGGAGCTCCTCGCCCTCATCCATCTCTCCCAAGCCCTTCCTCTCCTCCTGCCAGCCTCGCGACTCCAAACCATCTGGCTCCCCACCTCACCTCTGCACACCCCAACTCTCCCCCTAACCCTTCAGGACCTCACCACAGCGCCGTACCCCCCCTTGTACCTCAGTCTCCACCCCAGGCCGTCGCCCATGCAGCGGTTAGGAGGAGCCGCACAGGTCTGAATAGGCGCTCTGTGCGAGCAGGAACCGGTTAGATGCCGCGGCCCGGGCCAGCTTCCTTTGAAAAACAGCAGGCGCGAGCCAGGGGAGTGAGAAGGAGAAAACACCGAGCCAAAGCGAGAGGTGCTGTTATTGGAACGTCGATCCTGACTCCCTGCGCCTTCCCGGCCTGTTCCTCTTTGTCGTTCACTCCCCTTTCTGCGCTATCTCTGCCAGAATCAGTTTCGTACTTTCACTCTTGCTTCTCTGCCTCCTTCTCCGCCTATAGCCATCATTTCCACACTCTTTAATCTCACTCTTCGTTATCACCTTTATTTAATACCCCCGTCTCCCCCGTCTCTGCTCTCACCTGCGCACACACTTTGATTTTAGCATTTAAAGGATTTTCCCTCTTTCTTTCTTTCTTTTTTTTTTTTCCAGCTGCAAAGAAAATTGGAGCCACTTAAGCTGTTTGAGTTTAGACTGCAGGCATTATTCAGATCAGCACAGATTGGATTTACGGCTATGCTCGACTTATCGTGTCAACAGCTCACGAGTTTTCAAGTGGCGATACAAAAAGGAAAAAAAATGCCGTATTCCTTTGTAGAACATGTAATTAAGAGCATCTGAACGTGTTGTGGAGATGCAGCTGGCGGCGCAGGCTGTTTAATCAGATGGCTGTCTTTGAAAATGTGTTGTGAACGCACGCACTGTGTTTAAAAAGAGCGTTTGGTAATGAGCTTAATTGAGCCTGTAGATGTTGCCTTTGTGTTTGTCCATATGGATACACTCTTTGCTCTGTCTGTTTGTGCGCTCTCCGGCTCGTGAGACAAACTGCGCCGCGAACATGATTGTTTGCAAGTTTATGGCTCGAGCATTGACTTTATTGATTTCTGTGCCTTTTGATGAGGTGCGTGTAGGGGGCGTGGGGGAGTTTTATGTGTGTCTATTTCTGTATGTTTAGCTCTCTCTTTATGATCTCTGATCTCTCCATCGCTCTCCCCGCTGTGACTGTGCAGAGTGAGCAACAGAAACAGAGAGTGGGTGGAAGTCAGAGAGGCGGAGGACAAGTGTGTAGCATAAGCTGTCTAAACAAACAATTACCCCCATTAAAACGGTCATAAGCCCGGCGAGCATACCCCTGAAGTGGATAGCATCCGTGGCATCATCGGCATCCTCTAAAGATTGGCTCTTTTGGGGCAGCGTGTGTGATGTCTGAGCAGCAGGCCAAAGCGCCTAATTGAATCAATGTGAGCTGCGGGATCTTTGGCCGTGTGTGTGTGTGTGTGTGTGTGTGTGTGTGGGGCCGGTGGAACATCTCTGTCAGCATTTGGAGGGTTGCCGTCCAATCGTCTGAGGGTCCATTCTGCTTTCATTCTCAAGGACAAGAGAGGACCTCTTCTCTCGCACATTTGTGATGTAATGATGTTATTGTCTCTCTCTCTCTCTGTAAGAGGCCCAGCGACATCACATAGATAGCAGTTTGGTGGTGACACAGAGCTGAACAGATGGCCTCACGGCATCTGCAAATGTCTTTGTTAGCACTAGCCTCGGTTCTAGGCTTCTCCTGATGTCCTCCTGGGTGTCTTGAATTGAGAAGATGGATGGCTGTGTTTTTCGAGGAGAGCCTGAATGCAAAAGGCGAACTCGTCACGGGGGAATTCCAGGGTTTGGAGGCGGGTCAGCAGGAGCCGGGGGCTCAAGCCTGAGGTAGATCTGAGGGGCTGAGGCTGCTGAAAGGGGCCTCTTGTTGTGGTACGAGGTGTTGAGAGGCATGTCTGAGCTGTTCAACACACACACACACACACACCCCAAAAAAAAGCGTCTCTGCCTCACCCTGATGAGATCAGTGGAACAAACTCTCCAGCTGGATGATGTCATGGCTGGGACTCGGGGTCAAAAGCGCAGGGTCACTTTTGGAGGAAGACGTGTGTGTCTGCGCGAGAGAGGGAAGGGTGTGCATGATACCCGATGAGAGTTAGATGAATTTAAACGGTCTGATGTTGGTCTTTGCATGAACAAACACACGCCTAAGCACACACACCTTTTCACTCGCGGTGTCCTCCTTTGCCCCTCTCCCCACTGTCGGTGAAGCTCTTAACACAAGCCTGTAGATCCTCCACAGGTTATGCGGGCTGAAGGCTGTCCATGTGTCACTGTTTGTGTTTTTAACCTTGTCATCATTAGGAGATGAAAAGGTTAATCCATCTTATCTTCACTGCAAAGGACTAAGGGACTGTACCGGGATTCCTATTGGTTCCGAGGGGCAGCATGGCTCGTCATGATTGGCTGAGTCGGACTGAAGACCCCTGTTAACCTCTGCAGCACTGTGTCATTGGTCAGTATGTCACTGGACACAGACGGGTTGTTATGCAACTATGTGTGTAAGTTTATTTAGGCCCTTATTTTAGACGTACGTAAGAACACAGGCAGCTCATGTCCTCACAGATGGCACCCACAGCTGTCACTGTGAGATCCGTCGTGATTGACAGTCAGTATATATAGCCGAATACGATCAGTGTTGATTTAACTTGCATAATATCAAGGCGCTGGGTGCGACAGCTATGCATCACTGATGACACAAGTGCCCCGTGAGGTTTGTTAGGCTTCTCACGCTGCAGGCGCTGAAGCTGAGGCAATCTGGAGGCGTCGCTGCGGGTTCTGGGAAATTGCGATGGGGATTCTTCGCATTTCTTTTAATGCACCTAATCGTGAAAATGATCCACAGATTCATCGATAATGAAAGTAAACACTATTTTCCGCCCTGTCTGAGATCTCATCTGTGATAACAAGCTTGAGTCGAGCAGCCCGTGGAGTTGATGTCATGCCTGTGTGTTGTCCCCTCCCTTGCGCACTTGAGGTTAGACAACTGTTCTGCAGCACCATCAGAGCTGACTGACTGATGACAGCGTGTCTCTACATGCATCAGGTTGCTTGCGTAACAGACAAAACAGTGACTGACACACAACATCAATATGGACGCAGTTTCTTTGAAGCAAGGCAGTTCGAGTAAAGGGGAGAAGTGAATGATCCTCTTTCAGTGTCTGTACATGTTGCAATTCCCTCTTGTGGCCAGTAGGTGGCTGATGGGCTGCTCAGCCTGGATGAATGAGGGGGATGTATTCTTCTTCCATTTCTCATCTAAAAACATGAGGTTGTGGATTGTGACAGGTCGATAATAAGAGTGGCAGTTAATATGGGAAAGGTTGCTGCAGTATGGCTGAACAATTCATATAAAGGGTTACAGTTTATTTGCTGGAACAGCTGGTTCCCCCAAATGGACTTAATATTCACGTCCAGTGCTGTTCAGGTGCCAAGTCCAATTTGTGTCCTATAAATTAGAAAAACTCACATCGCTTAATCAGTCATTTTTAGTCCAGTAATCACAAGGCGGTTGTGGACGCCACAGTACAGTGTTAGCCACACGTCCTGCACTATTTAGCCAAATAATTGCAATGATCGTCAGTTTTGTGCCGCAATAAAAGAAATGGCGCTCTAAAAATATGACGGTAGCAGGAAGAAAAAGCCATTACACTCCAGTGTTTTCATTCTTTTTCACCGGGCACCTTGCAGTAAAGCAACCGAAGCTTATCCGTGTGGTTCAGTGCTTCCTTTGGGTCAGTTTATGTGAAATTGCCCAGAGACCTTTATTCAAACAAAGGGCTGTGGAAAAAAAGAGGGTGAAGTATGTGAAAGAGAAACACAGGCCTGTCCCTCAACAACTGCTGTCAACAAAAGCACCAGATTAAAATCCGCAGAAGCCCAAAGTGCGAATTCGGTGAGCTCGCGTACTGTGCAGTTGCTCCTCCGGGCCCCGATAGGAGTTAAGATTTCATTCTTTTTCAAGCTTATGAAAAGATTACAAATTGAACAGAAGTGGTGTAGAGAGATGCTCTATAATTAGACACGTGGCAACAACAGGCTCCTCCGGAAGGAGAGGAAGGAAAGGGATCTTGAGGATGTACAGTAGCAGCAGCCGGGGAGGAAGAGAAATGGTTGTTTGGGGGGGAAGACACTCTTGTGAGAGAGTCAATAGGAAGTGCTCGAGTCTCAGAGGGAGAGGGCCGTGTGGGTTAGTCTGGCTGGAGGAATGTCCTGTCATCCTGTGAAACGCAGTGTAATGACTCTGGGAATGATGCTATCATTCATTCAGCTGGTCCCACTGACTCATTCAGCATGGGAAAATTGACCCTGTGCAACTACTGTTGGACGTATCCTCTATTCAGATTCCTTGAAGATTTAGTAGATGTGTTGCTGGTTTCCTGAGTAGCCTGTTTAAACAGGTGGACATGGATAGGACCATGGATGGGCCACATTCACGTTACGTACGGGACGGCAGTGGAGTTACAAGCAAGAATTTGTGAGTGCAACACCACCGGATAGTTTTAAGGACACCTCAGGACAGTTCCGGCCATGTTTGTGGAGATAAAAACATATACTTTAAGCTGACACATGATGTTTTCCTAAGCCTAACCAAGTGTTTTTTTTATGCCTTACATGAACTACACCATAAGCACAATGTTGTCACAAGATCAACAAGAAAATTGAACATAAAAAAATGCAACGTTTAAACTTGTCCATGGTGTGCCAAAGGGCCAGACTATGACATTCCTTAAGTCTGACCTGTAAATCTTGAAATTAAAATGCGTTAAATCAATGCACTTTTTCCCCCCCTCTGCTTTGTTTATTAGTTTTAATCTCAGAAGGAGGATGTCAATTGAATTGTCATGAATTCCCCCTGCTTAAACAGCCCCGGCTTCAAACTTTTAAAGGAAATAATTGCTTAGCAACAGACAGAGCTAATGAATGGGGTAATTAGTCACTAACAAAACAATCAAAGGGCCAGAATGAGCTTGTTAAAGGACCGCATTAGGCCCACGGACCGCCAGCTGAATAGGTCTGTTGTAGGCTCATGGATTAATCGCGGAAGTAACTGGCAGATTAATCGCTAATGAAGATGACCGTTAGTCGGAGTGCTAGTGTTGTGCCTGCTTGTTCCGGTCTCGTCGCTCACACGTGTCGCTCCCTGAACCTCTCCGTGAACTGTGAGCGCAGATTCGTCTCCGACAGCACTTCTCTGTCCGTCTCCCTGGCACAGCTACTTGCCGACGAAACCTTAATCTGATTAGCCGTGGGATATATTTACAGCGCTAAGTCCTGAGTTATCAAGGCTCATCTTGTTTTTGTCGCACGCGTCTACACTCCCACATGGAGAGAGCGAGGGAGAAGGCTTTATGTAAGAACTCAAATGTTAAATACTGTATGAGTTTAACATTCCTGCTGGCGTGTGATGCTCTTGGTTTCCGTGGAGAGTGTCCGTTCCAGTGGAGCGGACGCCGTCACAAAGCTCCTCTGTTGTCCTGAGCTGGAGGTCAGGGGCTGTATTCACCCAGCCAGATGCACAGATGTATTATTGCACCAACGAGATGGACTTTGTTGCTCTGTTGCCATTAGCCAAGGCTGCCCACAGACTGACTCTCTCCTCCTCCATCCCGATCCTCCTACTCGTCATCTGCCGCATCTCTGGACTGTGGAACTCGTTCCACTTCTCATCTCACCCACAAACAACAACAGCACGCGGCGTGCTTTTTACCAATCCTCCTTCGCAGTATTCTTTGTGCACTGCTGGCATTTTAGGAAAATGTTAAAACAATTTAAAAAACAAAAAAAAAACGTGAGCAACGTTCAAATCTTTGCAGTTACTTCCTGCCAAAGTGTATTTTCACAACGTTCCCCTCGTGTTTTCGCAAAAGACGTCCCGAACCCTCCTTCATTAGTTTTCCGGTGCGGATTTTTCCTGGAGCCAAACTCTCGGTCAGCTGATTCACCCCTAAACCGCCGAGCTCAGTTTATTCCCACACTTAACTCCAGCCGGACTCGCTGTGTTTTCCGCTTCCACCTGCCCACAAATCACTCCCATACATCACCGTCTGACAGGGTGATACACTCCGCTGCACTACTTCCCCGTGTGCACCTAGGCAATAAGCAGACGCAGGCACTGAAAGAGAAAGAGGAAGGGCAGAGGGAGACGGATGAAGATTCTTATTTTCCCTGGAATGATACGTTGTTCTGCCAGTATCAGTAATAGTGTTACTGAAGTAACTGAAGTATTCGCCTCTTTTCTGACCTACATGGAGTTTCTGCACTAATGTTCTTTTGCATCTGGATGTAGCATACAATTACAAACATTTGTAAAATAGAGATTACTGGAAAAAAAAAAAAAAAAAAAAAAAACTTTAGAGACTGTTTACCAGAGATGGAGTGTAACTAAGTACATTTACTCAATTTGTGCGCTTCCTCCGCTGACTCAGACTGTTCTATGCTCAAAATGAAACCGTTAGATGTGCTTTGGCTTCATAGTAGACATGGTAGACTTCATTCATAGACTATCACAGTCCAGGGCGAGGCAGGGATCGACAACCTCGTGAAAACTGAGATGAAAGTAATCGGGATAAAAGAATACCCCTCACTCCACGGTTCACACTACCCGTGAGGACACATGGCAGACATGCACACAACATCCTTGAGGACCCGTCACATATCCTACACCCTGAATACCAACTCTTACCCTCAGCCAAAAAAAAAAAAAATGCTACGGATTCAGCCGGTGTCAAAGCACCTGCTTCAAGCTTTTCCTACATCCATAACACTATTGAACAGAACAGCAGGTTGATGCTTAATGTAGAAAACAGGCTGCGAAGCACTGTTGTACTTGTTATTATGATTTTATGGTTTTACGGTTTCACAATTACTACCTTATCATTTCTTATATACTTATTCCTGTTATTTTAACCTTTCCGGGCGTGTGCAACATTGTCAGCTGTTTTACTTGTACTTTCAATATTTAAGTACACTTACTACAAGAAAATAACCGTAAGCACATTTAATATCAGATCAATAACAGGAACCTTTAACTATAGTACCATTCCAGGGGTGGAACTAACTATTTCAACCACTCAAATTACTATAATTAAGTAATTTCGGGGTACTTTTCATTTAATTTTCATCAGGTTTGGGGAGGCGACCATGTCCACTGAGAGGAACAGAGCAGGAGTTTGGAGTAATAAGACTGAAGATTTGGAGGAGCAGAACCCCTTTTGATTGAATGCCATTGCCACTGTTTACTTGACAAGCGCAGATAAAACTAACAGTATTTCAGCTGCTTATTTGAATTATGGAAGCAAGAAAAGGACGTGTGTGGGGGGGGGGGGGGGGGAAGAAGCATTGTAGTGCCCAAGTGTTCAGTTATTCACACAGCATATAGAGAGAGAGAGAGAGAGAGAGAGAGAGAGAGAGAGAGAGAGAGAGAGAAAAAAAAAAAAAGTTGAGTCATAAGTTAAAAAAAGAAAAACGTCTTTTTCCACTGTGGGCGGTGTAGGCACAGAGGACCACAGTAGATTTTTACTGACACTCTTGCAACCCACTTCAAACTATGGCCAAACTCCCAGCTGCCAGATCCTTCTTAAGTCAGTTTCTCCCAAATGGCTTTCGACCTTGCCACTGTCATTTCGGAGGGACCTCGGAGCCCAGTGGGAAAATAAAAACATGTTTGTGTGTCCTTCAGTGGACAACAAACCCGTGAGAAAAAAACCCTTCTCAGTAACATTATCTCATTACTGTGCGTCTGGTGAGTGTCTGTGATGACACTGTTAGTAAAACTGTGTCCAACGCCCCCCTGGGAATCTCCTCAAGGACCCCTGGAGGTTCCTGGAGCTGTGACAGCCACTGTCGCTCCCCTCTGCGCGCGCGCGCACGCACGCACGCACACACACACAGATTAGGAACAAACACACACACACACACACACACACCCGCCTCCTCAGAAACGGCTCTCGGTTGGTCCATCAGCCGGTCAGTCTTTATCCTCCCTTGCTCTTGCGGTGCTGGTGGTGTGTGTGTGTGTGTGTGTGTGAGTGTGTGTGGATCAGGACCGGAGCTCTGGGGCTACTCGGACGACGACGACAATGATGATGATGATGACAATGAAGACGACACAGAGAGAGGCTCACACACATGACCGCTGTCGTTCCCAGATTGCCAAGAGTGGGGTTTCTGATTTCTGCGCGGATCCTTAACAACTTCTGCGGGTTGATAACCGGCAGCTATTCTCGGATTGTCGATTTTATTTTAGCGGATATTTGCCTTGTTTGCCCTTAAATGGAGGCGCCTCAGAGGGAAAGTGTGATTTGAGGCATTTCTCGGGCTGTGTGGGACGCTGAACGGTCCCCTCGGTGTTGCGTAAAGCGCCCGTGCTTGCCAGTTTTGGAGAGTTGGGGAGCGGAGCGCTCCTCTTCGGATAGGATGAACAACTCGAAGAATCAAAGGGTAAGAGCTGGTGTCTTGTTTTCCAATCGTTTACTGGCGAAAGATTTCAGAGCACTTTAAGTTTTTTGTTTTTTTTATGAAATGGAAAATGTCAGTTGCGCTGCACGTGACACTGTCCGCTATTCGTCAGCGTCAGATCACGCAGACGGTGATTCCGAAGAGACTTGGAGACGTCTCATTGGACCCTCTATTGATCGTAGCAAGTCCAATCTGATAACACACCGTCCAGTCTGTTTGGGAAAGAGCCAACGTCACTGTTGAAAACGTGGCGTTTTGAAGTGTTCTTGTTTATCTCCCGTCGCTGCATGCCCGATCGAACCTGATCAGGGTCGGCTTTAAATCGATATTGATATGTTGATGAATTCGGCTTGCTTCTCGTTCAGTCAGCGGATTTAATTATTGCAAATTTCAACTTTTAGAATTGCTCCACTCTGCTCTAACGCGATTGATTTGGAGAAATAATAGATTAACCTGTTCTAGTTGTTTAATTGGATAGCACGATCTATGCCGAATTAAAGAGTGGTAGCTGATGATTAGTGAGATATGTTATGTCCTGTTGTACAGGTTAATAACATCGACTTATTATTAAGATTTTTGCTCAAATTTCCAAATTTCAAAGGGAGTTGGGTCACAGTGCATCCCAAAGTGTGCCAGTTGTCTTACGACAGATAGGTGTGCCATTTTACATAAGGGGACCGGCAGAGCTACATTAATTACATTTCCTGTTGGCCTCATAACAAACTCAATAGCAGTCGCAGATAATAATTTTATTTCTTTGTTGCGTGTTAAATAACTGTTTGGCCCTCTCTGTGCTGCGGGTGGGAATAGTTATTCTCATTTTAATGTTGTCTGGCTGCACTGTGACATATTACTCAGCCTCTCAGAGCTGGAACAATGTGACAACTGTGGGATATTACTGCAGTAATGACTTACATCTCCCAGTCGTCAACCTTTCCCCTGTCTTATGAATAAATCTTTCCTAAACGCCTCGAATTGGCAGCGCAAAAATAGCCACACTCCAGCTGACTACTTGAGAAGAAAACACATTTGCAGGTGTGAATTTGGTTTGGTTTCTTTTATTGCTTCTCTCCACATCAATGAATAATTAAAATGGAGATTTTTTTTATTTTAGAATTTTTTTTTTTTTTTGCATTATGCTTTTTTGGCTCTGAGGATGCCAGGCCACATAGTGTCATGTCTGTCATGCATTCATTTTTTCTGTTGCAAGAGGCAGTCAGTCTTTCATTTGAACACACGCACGCTGAGCCACAAACAAGTCCTGAAATAAAGGTCATGCTATCCCCCTGAGTGTGTGTGACGGGCAAGTCACTCCAGTTCCTTGGGCTTGGGCACATTTGACCGACAGGCTGGTAGCTATGACCACTTCCTATAATCAACTTTTCTATCACCGCTGAAACTCAATCCACGTTCAGATTAACCAGACTGCTGGCTGCATCTGTGTCTGGTGATTGCCTTCACTTGACTTAATGACGGGCCGCTTCCCGGTGCAAGAGAGAGCTGGATGTTTAGACTTTTGGACTCATGTTGATGTAAAAGGTCACCTGCATTAACATCAGTCAGAGATTGAAAGAGCGAGACAGATGTGATCTTTCCATTCCTGGGCTACAGCCTGCCCTTCTCTGTGTGTGTGTGTGTGTGTGTGTGTGTGTGTCTCTATGTACATGTGCATACGGAGATCAAAACACGTGGTGTGTGTTCATTTTGTGGTGTTACATCTCTTATCATTAGTTCGGAAAAGGTCAAATCCTCAGTGTGACTGCGCGGCGTCCTAAAGACGCAGTCTTCCTCATGCTGTTTATGCGATGATTCGCTGCATGCATCTCAGCCGGTTTCTCCTGAATGCATTTCGGCTTGTGCTTTTCATTGCGTTTGCAATTATACAAGAGGGGGGCTGGTAGTAAGCATCCTGTGTCAGTTCGCTGGCCATGGAATCCTCCGGCCTTTGTCTCCCAATCAATAACCACTTACTGCAGAGGAGCTTTCTGCAGTCAAGTCTCTGTCTGTCCACCCTGACTTTCTGTCTTCCTCCTTTCTCTCTGTCTGTCAAGATTTGTATCATGAATGTCTCCTCTGCTTGTATCTGTCTGTCTCTCCACCTTCTCTCCTCCCCAGCTTCCATTCACCTCTGCAGTCACGTGCGTGTGTGTGTGTGTGTGTGTGTGCGCGTGTGTGTGTGTTTCTTGCTCTGTGCTGCTGTGTGTCTGCAGTAGAGGTCATTCTGTCTTCTCTGCTGATATTGGCCATTGCTTTTTCCCAGGAGGCGGCTGCGGGAACTGAGATAGGTAGGACTTCCTCAGCCCTGAGAAACACAGAGGGGACTGCAGCCCATTACTCTGTGTACTGTTCGGCATGGCAGCAGCTGTGAAAGAGGTGGGGGGGGTGCATTGGACTGTTTTGTGTCTCCTTGAGCCAGTTGTCTGAGGAATAGTGTGAAAAATGAGCCACTTAAACCCTGCGCCACCAAAATATTGCCTCTCCACCCACCGAAATATAGATTATTTAACTTTAGCATATACACTCCTCCTCTCTCTCTGGAGGTTTCGTACTTTTTCACAGCCTCCCCTGCTTTAGGTTCCTGGCTTCATGGCTCAAAAAGACACTTAAAAACAACGCCAGTTCAAAAACTGCCCTGACATGCCAGAGCAGAGCTCTCCCAGTAATGTCCTGCCCTATTTTTCTTTCTCCTTTTAGAAGCAAGTGTTGTGGGCAGAGCCCTCGATGGGTTTGTCCTGACACGAGTGCCTCAAAAAGAAAGGAGAGTGAGAGACAGATGTGAAGGGAGAGAGAGGGGTATGCCTGTGTACTGTAAGAATCAAACATGTATATTCATGCAGCAGGAGACTGATGGTCCGGGCTCCCATGATGCCGATTCGGTGGATGAGGAGAGGAGTGATGGACAAGGCAGGCAGATAAACAGACAGACAGACAATTAGAGAGGAGTGATGACCCGACGATGCAGAGGGAGATTGTGTGGGGATGGATGGTCATGGAGGAGAGGGCTCAGCCGCACAGACGGATAATCAGACAAGCGGCTAATGCAGAGCTGCTGGTGCTGGCAGCGAATCGCAGTCAGACCCGGTCCACGTCTATCTGTCATGTCTGTCTGAGGGAGCAGATGCCGAGCTGTCAGTCATTTATACAGCGCCGTTTGACAGGCCGTTTGATACGTGCTACCTGTTGTGTGTGTGTGTGTGTGTGTGTGTGTGCGTGTGTGCGTGTAAGCTTTTATTTTCCACTGCAAACGCACTGCCAGTCTGTGATTAAGTTGTGTTTGTTGAGCGGAATTGCTCTCATGTTGCAGATATAAGGGATGGACAGTCACACACACTCAGTAGATCTGTGGAGATCTAACATAATGGATAATCCATCCAGGCTTCCCCTTTCTCCTGCTCCCACGGCCCTCTGATGAAATGCTGGCATGGCCGTTTAGAATCGATAATAATGATATGAAAAATGCAGCTTTACACTGCCTCACACACACACACACACACACACACACACACACACACAAACACAGACACAGGGGAACACACCTCATTCCTTGCACACACCACGCTACTCACACGACGCAGACAGAGAGGATTGTGTGTGAAGCCTGTGTGTGACAGAGGACACACAACTAGCACAAACTGCAAAGTACAACCTCAGTATCAAAGCACGTGGTTAAATAAACACCGCTCTGACGGTGTCGATCAAAACTGGACATTATCATCAAGCATAATCGAATTGTGCGTCATACAAATCACGAGAATCTGAAAAATCATCCGCATAATGAAGTACAAGACAAATCCTGTTCCCCAGATCTAAGAAAATATGTGTGTTTGCTGCAGACCCCAACAAATGTTTCTCAGTGTAAATGAAAATTGGGACTCGACAATAACCCTCACATGATTTTTAACTTTGTACAATATCACGCAGACCTACATTAGTTTGTGAAACTGTAGTGAATGAAGTGGCCGGTGAGTGTGTTTAACCATGATTTATTTATCTGTGTACATGGTCTCACTGAAGTCGGGCCTCCATAAATAAATGCCACAGAGCAGTGAGTGACTATCAGACCTCGGTGCTGCAATGGTTCCACACTGGAAAAACTTGACCAATATGGGCCAGTTCCGATATTTTTAGACCGACTTGTTTGGCCGATGATAATAATATTTACTCCTTAATTTTTCTGCGTTGAAAAGCTTTTTGAATCAACTTCTAAACCTGCATGGGACAGTGATCCTCTCTCAATTCAAACAGCGCAGAGACAATTCAATTTCACTGTAGCTTTCCTGAGACGCCAGGCTGCCGGTCAGCCAGAGTTGGCGCCGTCTGTAATTGTCTGTAGGCCAAGTTTTTGCGGTGTGTCCAGCACTGTCGGCACTTGTTGGTGGCTTTTCGGCTGATTGAGCATGTCTAATATGCAGCGCCCGCCTGTGAGAGAAATCCATCTCTGAGTTCAGCTGAGTGTATCCGTGCACAAGAAGAGAGACGGGGGGGGGGGGGGAAGCTCCTGGAGCCTGTCGCTATAGTATCGATATATAGTAGTGCGGTTTCTCTTTATTTATCAAACATATTCTCGATTAGAAATATCTTTATTAGCAAGAGTGGTGTGAGAATGATTGGCATCGTAACAATGGTTTGTTAATCCGCCGTCCTAATACTTCCAGACTCTCGCCACCTGATGTATGGGAAGTAATTTCCTGCCATGTAGGTGCAGAACGTAAGAACTAGCTGGCTGTCAGATGTAGTCTTTGCGATGTGTTCAAGCACCGCTTTACAGCCACGGCGCAGGAGACGTGGAGGAACTGCCGTCCCCGTTGCTTATAGATTAGATGACTGCCGGCTAAAATGGATATCGATATTTAATGAAAGGCCATTATTGGTACTATTTATCAGTTTCACCTAGATTAAACAGCACGTGTATTGTATGCATGGTTTATATATCCTGTGCAGACGAATGCATTTGCTCAGATTCCCTCCCTTCGCAGACGGAAGCAGGGGAGACAGATGGGGTTCACTTTGCTTAGTATTGTAAGACCATGTGAGGGCTCACCTAGCTCTGTTCATGGTCCATTTACATGTTAGCCAACAGAGGCTGTGCATTGTTCTGTCGTAGCTGAATAAATATTATGCCGAACTCGTGTGTGTGTGTCTGTGCAGTGTCAGTGCTGTAGATAAGTGGTGCAGTAAACGAGGGTTGCGGGAGTTTTCAAGTTTTCTGCTAGTTTGTGTGCGTTTATGTAAATGTTGATCCTCCCCAATCTGTTTAAGTTGTTCTGGAGGGCAGAGATAAGGACCATGCGCAGACACTCACACACACATACACACACATACACACACTTGCACGCTCGCACTTTCTGCAATTAATTCTTCTCGCCTCTCAATCTCGGTCGCCCTTATTCGCTTCCTCGCCTTCACAAACTAATTTTCTCACTGTCTCACGCGCATTCTTTTACACACACATATATGCATAACACGTACATACAGAGACCTAAAGGGTTGATGTAAACCATTAGTAACCAGAGCAGGCTGTAAGTGCTGTGAAGTGGCAGAAGGGTGGAACCAAAGTGACAGACTTAGGGACTGCGAGTGGATCTCACCTTACATGTGTTCTCTCTGACATTGATATGGCGGTCGTTAATCAAGGCAAATGAAACAAACACTGCTTTTATTATCCTGTGAAAGCAGCACTCCTCAGATCTTAATTCATGGTGGCTATTAATTAATGGCGCACCCCAGGGCTGTAAAGCTGTCCTCCTTCACAAAAACGTGGTGTGTTTTACATTTCAGGTCCACTGGGTTTCTCATTTATAAATCTGCATTTCTTGCTGACCAATGGATATGGATGTTCACACGGCGGCCATTTTTCGCTGAAGTCACGCTCAGGGTGGGAAGCTCGAATGTCGCCATTGAAGTCATATCAACTTTGGGGAATCTGACAAATTGTTACCATTTTACCATTTCCTGATTGATTGATAGTGAAAATGTGGAGGGAAGTCGGGCCATATTCAAGGTAAAACAACATACTGGATGAATCCCATTAGCTTCTGTTAGCATTCAGCCACCTTCTAGCTAACACTGCTTAATCCTATCTGTTGTGTTTCACTTCCTGGATTAGATAAATGTGTCCAAGATGTGTGCTGATATTAAAAAATTAGTTTACACCTTGCATTGTGGAACACTATTGAACTATCATTTTAGCTGGGAAGAAATTGGATGCTAACATCAGCTGTTGTCTGATGGAAGCTAATGGGTTAGCAGCAATGTGGAGGGACACCAGCCATATTTCAAGGTAAAACAGCATTTTTTCATAACCCATTATTTTCCGTTAAACAGTAACCCATGTTAGCATTCAACAACCTCAAGCTAACATTTCCGTTTGACAGTGTTTCACAACACAAGGCGTAATTAGATTTTAATATATCAGCCCACAACTTGAACACATTTATTCAAGCCAGGAAGGAAAACATACCAGACAATAACGTTCACTAGAAAGTGGTAACGGAAGCTAACGGCTTAGCAAATATGTTGTTTTTCCTTGAAATATGACCTTATGTGTCTCCACATTTTCACTGTCCATTGCTCTTTCAGTCATCAGTAAGTGCTGAAATGATAACGAGTTGTTATCATTTATGGGGCTTGCCACCCGGAACACAGCAGTATGACTATTTAGCAACGTCAGAGCTTTCATTTCATCCATGAAAAGTGCTCCAGTGAGCATGGTCTGCGGAGGGTACAAATGCTGTAATTTCGAAAATCATCAGAACTGTTAGAACTGTGAAATAAGTGGCTTTCATTATAAGCTTTAATCCCCCAACTCATCCACACCCATCCTCAGTCACACACGCCATCTGAGCCTCATCTGTCCCTTTCTTAGCCGTTTTTACCCTCAGGGCAGAGGGAGCAAGGGTCAGTTTAGTCATATCCGGCTTTGCTTTAGCTCAGCTCAGGAGCCCTGCAGCTTCATGAATATTATAATGGATCACATTCACTTCAGGCCTCTCGCTGGTCAACAGTGATTCAAGAACAGAGATGCAGCACTCACAGCTTCACTATCTGCTGCCTTTTTAATTGTCTTTCTCTGTCCTGTGCTGCTAGAGGACGGACGAAAAAACCTCACCTCCCCTCCAACAGATCTCACGTGGGGGGAAGCACATGTGATTATATATACACATGTGCCGTGTATTCTAAATAAGGCAACGGTGATAAATAATGGAGAGTGATAAAAAGCAGCTTCGACTACAGAGCTCTTGGCTTGAAATGGGGCTCAAAGAGAGCACACCGATATATAAAAGCTAGACGGAGGGGGGAGATTACCTTCGTTTACATGGATCGCAGTATCCCAATATCGGTTAAGACGAAAGGCAACATTTCTGATTACTTCCCAAGTTGCAATAATGAATTGTTGACCATTCCAGGGGATAGGAGAGAAGATAAGAAGAGAGAATAGTGGACACACGGTATAAATAGAGCGGGGACCATCTGTGAGCTTACAGGGCTATAAATACCTCGCTGCCAGTCAAAAAACTGTTGGCACGACAAGCCATCACTGCAAAATTGACGCTTTTATTCAGTTTGAAATAAATAAGCAGCAACATCTATACGGGACATATAATGAGTTTCACATTCAGGCTAACATTTTTAGATATAAAATGTTTTTAAAGGCCCAAACTTAAATGCCAAGGCAAGAAAAGCAAACACAAATCTTCAATCTCTTCTTCCTCCTCGCCTCAAGTTTATTGGCAGCTGGCAAACAACAAAACCATATGGTTAGCAGAGGGGATGGATACGTAAGATTGTATGTTAGGATTTTATAAAAGCCCTGTTTTTGACCGTGCTGCGCTGCGAGACGTGAGTTTAAAGAGAGCATTTGAATGTGAAAAGGAGGCTTACACGGAAAAGGAATAGTGCTTTTCCAGATTTATCCCCATTAATATGGTCTTAACCCCACATGCTCTGCACTTATCTGCACCTCTCAATGTGTGTCTGCCGCACAGCAGAGAGAGCGGAGGTAAGAGACAACAGGGAGGAGAGTTTGGCAGGCTTAAATGCTAGTTAGGCCGGCTGAGCTAATTAGCCCCGATTTCCTCATCCTGATTCAGACGCGGAGGAAAGCCTGGGATTACTGAGTCGAGCATTGTGTGCGCATCGCTGAAATTGTGTCAGGCTGTTGCAACTGTTCGTCAGCTGGGGGGGTTTGGGTGCGCTTATACTGCAAAAGTCAACTAATGAGAGCTTTACAAATGTGGCACAGCGAGTCGCACAGCAAGTGTTAGGATGGGTTTGTGGTAGGGAGATAACTGGTCAACCCCTCACCCCGCTGAGGAGGAAAAGCAGCTTAGAAGTGGGGAACCCAGCGGGGATGCCGCGCTCCTGTGGGAAACTGTGGCACTGTGACCTTTTGTCCTTGACTCACTCCCACCATTTGACCCTTTAGCAGTTCCTTGTCAGCTCATTTCTCTACACACACTGAAAAACACTGCAGAAAAATTGACTGGGATCAGTATGGCACCAACGCAAGGGTTCATTTTCACCCAGTACAAGTTATAAGGCCACATCGATGCACGAGGTGACAATAAAACCAAGCTTTTAGCAGATACCATTTTTTTCAATAGCAATACATTGAAGTGATGTAGTAAGATCTCCCTGAATTGACAAGCAACCCCCTGATCAAGTGCAAAAGACACGAACAGAGTATGATACAGTTCAAAACAGAAGATGACAAAGACTGATCCAAAGCCAAATCCTTGTACATGTTAAATCATGTATTTAAAGTGTTCACACAAATAAAAGCGCAAAGTATTTTGTTATGAATAGCTTCTTCAGTTTCCTCAGGTTCAGTTGTCTTGTAATGTTTTAACAATGCCTTGCTCATGGCCTGGTTAGATTTGGGCACAGAAACCACTTGGTCAGGGTTTAAAAGGTCATATTTTGGCTTAAAATAGCTGTTTTTGTCTCCTTGTAAAATATCCATCGGTGTCACGCTCACAATTGTTGAAATACAGTCTCAAACTCTTGTCGCTGGTCGTCTGTAAATCCTCCACCTCCTGGTATGAAGGTCAAGTCTTAACATGTCATTTGAACTTGGTGTCCCGCGTTGCCGTGGACATGTCAATATGATGAGCCAACGAGACGTAAATACACATCAGTGGTTTTCTCAAATCCGAGATGTTATCCTGGTGGCTGGGCTGAGTAATTAAATACAGCCCATCGTTGATCCTTCTCATACATCTGTTGTCCTAATTGAAGGGTTCCATTGTAAAAGGAAAACAATAATTTCAACTTTTGATTCTCTTTTTTTAAGGTTAGATATTGATCATTTACCCTGTTGAATAAACAACCAGTTATGTGACACTGTTAGCCAGTCACAGGCAAAGAACCATTGTCGGCGATCAAATCCGAGGCTTGTCGTTGTGTCCTCCTCCTCCTCCTCCTCCTCCTTCCCCCTTCCTCCCTCTCCTTGTTTACCCGAGGTGTAGGGAAACAAATCATTCTGAGAGCTGTCTGTCACCATGACATTTGCGCACACACGCTGAGATTCTTGGAAGAATCAAATTAGTTTTTTTTTCCCGTTTGTTGTTCACTAGAAAGAGTTGCGCCGCACACTCCGCCCCTTCCCCTCACAGCCATGTCAGCGTAAGCGATGAGGGACACCGCCAGCTTCCTCACCTCTCTCAGCAGGAAGAGAGAAAGAACGGGCTGTAACGCCATGTGGAAATTCCCAGCACAGGGTGGATTACGATGTCCCATCAGTCCGGTTTTGCCTCAAATGTGTATCTTTTAATGTGATTAAAGCTCCTTTACTCTAGCTCGCCGCTTAGGGATGACCTCGCAAGGTGTTCTGACGAAGAGAGATCAGAGCAGTCTTTGATCAAAGGCCTGCTTCATACTCGTTCCCGCTCTAAAACCCTCCTCTGCTCTGTCCCGCTTACATGCCTAATCAGTTAATGACAGTATCAACTTGTATAATAGTCTGTAGTTGTAGGCCAGCATTGCCTGTGCCAGTGAAGTTCACTGATGAGGTTACAATATTGCTGTGTGTGTGTGTGTGTGTGTGTGTGTGTGTGTGTTTCTTAATTCATTAATTGCCTCGAGCAGCCCCCAGACAGTCCAGTGTGCCAACTACTCTCATTAGGGTTTCTCCATTACTGTTTGCTTGGAGAAAAGGAAGCTGTTTGGCGTCAAGTCTCCGTCTCTTTTTCTCATCCGAAAGCTGTGGAGTCCTCACTTAAGAGCTGTGAAACGCACAAAACAATGCCAGAAATGCTCAAGGACACAATTATCAGCATCACATTTCTTGCACATTTTCTCGCTGCGTTTTTTTTCAGCCTTTTACGGCCTGTTTAGATCCTTGAAGAGTTTTTTTGTTGTGCTTGGGAGGATTTACAATCTGGCTTATTATCTTTGAGCATTATTTTGTGTTTTGAACGCGGCCCAGTATGCTCCCCCTGGTCCTCTTAGAGGTGAGATGGAATAAGAACAGGAGGGGGTTCTGCTGTTATTAGTGTTATTCTGCTGCTGGTTCTGCTCATAATAACAACCCTGCAGGTTGAATGTATACCTTTTTTATTTTTTTCCACAGCCCGCAGTTATTTATGAGCCTCCCTTTCTCAAATCTATACTCTCCAGGCCTGTTAGTTATACACTGAGAGACCACACACAGTCTAACACACACACACACACACACACACACAGGTGCTCTAACACTTCCTATATGTTTTTTCTTCAAATGATTCTGCAGTTTGCTTCGCCTGCCTGCTGCCTCCTCCCAGCTTTCCACTATGCCACTGTATGATTATGCAGACCCGGTGTATTAGGCTGAGTGTGCACAGTCGTGTAAGAGCCATCAAGCTTTAGTGTGCCTATAAATTGCTGAGGAGATCACTGCTTGGCAGACTCTAAGCTCCCTCCGCTCTCTTGTCGTAGCTCTAAACAATTTGTTTTATAGCTTGAAATTCACTCTACTGTTGCTCTCCTTAGGGCCAGCAGCCAAAAACACAAATGCACTTGCAAGCGCAAAGTGCACGCAGAACAAATATGCACCGATTCACTTGCATGCACTCTGCATTCACGGGCATATTCCATCACCTCAAGCATGCGCATAAAACATGATTTGCACTCTCTAGGCCTGGGCAGTGTATAGATATTATATTGTTATCATGATATGAGACAATATGCTGTATATGTTTTAGATTTCTGCTATCGTTATATATTGATATGATGAAGTGTTGTCTTTTCCTGGATTTAAAAAGAGACATATTATGCTTTTTTAAAATTAATTTCCTTTCCTTTAGTTAAAAAGCCCAAAGTGTGCATCAACAGAAGCTCCCACAGAAAACACTGCTCCTTAAATGCCTCGTCAGTAGTCCCACCTTTAATTCCGTGACTTCTTTGACATCACACTTCATCACACTACATCACCAGCGTTGCGTAATTTGTGCCTGGTGACCCCAACTGTCAGCTGAAAACAAGGACTGGAGACATGGGGGGCGGTGGTGGCTCAGGTGTGGGTGAGCTGACCAATCAGAGCGGACTGGTTATTTGGGAGGAGGCCCTTGTAGAGATGGGAGCTAAAAAAAAAAAACCCTGAATTTGTCACCTGCAACCACTCCTGACTGTAACACCACTGTTGTAAATACAAATCCCAGGTTTATGTTACAATATTATCAGATGTGATGTCAGATGAGCTAACTAGCTAATAGCAGCTACAGTTAGCAGCAGGTGGCGATAACTTTAGCAACAAGTAAAGCTAATTGTCCATCGGAAAACTCCGTCTTTAACAGAGAGTTGAGACGAAGCAGCAGCTTCAGGGGGGGAAATGTGATCCAATTTCACCGACAAAGGTGGTATTGTGTGACATAGTGCTGTGAAGCATGACACACTTCTCACTGGAGAGGTTACAAAGCACAAATACAAGCAATTAATGTGCAAACCTGGACCTGATAGAAACACCATCCACTCTGTTACAAGTCGGTGTATCGTTAAAATGACTTTGAATCTAAAATATCTAGATATATGTCGTGTATGGCGATATAGGCTAAAAATATTGCTTCATTACTTCAAGGCTGTGTCGCCCAGCGCTCACACTCATGGATGCATACTCTTCCTCTCTTTAGCACTTTCTGTTCTGACTCCACCCATGATGTTCTGGGACCCAGCTGCACTGAAAACACTGCTTTTTGTGCGAGAACAGCTGGCTGCAAAGTCATTTGGACACATGCTCGCACACACCAGCACATGTGGGCAAGCACCACGCAGATACACACATACTTTTCCATGCAGGCCAGAGCTGAAACAGTCTCTATTGTCGGCCAATAATTGAATGCATAAGCTGTCGGGAAAGGGGAGGAGGGGGTTTACAGTGTTCCAGCTATAAGGGTGAGCTGGTCCGCTGCTGAAACTCTATAGCAATCACCTCAATAATGACATCAGCATGTTGGCACCTAGACCGGGGTACACAGGCATATTTGGCCATACGAGAGGGCCCCTGGAGTGAGTGTGTGTTAAGTGTGTCCTGGCACTGAACAGACTTAGACTGCTTTGTAGCCAGCTTCGCTGTCAGAAAGGCGAATGCAAACCCTCCACCCAGTTACTGTTTCCCTACCTCCTCCTCCCCCGTCTTTCATGACCAGTACCCAACCAGTTCCTTCACTGTTGTTGTGCCCTGGCTTCCCAGCAGCAGCTGGAGTATGGGACTGTAGGGATGTTGTTCGGTGAATGGGACCATTGTTTTTGAGTGGTTTGGGTTTGGTTTGTCTGTTTTCTGTTCTCTGCTAATCTGACTCCGGGCTGTGTGTTTGTAAATCTGTGTTCACATGCGCACGTACTGCACTTGATGGGTGCTCTGCTCTGTCTCACTATATTGACATTGTGTTGTGTGTTACTGACGGCCTGCTCATTCCATTTCCTCCCCGAGGCGTCAGCAATTCACATCGCCGCACCATTTCATCCATTCACGTATATATTCTTATCCATTATCCTTTCTCCGTCGTCCTTCCAGCTCTTTCCTCCACTCTACTGGTGTCTACTTTCTCACTGTTCATTTTCTCTCATTTTCCAACCCTCTCCCGGTGTAATTTGCCATTGATTTTTCCCTCTCTCTCTTCATTTATCTCTTACTCTTTCTGGCACTCTTAACCGCTCCCTCCAGCCTCAACTGCAGCCGCGCTCGGGGTGTGGGAGAGGAAGAGGGTGAGCATGAGGGAAAGTAGCGGAAGAGGGTGGAGAGGAAGGCGAGGCACATACTTGTGGCCGGCTAATTGAAAGCCAGCAGTTTGGTCAGTGCAGTCCCGATTTATGGGAGTGGTCAGGAATCTGTGATTCTTGGTTATGTTTGTGTATGTGATACAGAGACATGACGCATTTGTGTCAATGTTCATGTCCGGGGCTGTTGAGAATTAAGGATTGCGGAGTATTTGACTGCGTGTGCTTGTTTTTGTGTGTGAATGAGTAATCGTCTTTTTATCTGCATTGCATCTCTGTTTCGGTCCTACTGTCTGCCCGTCTCCTTTCACTCTGTCTGTCCAAACAGCTTTTGTTTTGACTGCTGTGGCGTCTCGTCTGTTCACAAAGACAAAGGTTCAGAGTCAACAATGAAGAATAGGAGGCAAGGTTTTATTGTGGTTAGAGAACCCAGGCTTTAACAATTTCAGCGATCCTTTCTCTCACCTCTGACCTCCTTTTTACATAAGCATAAGGAGATTCTCTAGTTCTCTGTTGTGTCAGTGATGTTGACGTGCAGCTTGTAGTTGTGCACGTACTGGTGCTGCAGTAAAAGCTATGAACTGTCTGAATCGGTTTATTCTAAAAAGACTTGGACTCTGCTGCCATGGTGTGCTGCCTGAGGCCCTACTGTGGCACAGCAGAGTGTTGTACTAAATGCAAACACCAGCATGCCAACATGCTTATAATATTTACGTTGTTCATCATCTTAGTTTAGTGTGTCAGCATTGAAAAGTCATACAGGTCCTCAGTCTTAAAGGGATATTCCGGTGCAAGTTTAATCCATGTTTTAACACACCGTGACACCGAGTAAGACCCCCCCCCCCGAGAGATAAAGTTTGCAGACCGCTAAGCTTACGTAGTTTTAGCATCCTCAGAAACGACCGCACGACAACAATACATTGCAGTAAATGGGTCCAAGTATAAACCGCCATCAAAAAGCCACAAATAATGCTCAGAACAGCACCAAACTTCAGCAACATTAGAAACGGGGTCCCAGCACATATTTCGAGGCATCAAACATTTGATATTGTCGCCGAATTTGTCAGAAAAGACCCGAGAAGCCTACTTGTTGTGGGGAAGCCCTTTGATTACCAAGTGCATCCCGTCATCCTGCAGTAATGATCATCATTGAGCTGTTTCTAATGTTGCTGAAGTTTGGTGCTGTTCTGAGCATTATTTGTGGCTTTTTGATGGCGGTTTTATACTTGGACCCATTTACTGCAATGTATTGTTGTCGTGCTGTCGTTTCTGAGGATGCTAAAACTACGTAAGCTAGCCGTCCGCAAACTTTATCTCTCGAGGGGGGAGGGGGGGTCCTACTCGGTGTCACGGTGTGTTAGAACATGGATTAAATTTACACCGGAATATCCCTTTAAGCAAAAGTATTGGACAAGTTACAAATTTGACTCGATGATGGCATTAGAAAAGTCATCAACACGCAATTTCAAAGGCCTTGGAAGTTTCATGGTAAGTAGGTGGTAAATACAGCAACATATATGACATTTCTTAGAAATGATGATGAATTACCACAACAATTACCTTCAAATTCATTTAAATTTACCCCAACATTATTTGATAATAATATTCAGGTTTTTTTTCCCCAACAAGCAGCTGGTAATTTGTTTTGTTTTTTAGTTTGTAAATGCTTAAAACATTTACTTCAACATACTGGGCTTATAGCTATAAAGTTATAAAAAAATGGCACGATCGGCAGAAGTCGAGCAGAAACAGGTGTCCAAGAAATATATTTTAAGTTGCCAGATATTTATTGACTGCTGTTGGGTATTTTTTCAATACGTTTTAAAGAAAGAAATTCAGAATGTTACCACCTACCTATCGTGAAATTTGCAGGCCAGTGTTGCCAAAAAGTCCGCTGTTCATCGGAGTGATTACAAGCCATCTTGAGAGGGGAACATTAATGTCTCTGTACCAAACCTCATGGCAATCTAGCCAATACTTGTTGAGATCATTTAGTCCGGAACAAAGCGATGCACTAAACAACAGACTGAACGACAGACCTGAACGAACGTGAGTAATTTTGCTCAGAAATTTAAGCACAATTTATAATAACCCCTCCTCCCCTCTGTGACTTTCATTCTTAAGTGTTCTAAATTCGTGTGGTTCTGCTGTACAAAGCCAACTTTGTTTTTTCTTTAGGTTTTTTTTTTAAAACCCATTTGTATGTTAAACCTAACCCCCGGACCTATAGCCCCATGCTGGGACTGCAATCGTCTGGTCTGCTCGGGGATAGAGGTCAGAGGTCAGGGGGTCAGTGATCTGAACAGGAAAGCCTACTCATGCAGAACAACACATCGTAAACAAACCATTACACACCATCTGCGGCGGCGTCGAAATCCCGGCCAGTATGCGCGTGTTTGTGTAGGTGTGTGTGTGTTGCGGTGTCCCCGAGATCACACCCGGAGACACACAAGTGAGGATCAACACACACAGCCAGACGGGGACAGAGAGGTGACAGAGGAAGTGACCATCTGTTATCTACTGAGGCGTCAAATTACCTGCTGAAAGGTTACATCGGCTTTATGCATTATGCATGTACTGTGCGCACCGTTCGGGGATGCTTTGAAACGCGTATATATTGCTGTGTTTGTTTTAAAAACACGTCTATCATTATCTTTATTAGACACATTTATATTTTTTTATTTAACACAGGGTTTTTTTTGTAACCGAGGCACTCTTTTTTTTTCTTTTTTTTTTTCTAACACACTCAAGGAAGCATCAGTACGTAGATGGGAAGTAAATCACCTGCCCTGCGGCTAATGGCCAACCTGCTCCGCCATCTTCATGATTAAGCACAAAAAAAACTGCCAAAGTGTTCGGTCGATAAATTCTGTCATCACTCTCGTTCGAAGTTAATTGCTGACACGTAATTATGAAGTTTTCCGCCCCGGCCATTAGCGCAACTGACACGTTTTGAAAAGACAGACATGCTCTTTTTTTTTTTTTTTTTCCTTCCTCCCCCGTCAGACAGAGACACTATCTCCGCCAATTATTTCCACGCCTGCTCATTTACCGAGCTTCATGCTTCAACTACCTTGGCGGCAGATTCACTCGTATACTCTAGAAACCCGCCGCCTCTTTCTCGGCCGTCTCTTCATTTCCTGATTCCAGCCTCCTGCCTCTCTCTCTCTGTGTTGTTCTTGTCTCCTCTTGCGAGTCCAGCACCTTCATCGAACTCCCCCTCACTCGTCGTCCCCCCCCCCTCCTCGTCCCCTACACCCTGCCTTGTCTCTTCACATTCAGCGTGTTCTTTTTCTCTCTTTTCTCTCCCACTGTCTGTTCCCTTTCTTATCTCTCCTGCCTCTCCACTCGACCTTTCGCCCTGTCAGCCCATATCTCCTCCCGTAGCCTGGCTCTACCTGGCCTCTGTTCTTTTCCTCATGTCCCCTCTTGTTTTCACTGACAGCTTTACCTCCCCCTCTGTGTCGCTGCGTCCCCCGTTGTCCATCCACCCTCGCTTCACCTTCTTATCTGGCCGCTGTCCACGGCGCCCACTGGTGCAACACCTGCCACTTGAGAGACGCCGTGTGAGGGAATCACTGCGACAAAGTGCTTGTGAGGATTCGCGTGATGTTCTAAAATTAAAATCATCCACTCTAGGCGTTTGTCCTGCTTGTTGTGGTATTGTGGCTAAGCTCGTGTTGTTTTGGACTGTTTGTCTTGTACTTCTGGGTGTTTGTCTCAGTTAGCTGTGCTCTCTTGGCCCGACATACAGCCAGACACGTGGATTAGACTTCCATCTAGGCTGCTTGTCTTCTATTCTGAGATCCCCAGAAGGAGAAGCCTGTTAATTTAGCTGCTATAAATACAGGACCTCCTCAGCGGGTCACTCTAACACCCGCTGCATGGAACTGGACCGTGGTGACAGCTCCCTTACCCGGTTTATGTGTGTGTGCACTATATGTGTGTGTGTGTGCATTCCTTCAGAGCTGGCTGGCTAGCCTCCGGCGCAGTGGTGCATGGTTTGTGGTGCCACCATTGACAAGGACGTTTGGACAGAGCCTCTGCCGGGCTTTCTCTCGTTCCACTCTTTTCTCTCTCTATCCTTAGAACAAATTTCTTTTCTGGTCTGTCTTTGCTCATGTTCATCGCTTACATGTAATGGTTTTATGCTGATTAAATAATCTATCAAGAATCTTCTCAACGATCGATTTAATGGCTTCATTTATAAAACATGAGTTTGATCATGGTGATTTTTCCATTATTTGGGATAATAATGCATATATTAACACGGTAAATGTATGGTAAAGTGATTCCAGTAAGTTTCACGTTCATTTTGATTATTATCTGGGTAATATCAGGAATTAGAACCCTGACATTACATTGTTTAAATCATCCCATGCCGAGTCCAAGGGAGCCTAGTCAAATTAAGGCGAGGCAATATATCGAAAATATAGAATTATCCTAATATGAGACTGTGTATCGTTATCTGGATATTGTGATGTCATGATATGTTATAAGTGTTGTGTTTTCCTGGTTTTAGAGGCCACTTTGCTGTAGAGTGGTGTCACTTTCTGAACTTACCCCACTGTTCTACTTGTTGTAATACTTCTCTTAACGCATCATTAACGAGTCATTTATAAATCCACATTACTGATGATTATTGATCAGAAATCATTCCTACACTTTAATCGCCATATTGATATTGACATATTTGGTCAAAAGTGTGATGATATTTGATTATGTTGCCAAATCCAAGCTTTTGTGAAGTGCTTTTTTTTTGGCTATTGGCCATATTGACCCGCCCTAACCCAACTTTTGCGAATTAGTACATTTCTAATGATGTGAAAGAGAGAAAAAACAGCAGCTCTTATCGCTGATGGGCTGTTGTTCTACAAATGTAAGATATTTGATAGCTTGGGGAATTACTTAGGATTATTTGATTATCGAACTTGTCAGCAATCAGTCAAGTGATTTATGAAATGATTGTTTCCGGTAGGGATCGACCGATATGGTTAAAAATCTTGGTGTCAGAATGTAGGATAACTAGGATAATAGGTACGTTTTGCTCAAGTACTGTGCTAAAGAACAAGATGTACAAGAGGTACTTGAGTTTTGAAATGTTCAACTCTGCATTTATTTGATTATTTCAACTACTAGTTACTTTGCAGATTCAGAGTTGATTGGCTATTACTTGTGACGTGTAACTAATCAGATAGTGTTGTGGGCGGGACATTGAGTGAGACCACAGAGTGCCGAGGACCGTCAGAGGAAGCACGCTGCATCAGAATCAAGATTGCATTTTTGACCTAATTTATTAGATCGGCAACCGGACAAAAAAAACACAGATATCAGAAACCAAAATATCAGCCCTGATAATCGCTCTATCCCTACTTTCAGGGCTGAAGCCTGTCTGTCTTTCCTGTTGGCTGCACTCTCGTGTTTAGGATGTGAATTCTACAAATAGCAGACCATTTTTCATGTCTTCAACCTTGGCCTCATTTTTGTAGTATCGGCGATCTAGGGAATCCACATACCTTGCTCTCTTGCTCTCTTTTAAAAAGCTCCCTGTAAAAGTATTAACTCAAGTATTGACTGCATACACATCAAATACACAAACGCTGGCCTGGATGTGCATTTCCCTCCTCTCCCCTTTCTCAGTTCTTCTCCTCTCTCCAAAAACTCACGCTTGGATAAAGGGAACCGACCGGATCGATCGTCCCAAATCTCATAAACAAACACTTTAAAACTGAATTCCACACTTGCAACTTGCAGACATCCAGCAGTCAACTGATATCTGTGTTTATACTGTTTCTGTAATTTGGTCTCTTTTCTCTCACAGTCTTGAGTACTATAATTGCCTGAAGTGTTTATTTATTGACAGGCTTATTTGTGCAGCTACATTGTGTTGACAATGACCCTAGACTGATCGTCATCAGGATTAACACGTTAATTCACGCTCTGATTTTCTCCGATTGCTCTTCACTCTGGCAGAGAAATCTCCCAGCAATCACCTCAATCTCTTTAAATGCATGTCAGACTATTACCGACAGTCTTTTAATGTTTTGGTGGTTTGGTTTTGAGGCAGAGCAGTCGGTCCTTATGTGTGATTTAGAGCCGTTTGTGTGGCTTTCACCAGCACACAGAGCAATTGTGGTTATAAATCCCGAGCAGCAAGTTAGTTTTTCCGACGCAGAGGTTAATCGGAAGCCTCATTTTAGAGTGCGCCTCGTCCAAGCGCGAGGCCCTGCGTCCAAATGTGGAATTTCATGTCCAAACTGCATTCGCTCCTCTCCCACTGCGCCTCTGCTGAGCAGAGTGCGGGGCTCGCGCTAACGCAGAGGCAGGTAGAAAGGAGCAAAGGGGTTGCGGGAGGAGAAGAAAGAAAAAAGGGCCGAATGAGGACAGCGGAGTGGAACGGACGGTGGCGTGTGAGAGCAGGCGGAAGAAAACGAGCAGCGAAAGAATAAAAGCTTAAATCAAAAGAATAAAAAATTAATAAGAATCGGGCGGAGAGAGGGAGAAGATAAATGAGAAATATTGGAGCGGAGGGGAGGAAGGTGCATTTATCAGGCAGGAAAGGAAGGGCAAAGGGAGCATTAGAGATTGTTTGTGGGGAGAGTGTGTGTGCTTGTTAATGAATCGCTGAGGAGGGCGAGCACACGCACGTTAGCATACACGCACACACACACATCTGCAGTTGGGCAGATGTTGCACGCCATTTGTTCATATTGTAAAACACAAAGTAATCTTAATGCTTCCCAAATTTGCTCCGCCACTTCTTGAAAGCTGACCTTCCTGAGGGAAATCCTTTTGGTTTTAGGTATTGATGTGCAAATACATGATTTAAAAAGAGCACCGGCACTAACAGTCAAGGTCAACCCGGCGCTCCTTTCGCTGCGTCTTTGTTTGATTCCTGGATCCCTTTGTGCACTCTCATCCCTCTCACTGTGCTGACAGAGTCAGGAGGGGCTTAGAGATTTGTTTAACTCTGGACAGCATCACCAGAGGCAGAGCCACACTGTTGAAAGATTGAGGGACCTTTACTGTCTGCATGTGTTTCAGTCTGTTGAGCGTGTGTGTATGTGTGTGTGTGTGTGTGTATACTCCTGCATAAGTCTACGGAGCCTTTCTAATCACAGGCAGCCTGAGGCGGGATGGCTTTCTTGCCCCAGAAAAGCCAGGTCAGATTTAATTTAATAATATTTTATTTCTCCCCTGAGGAGAAGTGCAGTAGTTTGAAATCTTACAAGTGTGTGCATTTTCTGTGTCTGGGGTCTCTCATTTGGGCTGCAGGCTTTCGGTGTTTGACAGCTTCATTCTTTATTCTCTCACTTGAGACGGGCTGCTCCTCGTGTGTGTGTGTGTGTATGTGTGTGGGAGCGAATAAGTTTGCACTAAATGATTCAGCATCTCTGTGTCTGCTCAGTGGGGTAGTGGGCTCGTTGGTAGGAGGGCAAAAGGCCATATGTTTGAATATTGTGCACACACACACACACACACCACTGAACAATGACTCCTGAGTGCTTTCAGACACACCGTGCTGATGTATCCACGAGAGATATTTTAAATTACTGCAGACTTTTCACTCTCTTCTCGTCTCCTCTAATCTCCTTTCCTTCATTTCACCCCAAATGCCCTCTTTTTGGTGTCATTATCCGTCAGAGAAGTCGTGCCTTTCATTAGCCTCTCGCACGGCACTTCCCTAATAACATCTTTTTTCAAATGTGTCATTCATTATCTGTGCTCTCTCTCTCTTTTTGTGCTCGCAGGACAGCGACATCCAGAAGAAGATCGACCATGAGATCCGGATGCGCGACGGGGCCTGTAAGCTGCTGGCCGCCTGCTCCCAGAAGGACCAGGCGCTGGAGGCGGCGAAGAGCCTGCAGACCTGTAGCACTCGCATCATGGCGTACATGTCGGAGCTGCAGAGGATGAAGGAGGCCCAGGTCATGCAGAAGGTCACGCGGAGGTCGTCGGACGCGGGGCCGATGGACGACAGACTCCCATGCAAAGGAAAAGTGGCCATCTCAGGCAAGTCAGGCATCGTTGAAAAATGTCTGGATGTGCGTGTGAACCTTTTTGGTGTCGTTGTTTATTGCAGAGGCTGACATCCAGCTCCCTCCCTCTCTCTCTATTGGAGGATGTTTCATTCTCACATGGTGACTTACAGACGCTGCCCATTGTGTTACGAGAGAGGGCAGCCATATTTATGATAATGGAGCGACTCTGTTTGTATCGCCGTCGCACAGCAGAGAGATAATTCACAACATGGGTGAAAGGTTTTTTTTTTTCTTTCCCTAGCTGTTGTCATTTTGTTTGTTTTTATAAGATAATGGCGAGGTGAAAAAAATAAATATTAATGAGATGTGAGACTGGGAGCGTGTGTGTTTGTGTGTGTGTGTGTGTGTGTGTTGGTGGGTGGAGGTTCACGGGGGGTGCCGCTGCATGTCTGGTACCCAGCTGGAGAGCATGTTACTCACACTCACGCAGACACACGTACAGTCAGTAATTAGCCGCGGATACCTTGACTGAAAGCAGCTCGGGGAGGGAGGCGCACACGCAGATACACACTCGTTAGTGAGACAGTGAGGGCGATTAACATTTTTTTGTGCTCTAATCCCCTGCCTGTTGTCGTTACAGATCTTCGGATCCCTCTCATGTGGAAAGACACCGAGTACTTCAAGAACAAAGGAGGTGAGGCGCCACCTCCGTATGATGTTGCGTCGATGGGTTATTAATGATTTATGCCTGGAGGATTTATTAATGATTTGCTTGTGATGGGGACGGTGTGCGCCATCACACAGTGGTGAAAGGGAGGATTCAAATAAGGAGTTCATACTTGGTACTGACATGCTACTCGAGCGATTGGATCTCGCCTCGCTGCTCTTTATGCAAATGAACACAAACATCAAGGGAACAAACGGATATGTTGTTCATATTTTACACAAATCGAAGTATCGTCACGTGTAACATTGGCCGAGTTAACAAGAAGGCCTGAATAGTGAAGAATTTGTTGTGGACAGTGTTCCACAGAGTTTATAAAGTTTCTACCAACTGCACAGCCCGCAAAATCATGTGATTTCTTAAGGGAGTCTGGGGACTTTCTCCACAGGTTCCTGTTCATTTGGTTCCTGTTCACAGCATTTGTAAAATTTTACGTGCTTACCATCAATAAAATGTCGTCATCTTTCATAAATTTTGTGTAAATGGTGAAACTGGTGGCAGGGGCGGTTGAAGGGGGGGGGGGCCACCAGGGGCCAGTGCCCACGTAATTCTGAGTCTGGACCCCCCTGTGGCCCCCCTGACAGTGAGTCTGCATTAATAACACAATGACAGATTTCTTGCAATGATTTTGTTCTGAAGGGAAAGGCAGAAATAAAGTGTCTCAGCAGTTTACTACCCAATCAAAATTGCTGAAATTGTAAACACTGCTTTGTCTGAATGAGGGATTTATCCTTTTTTCCAGGTTGTATGTGCCCCCTAACAAAAAAGCCGGCCCCAACCTGGCTCCCCTATTAAAACTGGTCTAGAACCGCCACTGACTGGTGGAAATAGTGTGTTCCAGCAGCTGATAAACCCTAACCGTTGGACATTAAAGCAGACAGGACGCACTTTCGACACATAAGAAGACAGGTCGGTGCAGCGGTGCCACAACAAACAACTTAATGTATTGCATTTAATGCGAACTGTACAAGAGAAGATAAGAAGCTAGCATTGGCAGGTTTGCATTACAGTGAACCAAATGAAAAATCTGACAGTTGAGTAGTCCTTCAATGTGACCCAGAACACATGTGCATACACACTGCTTAAAGAATTTGGGCCACTTCAGATTGTGGTCTGAGCGATCTGATCTCAAATGCATGTTCACACCTGTACTTGGAGCTGTCCACTTGTGACCAGATCACTCAGGACACATGTTGATACCAAAGTGCGAACAGCACTCAAAGATAACCAAAGTGTGCAAAAGCTTGTAGAGTGTGGGATTCCTCGTGCCTAAAGAACAAAAATCCCCTTTTATCCTTGGCTTGAGGGTGAAACGCTGAAGTGAGCTCTTACTTTCACATATCAAAGATATGCTGACCCATCCAACCGGACAGACAGAGACCGTACAGTATGACATATTCTCTATGATATGCGGGGTCCGTCGCACAGGTCCAGGAGCTGATCAGTGCAGTCTGTTGCAGCTTTAACAGAGTTCCCTGCCTTTAACAGGAAGTGATTTCTTTAGACGTGAGAAGCTCCTGGCAGCACAACCTGAGCCACCGTTCATTCCTGCTGGCTTTGCCTCTTGGCTCTGAGAGGCAGCAGCACACAGGCGCTGAACTGAACTGGGTCATAATTAGCAGCGTAGAGAATACGAAAAACAAATGAAATCTGTTGTCTCTTCTGTCCTGTTGAATAGAACTTGTGAACTGGGTCATATTTTTAAATGTTATCGTGGCATTTCAGAATTCATTGGCGCGCTGAAAATATAAGGGTGCTAATCTTCATATTGACTGTTTGCCATCCCACCTCCTGTTAATGGAGTCAATGCGGGTAAGCCTGCATGCAGTCATTATACGTCTCCGTTCTCATTTTCTCCCCCGGCAACTTGAACGGAATTAATCTGCATGACCTGTGCATGTAAATGAACTCAAGAGACAGGTAGTCGACTCTTAACGAAGCTAAATGAGGCTGTTAGTCAAGGTCATTAAGCACACCGAGACATAAACTGAGCCCGGGAGGTGAGGAGTAAAGCATGTTCCTTCTCTCGCGTGTCCAATCATATTTTATTTGTTTGAGTGTTGAGCTCAGACTATGTGAATATGAAGTATCAGTGTGCCAAAGCACGGAAGAGGGAGCAGACCGCCTCTCTCAGCCGTTTTTTCTTTCAGCTGTAACCTTGAGTTTTAATGAGAAGAGAAAAAAAAACACCTCACAATTAAAGAAAGATACCGTCAGGGGCCACACTATTAATATTACAACGATGATACCCAAGGTACTGTTTCTTGCATTTCTCACTGTTCTAATTGATTACTAATCATAACAAAGCATGCCCAAAAAGGGTATTAAGGGCTTTTTTTTTTCGCGATTGCACGTGTATTCCCTGAGATGGTTTTAGTTTACGCGATGCAACATTAAAGACCATTGTGCTTCAGTTTCAACCGCAAAGCTGCAAACAGTGCTTCTTCGGATTTTTTTGGCACAGCTGGCCATCGAGTCTGCTGAACTGAAACTAACAACAGTCGAAGTGCTTACAAGCCAAATGGAGGAGCTGATCTCTTAGACTTAAACTACTCAGGTCACAGGCGTTCTCTAAACGCTTTGTTCAGACAGTTGTGTATCATCTTCAGGGGTTGCAGGCGAGGCTGTTTTTGAGCTGAAAAACGATTTTCCTAGTGACTGACCGAAAGCTGTTTGTTCTCATATGCTTTCGTTCTGACTTTCCGCCTTGTCCTTGGTAGAGCTTCACCGGTGTGCAGTGTTCTGCCTGCTGCAGCTGGGAGGAGAGATCTTCGACACGGACATGGTGATAGTGGACCGGACACTCACCGATATTTGCTTCGACAACACCATCGTGTTGTAAGTCCTCCGGCGGCCACACATTTCGTGAAAAACACAGGACAATTACATTCAGCCCGCAGGTGACACTGAGAATGTTTTCATCCTTTTCGCAGTAGTGAAGCCAGCCCGGGCTTTGAGCTGCGCGTCGAGCTGTACAGTTGCTGCTCGGAGGACGACTACTCAGCAGGGAGCACGCCGAGGAAACTCGCCAGCAAGCTGAGCTCCTCGCTGGGGCGATCGGCTGGGAAGAAGCTCCGGGCAGCCATGGAGCCTGGACCGTGTAGTCCTGTTAGCAATGGAGGGGCGTCTCCTCTTCTGCTGCCAGTTCCATCCGTACCGTAAGTCCAATTTGAAACATTAGCAAGTGTTGTCGTTTTTTCTCTGCATGGAAGGAATGGTCAATTGGATGGCTTCCTGACCTCTCCTGACACACTGACTTATCCTTTTTTTACTATCTGATTTTATCAAATTTTATGTGTGTAAAAATAACATGAAATAAACAGATAAATCATATTGTTATATGCCCTACTTGCTAGATAACATCATCCATCAGGTAGATATTGAAATCGTTTATTTCAGGGAGCGCAGGCAGGCGTATTTTCTGGACACCTTTTTCCACTGAACCATGAACATGCGATGCTTGAACACAGAATAAGTGTCTGTCTTCTCTCCTGACAGGGGCCCTAAATACCACCTCCTAGCTCATACCACCCTGTCGCTGTCACACATCCAGGACAGCTTTCGCACACATGACCTCACCATCTCAGGCAACGGTGAGTGGCAGCCTTCATCAATCTGTCTCCTCGCCATCTTTCTCCAGTCTCTGCCAAATCAGCCATCTGTCTGTTTTTTTGTCCCCCTCACTCGCTCATCGCCGTCCCGCCTCTCCTCCCTGCATTCTAATAATTTCCCTTAAACCGAGCATATTGTGCGCCCTCTCCCCCCCCTTCTCCTTCCGCCCCCTTTCCTCCTCGTCCTCCCATGTTCTCTGACAGGCAGCCATTGTCAAGGTCACTGTAATAAAGGCCGGTGCTGGTGAGGGGACCGCTGTGTAAAGCTGTAATGATGTGGGCTAACAAGGGCCCAGACCTCAGACAGACAGGCCCCTAGTGTTTTATTCATTGGCCCTTCAGCCTGCTGTAAAGTTTCATTGCAGCACTTCATGACATTCCCTGCAGCTGCCAGTCTTTTACACCCCTGTGCCTTGTTTTGAAGGGGGTCTGCAGTACGTCATGAGGAAAAAGTGTGTGGATGCACAAGTGTTGTGTGTGTGTGTGTGTGAATACTGAACGCCACGTGGGAATATTTTTATTTATTAATGCTGTTTTTTTTTGCCCGTCCACCTCTCTCTCCCTGCAGAAGAGTGCTCTTATTGGCTGCCGCTCTATGGCAGTATGTGTTGCCGCCTTGCAGCTCAGCCTCACTGTATGACCCAGCAGATGATGAGTGGATGTTTGAAAGTAAAGGTAAGCTGGCAGGTGTGTGCAGCGGTGATGAATGGAGTACTCCTCTCGAGGTCTCCATAGTTTTTGGCTGTAGCCCTGGTTTATTTCTGCCCTTTTCTCCTCCTCTCCTTCCTATGTTGCCATCTTTCTTTGCGTTTCCTTCCACACTCAACTCATCTCTTTTCTCTACCTCGCAGCAGCTAGGTGGTGACACTCAGAGTTGGGCGGAGGTGTACGCTGTTCTGAAAGGAACAAGCCTTTTCTGCTACCACCGGCAGGAAGATGTGGAGGCCAACATTGAGCCAGCGTTCACCATTGCCATCAACAAGGTCAGCAAAGGAAAAAAGAAACTTAGTAAAACACCGTCTCCAAAGGTTGATCCAGCCTCACAGAACCTATACAGTTGTGTTGTTTTTCAATAACGCCTCAGGCATCGAGGAAATGGGATTGTGGATCGCTGCCAGTTTGAATCTCGAGCCAGCAAGTAGACTGAGCCAAAAAGAAAAGAAAAAAAAAAGAGTAAATAAGGAATGATGCTCTTCTCTTAGCAACTATGACTACGCTGCCCTTGAATGAGACATTTAGCCCTCAGCTGGCCCCAGAAGAGCGGCTCAGAAGCCAAGAGTAGAAAACTGGTTCGGTTGCTCAGCTTACAGGTGCAGCTGTGCAGATGTTGAGCAAGGCTAGGAAAGAGCAGGCATATCTGGATATGGGCCATCAACGATTTCCAGAGTAAAAATTCTCCTGTCACAATCGAATGCAGTAAGAGTCAGCAGTCAAGTCATATCTCGCCGATCCGTCGGTTTTTCCAGGCACCAAAGTGAAGAACAGTCAGTCAGCCAGCCAGCCAGCCAGTCAGGTTCTTCATCATCTTATTTCCTGTCTCTGAGAGTTAATGCCCGCGGGGCTTCTCATTCCTTCCACCCAGCGCGCTGTAGCCTCTGACCCTGAGCTCGCAGCCGACCTGAAGCCAAGTCGGTCAGATCAGGTCGGCATGATCCTTTTGTTAGTCAGTTGCCTGGCTCATCCAAAGGGGAGGGAGGAGGTAGCGCGCAGGTGCAGGTGGATGAATGAATGGAGCAACACTGCCATCTAGTGGCCGCAAACGAACCTAGACACAATTGGAGGAGAACGAGGAGGTGGGAATTGGGAGTCTGCACCTTTTGTTGGATAATTGCTGAAGGGAAATGGTTTGGAAGAGGACTAATTAGCGGCTTTATTAGTAAGGGCTTATTTTCACCGGGGACTCACAATTACAATTGCAGTAATGATCACTTGTTGCCGCACATGATTCCATTCGTTCAGAAGTGCTGGCATTCACCCCTGACTGTAGTCATTTTGTGGCAGATGATTGTATTCCTTGTCGCCGGCGTGTTTTCAGGAGACCAGGATACGTGCGTCAGAGAAAGACCCTCAGAGTAAAGTTCAGAATATCTGCGTGAGCAACCAGTACGGAGGCGAGGAGGTCACACACACGCTGACCACAGACAGTCGCGAGGACACACACCGGTGGATGGAGGCTTTCTGGCAGCATTTCTACGACATGAGTAAGTACTGCGGAAGTGCGTGTGATACATCCACGGCACACACTAAATGACTCAATTTCAAAGGACTGGTTAATGTTCTGTGTCTGCCGCTCGGCGTGTTGAAAATGACGGTTCATCTCCAACGTACAGGCCAGTGGAAGCAGTGCTGTGACGACCTGATGAAAATTGAACTGCCATCGCCGAGGAAACCGGCTCCTGTCACACCGAAACAGGGCTCGCTCTATCACGAAATGGGTGAGAACCTCTCTCTGGTTGCATCACTGTGCGATCACAAAATATCTTTGGTCACTTTTATCTCAAGTCGGAAGTGGGAGAAAGTAGAAAGAGAAGGCAGGGAGAGACGTGCCTGCGCTGCATGCGACTGCTGTGTGTAGCTTTTAATTTCCTCGGGTCCGCGTGCATGAGAGAGATGCTGCCACAGTTTAATGTTTTCCTCCCACGATATCTCGAACTCACACTCTGCTTTACTTCTCTGAACTGTAGATAGAACGGGTCTTATCTCTGACACGCTGACTCACTCTCTGTCCTTTGTTTCTCTGTCCCTCTTTGTCCTTTTCAATTTTCCTTGTGTGTCCCCGAATCCATCACTCCTTGGCTCGTGCCTCTTTTGTCCTCCTCTTATTATTTCCTTGTGTCCTCATCCATTATTCATAATCAACGGCACATTTTCCATCGACTTTCGCTATTAATTTTTCACGGGCGAATCGTCTTTATCCCCGGACGGATCTTTTTTTTTTTTTTGTCCCCTCATCACGCCTCAACATTCATTTCCTTCATAAACACGCGCCAACAAAAATCACAAAAACTGATCTCCACCTGTTGCACACCCCCTATCCACTCTACCCTTTCTGTCTCCCCAACCTCCCTCTCGGTTTTTCCTAACCCCTCCTGGCAGCCCCTCTTGCCACACCCTCCTGTGAGGGTCTTCTGCTGCAGGATAACGCTGTGTCTGCTGAGATTCGTGCTCTGCTCTCGTCCTATTACAACGACAGGTGAAGTAACAGGAGTAGGGCTCCCTATAAGTTGTGTTGTGGTAAATGTTGAGGATTTACTGCAGATCCAGAATCGGCCTCCTCTGGCTGGTGGTGAGTAGGTTCTGTGAAACACTGCAGGACAGGATCTCTATGGATCATGGATATGGATGGCTTGCTTTTTGATACGTGATCTTGTAAAATCCCAAATACACAAGTGAGCAGAATTGAAATGCACAAAACGCAATTTGTGCTTTGTTTTGTTTTTTCATGATGCCGCTTAACTCTGCGATGCATCACCAGACAAACAAAATACCTCAACATCTCATCTGAGCTCCATATTAACTCAAGGATACCTTTCAAAGTATCAATCCCTTCTAAATCCATACTTCCAGTGAGATCAAATCATTTCTTGATTTTGCTTCATAATTACAATCCCTGCCCTGCCTGATGAATTTGGAGAAAAAAAAATTAGACAAGAAACTTTAAATTCATAGAAAGATACGATGAGATTTGTTTTACCCAACTCAAATGTCAGATTGAACCCAAACCAATTATTCAGATCTGTCAGGTAATAATCTTTTTGAATAACAAGTTCAAGCCCGGTCTCCGGCAGTCTAATGATGGGTTTTGCTGCCTCTCTCCTGCAGTTATTGAATCATCCGATGACCTCAGCAGCACCGTGTCAGACATCCTGGCTCGGAGGATGCAGGAGCTGGAGCTCCGCAGCCAGCTGGGCACCTCCCCCACCTGGATGTCTGTTTTTGACGAGAGCAACCCAAAAAGCGCCGGCCGCCCCCGTCCCTGTACCTCTCGCCTCTCTGGCCACAGCCCCTGCACCCCTCCTCGACTGCCCCGGAGCCCTCTGAGCCCTCACCGCTGCCCGCAGTTGGGTCTGCTGTCCTCGGACGCAAGCCTGACTTCCGACAGCGACAGCCACTGCAGCACCAGCCCCTGCTCCCAACGCCACGGCTGGCCCGAGCCTTCCTCAAACTTCTCTCTCCTGTCGTCCTCCCCCTCCCGTCTGAGGCCACGCACTCTGTCGCTGGATGCCAAGCTCAGCACCCTCCGAGGGAGGGGGTACGGAGGCGGAGGGACCTTCCAGTGCCCCTGCCAGCCTCCTCCCTCCTCGCTGCTCGCCCCACTCCCCATCTCCTCCCGTTCACCTCTGTCGCAGCGCAGCACGCAGACCACGCTCTCCTGCTCCAGCTCCACCTCCAGCAACAGCTCCAGCAACAGCGAGGGCAGCCACAGCCCCGAGTCATCCGAGGGAGCTCCATTCTCGAGGCCCTCCCCGGCCAGACGCAGCCTCAGGAACCTCAGGGCCAGACTTGATCCTCGCAACTGGCTTCAGAGTCAGGTGTGAACTGTTGCGCTGGCCTAAAGGCTGCGGTGCTCATCAAACCATGATTTAACTGGCTTAACATATGTGAACCAACCTCAGGCACTCTGCTAGGCCACATGCACAGCCCTGAGGGGGATAAGCTGCCTCTAGCCTGCCTCCTGGTGGAGGATGGATCACGGAAGAGCCTCCTGGGGGCAAACTGGAATGTCTTCTAACACAAAGGACAGTTGACAATCACTGCACAAACTGAATGGGAGGTACTCTGCTTGCTTTGAGAAACCATGGTCTCGCTGCTTCGGAGGAAAGTGATGCTAAAGACTGACACACACATCACACTAAGCCTACTGTCTGTCCTCGGACTCTAATCCCGGAATTAGAAAAGGTTTCGCCCTCCACATCGGCCATCCCGGCGACTCAAACTTTACTTCAAGGTCATCTCTACTAATGCACTAGCAGTAATTTTTGACTGGATGTTTCCTATCTATATTTTATAAATAAAGGTTTGCGGTGTTTATGCTATGAAAGCCAGTGAGCATGTGGCGGGATGAACACGCAAGACGAACATAGGGTATAATCAAGAGTTCTCAGACGTTAGAAAAAAACTGTTAAGCGTGGAGGGACGGGTTGGTGTCTGTTGCCTGTACTGTGATCTACTTCGGTGTAAGTATCTAATTAATCATTCAGCGGATGACCGTTGTGGTTCTCCCGAAATTACTATGCACCATTTTGTTTTATTGCATGATCTGACGTTCAGTTTTAAATGTTGAACTACTCGAGATCATCTCAACAATGAATCTGGTGAAAGCTTAACTTTATGCAAGTGCTCATACTTACTGTACTGGTAATTACTGTGATCTCTTCAGGGTGAATAATCTGTGCTCTGGTCTTAATTTTTACACATTCATCTGCACGCTATTGACAAGACTGTCTTCAGAAATGTACAATACATCCATCCACACATGCATAGAACAAAAACCCTAGAATAAACTGAAATTAACCAAAGTTAAAGTATTATTGAACACACCAAGCCATACTCACAATCCTCCCCCACTGCCTCGCTGCAGTATAGTGGCTCCTCACTTCCAATAAAATGTGAAAAACGTCCGCCGCTCAAATATTTATGCAACACAGACACGTTTTATTATTTTATGGTGGCTGCATTCTAGGCAACGTTATATACTTTCTAACGCCCCCCAACCATTAGGTCACGTTGGTAAGAAAAATGATAAAATTGTTTACACTGCCGCCCGTTTCCCTTTTTAAACAACTATGTGAGTTATTGTCATTGAGACAGCTCTTTACAGCAGAAAACATCTGACTGAAGGCGTCCATGTGAAAACAATCCGTCTGTGCAGTAAAGCCTCTTCTTCTTCTTCTCTGTCTGTCTGTCGTTTACTGTGGATTTTACTTTGGTAACCGTTTTCCCTCCCGGGGCTCAGAACTCGGGCAAACATTTCTACTAAGAATTAAAACTGTCAAATGGTTGTAAAAAAAAATGAAAAAAGCAAGCATTTGTTACTGTAAATTAATTTTTATATAAGTTAACAAATAAACCTCCTCTCTTCGTCTTTTGTTACATTATTGATTTTGTTATAAATGCAGCTATATTGATACCTGATTATTATCATAATGTTAACAGATGATGTGCAGATCTTTAACTGTTACAAATAGATAACATTGAATGTTATAACCTTGCAAGAGTTTTCCCGTGTTCGCAGGCTTTGTGTTCTGCATGTACGCCGTCCTAGGGGGCAAATACGAAATGAGAAAAAAAAATGTGGAAAATCTCATGTTTAAATAATATAACATTAATTATAATAAATGTTTTATCAATTCACAGCTGACTCGTTTTTCTCTACATGAGATATGATCTTTGATTTCTATTTTGATGGCAAGACCTCCTAGTTTGAAATCATCAATCCTGTGTTTTCTTACATTTTGACAGATATATGGACAGACTCCTTAATCATAACAGCTTGGCGCAGAATATTTGACTGTTCGCAGGTAAAACACCCCGATTTGTTTCTGCGGTACACGACAAATGGAGTTGAGGGAAACATTCTTTCTTCTCCACCATGTTCCCTTTTTTCCTGCAGTGGGAGAGCTTCCTGTCAGATCAAGTACTCACTGCACTTTGAGCATATGATGGATCATATTCTATCCAAGTCTGTGTGTCTGCTCTTCCACCCTCCAGCAACAAATCCCACAGGAGAGCCCATCTTATGTGAAGATGATATTCCATGTAGAAGCTGCAGTTGTCTGTCTCGTGAAAGCATCAAGAAAGGCAGGCAGAACAGATGCTTTATTGTCAGTGTTTGATAGCAAAGCCTTAGATTCGTCAATAGTACAAAGCACTGTTACAAACATAGGAGGTAGTCGACACTGAGTCTTCACTGAGCATTGTAAAATGCATAGAGAAATACTATGGCCATATTGACTCTGTTTCAAATGCCTCGGAGGGGAGCCTGAAGCTCCCTGCTTACTGTCTGCAGTGCAGAGTTGTACCATTGTTGTGCTATTATAACTTCACAACTGCTTAAAGTATATAAAAAAAATACATATAATCATATTCAACCCAACGGATACATATCACATTAATAAATACTTTATATTATATGCTTCATATCAGAAGGATTATTGACTTATGTAACCCAATAGGTGCATTTTACACAAAGTTTGGCAATTCTATGATTTCTGTTGGATTACATGAGTAAATGAACAATGTTACATCAAGTTGGAGATAAATGACCCTCTTTCATGTCCTTCATATTTAAACACTTATCTTTGTGCACTTGTGCTTCCTCCAGCTCCGCGATCCCCTCTCATTAGCAGGCGCTCCGTGGGTTACACGCCCGCAGCGCCACCCCGGCCAGAGTTCTCCAGGCGAACGTGGAGAACTTTGCAGGGCACGTTCCAGCTCGGCTGATGTAGGTCGATGCGATCCGGTGGAGCCGCTTGGCACCGAAGGTGTTGTAGTGTCCTGGGAGGACTTGGTCAACCTGTTCAATGAATTTGCCAGTGGTTAACACTTTAAAATCATGTACAGCACATGCTACATTAAATCCTAAATCATCAGTTGTGGCTGGGGCTGCAGGATACGGCCAAAACAAAAATCCTGTTGTGATTATTTTGACAGATATTGTGATTAAGAAATGAGTTGTGACTTTTCCATCGCAATTTTCATTTTGACTGAAGCAACTTAAAATCATGATGATGTGACACTTATTGGAGTTTGTAAGACATGTAAATGCTGCATCTGTTGTAGGCCCGAGCGCCTCTGCAGCACCACAGTACCTCATTAGAAAGCTGTCTCGTCACACATTTTGCTTCCATCAAAAAATTGCAACCCTCAGCAATTTGGCTATTTTACTTCGCCACCGTTTTAATAATATTCCAATTAACTGTGCAGCCCTAGTTGTGGCCCACTCAACCTTAAAGGATAAGTTCAACCAAAAATGTAAATTCAGTCACGATGGACTCACCGTCACCGTTGCTAATGTGAAGTCAGGTGAAGTTTCATTGTCTGTAAAACATTTCTTCGACTGAAAAGCAGCGGTTCAGCATTCTCCTAAACGACTGAAGTAGATGGGGACTTGTTTTTAAATGTAAAAAAATATATATATAAAATGGCTCCATACAGCTCATCCTGTGTTATCCAAGTCTCTGAAAGCCCTGAGTTCCCAAATTGATTTGAAAAGACTTTATTTATACCCTTTCTAACGTTGAAAACTTGAGCTGCTGAGCTTAAAGTGTTGCGCACTCTATCTGAAGTGGGTGTACAACCTCGCCCGAGCTATAGTTATATATGGTATTAATGTAGCTTTTCTAGAAAGAACATTGGTAAACTGTAAATCTCATTGTCACCGAAGACGGTGAATGATTGTCAGCTCAGCAGTTGCATTTAACAGACATTTCATATGGGATTGGACTGTTTGTGCATCAAAACTCAAGTAAACTGACACCAGATAGTGGAGCTATGGGGTGAAATGGTTAGGAGGCTGACCCGGCGTGTTTCAGTGTTACCTGTTCGCTGTCCACCAGCCCAACCAGGCGCTCACAGCTGCTGACGTAGTCGCTGACACGGCTGTAGGGCAGCCAGTCGATCATGGAGCCGTCGTACACAACATCTCCGCTGAAAAGCAACTTGTTGTCGTGGTCGTGGAGGCAGATGCTGCCTCGGGAGTGACCGGGCATGTGGAGGACCGTCAGCTGTCTGTCGCCCAGGTTGATGACATCACCTAGAGAGTGAGGAGGGAGAGATACACACACAATATAACTTATAACTTCAAGTGCACGCCATCCTGGGCTTACATCCATAATAAATCCTATTTTCCGCATAGTCTGACCGGCTGGAATCAAGCCTGGGTTATATTTCCGTCACCTCTTATCAGTATGATGCACAGAGTTTAGGACATTCTGCATGTAATTGATTTAGTCCAGATCAGCTCTGAGAGGCTCAGTGTGACAGTAGTGAAACCGACACACCAAGCAATGAGATATTCCATCTGCACTGCAGCAGCGGCTCTGACACAGCAAGTCAGTGTATTGGCCGACGGTGCAGAAATTACCTCTGAATACTAAAGACGCTAAAGGTAAAGCACCAACATAAACAAACCTGCTCGTGCCCAGTGCAGCATCCTTTGTGATATGAGCGCTGTGTGAACAACTGTCTTGACATAAATGAAAATCTAAAGGTGCAGAATGCGAGTTTCATGTATTGCCGATTGATCTGCGAACAGCAAAGTGTTGTGGGGTCAGTAATACTCTCAGGTGTGGCCCATCTCTGGATTCTCTTCTTCTGTCTTCTTTCTTAGAAGTAACAGAATCCAAAGCCATCGACACGGCGGCTTAAAATAGAGCTGCTCTGCGAATACACGCGAAGAATGAGTGAAGTCGCTGCCAGTGAACACGCAGATTTCCTCTGGTCACATATTGTCTCACAAACTATCAACGCAGTTTATTAGAAACAGAGTTCTCTTGGCGTGTTTTCCAGCAAAAAGCGGCTGGATCAGGTGCTTCTCAGCTTGACTACGGCAAAGTTGCAAAGAAACAAAGGGGACAGGAACACACTGATACGTTCACATGCACAATTAAAGGCTGTAAACTTACCAGTGTGCTCCGGACCCCTTTATCAACGCAACCTGGTTAGGTTGGGCCCTTGACAAATGACCTGTCTCTGCACTGTTGTGTAATAAGACATTTACACCTGTGTAAGCACTGGCCAAAACCTCATGATGTGAGATCCTCTGTGCACCATCCATCATGACACTTCCTTCTTCCTTCCTTCCTTCCTTCTCACCTCATACAGCACCTGATCACTGTCTCCACTACACATGTGCACGTTATGCATCTGTGTGTGTGTGTGTGTGTGTGTGTGTGTGTACACATTCATTTAGTAGGACATTTTTGGCCTTCTGCAACATTCCTTTGTGTCGTGAAATCCTCCTGTGGGGATGGAAAGGATCCTGTTCAGAGCATGATGTTCTGAGTCCAGGCGCACCCATTAAAATCGCCTAATGGTATCGACCTTGATTCTTATCCCTTGGCAGATGCATTCAGACCTTATGACCTGGCGTGTGATCGCAGATCCACTCCCCTACAATAAATCACATCAGCTGAGGCTGCAGACTCCTGCCTACCTTCCTGCAGTATGTGCGTGGGCTGCACAGCCTTCACTTTGTAGTGCCTTGCCCTCCATCCCGGACTGGGAGCCTCGACTATCTCCCTGTCGCTGAGCCAGGTGACCGTCTCGAAGTTGTCTCCGTTGGCCAAGGCATCGACCTCGGCGCTGTGGACGCCCACTTGTTGGAACTGATGCAGCCCGCCCGAATGGTCGAAGTGGGCGTGGGTGGCGACGGCCAGCAGCGGGTTCTTCCTCTGCGGATCTTTGCCGAGCAGCCCCTTGGCGTCGATGTAGTCAGGTAAGCTCCTCAAGCCCAGCCCGGTGTCTATCACCACGTCCTGGTGTGAGCCGCGGAGCAGCCAGATGTTGGCCCGGTTGTCTGACTGATAGAATCGCTCCTGGATCCAGAAGATACCGTCTCCGAGCGATTTGTGAGCGTACCAGTCGGCTGCAGACATCCCAGTTCATGCGCTTGTCGAAGTAGTCTGCTGCGGGTGTCGTGCTGTCGGGGGGATTTTGCGGCGGAGAGGTGCAACTAGCCTTCTAGCTAGAGGTGATATGTTTTCATTGAGGTTAATGTGATGGTGGCCGCCGACACACCCTTGTTGGAAGAGAGCGTGGCCATTGGGCGAGCGGGTGAGTGACGACAACCTCAGACGCGCTGCCATTGGCTTTAAATAACGCACGCCCTCTGCGACGTCACGCAGGGGCGGGGTGACGTTAAAGCCACATTTACTGCTGAGTGGAGTGTGAGTGGAGGTTTCCTAGCCGGTGTTAGCAAAACTGTACAGAACCTCATTCGGATTTACGTCAATTTAAGCGATTTCAGGAGTTATTTTACGAGCCGAACCACAGAAGAAATGGAGTAGCCGAATGTTAATGACAAGTAAACTCGAAAAGTGTAAACATGGAGACTTAGTATGGCTACATGCCGATAAGTAGCCCCGAAATACACAGACTTTTACATTAGAAGCAATTTCCTAACAGTCCCATAGTGAGTATTTTAACTTACTGTGTATGTCTGTGAGTCTCTGTTGTAGTTCAACACCGCCTACTATGCAAAGACAGGCCAGAAAGGCGGTGGCAGCTGTGTTGCATTCACTTGTTGTGTGCACACGTGTTTGACAGTGAAGTTGACTGGACACATGTGGACTCTGTGCTGCAGGTACAGAGGAGGCTTGGAGCCATGGCAGGCAAGGGTCGCGGAGTGGCTGCCTTCACTTTCAACGTTGAGGCTCTGGGCATCGGCAGGGGCAGCATGCCAGAAGCCAGGGTGGGGCCCAGCCCGCTGTTTCCAGTAAGTACCGAGCACACACTCACACACACATAGATGCAGAGACCCAATGATGACACATCATTTCAGTGCATTCAATTGACCTAAAAGCCCTCATAGTGTTGCATGATGGCACAATATCTCAGAGAGGGGGGACTTGGAGCATGTAACTGTACTTGTAGTTGTTGACAGGTCAGAGAGATGGGTGAAACCTGCATGGATTTAGTAGGATCTACTTTGATCTATTGAACAAATGTATGAAAAACAATGTTTAATTTACATTCATTAATATAGTTATACAACTTGCGTGCACAGTTTGTCATGGTCTTGTTGAGCACCTGTCAAAAGCGGTGTCCCATTAAACACCTCTTCCAGAGCATGTTCCTCTAACAGACTTTCAGCTGCCGTCGGATGTGTCTGGTTTATTTCTGAATGATGCAGCAAGTATGGGAGGCATAGTCAAAAAATGACTTCTCTTTCTTAATACCTCCTGTGCATTGTGCATTTAAACAGTGGTACTAGGTAAAAATACATTTACGTTACTGAAATATTACTCAGTTACAAGTCAAACAACTGGTATTAAAGCAATACTTATATTTTATTAAGTTAAAGTACAAAGTATTCTTCTTAATAGCTACTCAAGAGTATAGGTTACCAACTCCACTCAATGGTCACGGTCACCTCTCCAAACCTGGGCCTGAGTTTTGTGTTTTTGTGATCAGACGGCCTCACTGGCTACAAAAATGCAGATAAAAGGCTAAAATGTATGCTAGGTAGATTACATGGTGTGATGCATACAAGTAAAATTACAAGTAATTTGAGAAGCTGTAATTAGTTACTTCCATCACTGGTAATCCAATACGGCTTGATTTTATTTTGCATAGACCAACCATGTCATTGTAATTTAGGTGTGTGAGTGTGTGTGTGTGTGTGTGAGTGTGTATATATGCAACATCTTACTACAGAAGAATCATTGTATATGGGTCCTTTGAGGCCCCTGGGGTCTAGTTTTACCTGCTGTGTATGACAACTGTCCACTGACTCGGGCTGAAGGACCCCAAATTCTTACTGTTAGTTTTGTGTCACCGTTTTTGGCTTTCCACAGATTTGTTTATTTGTTGTCATATGTGCAGGAGGTTTAGTTATTTTTGCCCATGTCCATTAGTTGGTTTGTCAGCCAGCCTACACCACTAACAACTACTGAACAGATTTCCACTAACTTCGATGGAGTATGGGTCTCAGCCCAGAATAGACCCCTTTTTAACTTTGGAACAGATCCTGATAAAGGGACAGGTCCTGGAGATTTTCTCGCTTTCTTGAGAATTGTGATTTATTTAAGATTTATTGAATATTGACATTTTCTCTAATTCTCATGGGAGTAATGTATGGTTCTTGATGGGGAAACAATCAGGCTTATTTAGGTGGCTGCTACCTTTCGAGGGATGACAGTTTTACACAGATGCATATTCAAATCCAGATCCAGTGAATATTTGTTTTATTTTTTTGATATTGGATTAGGCTTGATTATAATAATGGTGACTGTTGGGCCTTGGCAGAGATATGGGTATTAAGTGCCTTTCTAATCGTCCATAAATTATCTCTGTTAGTTTAACTGTAGGATCAGTTTTGTGCAGTTCAGTATTATTTTACTGTAATTGCATGCTGCCACATGTGCTCCGTAGTTGTCGATTGAAGATAAGTGCAACAAACCGGTTATGCGATTGCTGTCATCTCCCCTTCCTCTATGTTTCCTCCTCCAGAACACAGACTTTAAGCCGGTGCCGCTGAAAGCAGGCGAGGAGGAGGACTACATGTTGGCCTTAAAACAGGAGATGAGGGGAACTATGCAACGGCTACCTCACAACATCAAGCCTAACTCCAATAAAGCAGGTGAGTCGGAGAGTGGTGCATTAGAGACCTGCCGTCTAATAGAAATGCTATGGCAAGACAGTTGGCTGCTGTGAGGGAAGATAATGCAGCACTTGCGAGCTAAAACATTTAATAAGGGTCATCATGTCTGAGGAGAGGAAAGAAGGGCAGATTTATGGCAGAATATTGAGTTACAGCTGCCGCCTCATCTGAGGGTTTTAATATGATTTCTGTGGTCTAGCTTGATAGGGCCTCTTGAGTTCCCTGATTCATATGGAACCAACGATTGCTTACTCTAAAGTCAAAACTATTAAAACTAGATTTACCGTCTTAGAATCAGGGGTAGCACCAAGAGGTTTGTGTTGGTTCTGATAAATGAGATGTGAGAGCGAATTGGGACTTGTTTAAGAGCGCTCTGAAATAGAACTTTCTCTTGTTTACATTAAACAGAAGTGGAGAAGTACACGGAGAGATACCTGAAGCAAAAACAGATGGAGGATGACGAATGGACTCCAGGTACTTGCACACACGGGCATGTGATTAGAGCAAGTTGAGAAAAAAAGTGGTCATTAACAGAAATATTTATTCCTGATATTTCAGACTGGAACCTCTTCCCGAAAGAATTGATGCCCCAAAAGAAAAAACCTCGAGTTAAACCAGGTATGTGAAATATGAAAGCAATCGTGTATGTAATAAGATCTCATCTGTGGCTATGTGAATAATAACAAAATGCTTAAATCCAACAGGCACAAAGAAGAAAACTGTGATATCACGCAAAGACGCAGAGGCCGTGCTGAGTAAATTAGATGTAAGCTTTTCTTCACTTGTTCTGTGTTGAACTCCTGAGCATTACATTTACTCTTGATTTACTCTCGACCACATTATGCACTCATTAATGAAGGCGTCAAGCTTATGCAATATACACAAGCTCAGGATGTTTGTGTCCTTACCAAGAACGTCTTTCTAAACTTTGCAAACTTTTCGCATCGCTAATCCAATCTTTCTTTCATTATCTCAGGAACTGGCAAAGAACGACGACGGGAACCCTGAAAAGTCAGATGATGAGACTGAAAAGAAAAAAGGGAATGAGGATGAAGAAGAAATTGAAGAGGAAGAATATGAAGAAGAGGACATTGAGGAGGTTGGATAACAAAAGAAAGCCTGACGTTTTTTTAATTGCCACATTTGTGAAATGAAAAGATATGCAACAAGCAGATTTCATATTTGACCGTTTCCTTTGTTTCTCTGTAGGACAACGACTACATTGAGAGCTACTTTGACAATGGCGAAGATTTCGGCGCAGGCAGTGATGATAATATGGATGGGGAAGGAACATACTGAGACGGTGTGACTCAATCCTGCAAACTGAAGCAAGCATGAACTGCTGAGGATTACAGTTATGACGTGAACGATTGTATTGGTTTAAAATGGGAGACACGTTGGGAATATTGTTTATAATGGTTGTTTGTTTTGTTTGGTCATGAGAGGAAAGCTTTCCTTCAGGATTTATGTAAATAAGAGATGCCAAACTATGTGCATACTGGCAATAATTTATTCAAAATAGATGTATTTATTTTGCAGCCTGTAGCACATTCCCACAGTTTGAAAGGCACATACTGTCAACAACACATAATGCTTTTTCATGAAGTGTCAACTGAAGACAGTGATTAAAATAAAAGGGCTATATATATCAAAGTCTGAAATTCCACATAATTACATGTATGAGTCATTGTGGGAATACTGTGCATTTCCCATTGTCCTCACGACGCTCTTTGAGGATTTCTGTAATAAGAAAAAAAAGAGCATTTCTCTCCGCGCAGGCTAAAGAAACGAAAAATATTCAAGCAACTTTCATGAAAATTCAGAAACATAATTTAACTGGCAAATCCCAATACTGATAGTGTAAGTAAAGGCTAACTCTCAATAGTCTTGAAATAAATTAATTCTATATCAAACATAATGGCAGCAAGAGAAGTGGGAAAATACACTATTTCTAACATGGCAAAAAACACAGTTGGAGCAATTTCTGTAAAAACTGATAAAACCCCATCCGCAGACATAGTTATTCTCTCAGGGTGTGGCCGGTGCTCCATTGCGGAATAAACAAACCGGCTGATCAGAGATCTTTAGAGTTTTCTGTGTCACATACTGAAAATGCAGCAGCGTATATGATAAAAACATCACCTCAATTTTATCGGCTACACTGATAATAAAACTCTGTATTCGTCTTTTAGCGAACCGTAACACTCGTTACCATTTGCCCATTTACACTCCTTGTTGTACAGCATATAAATGCAAATAGGCAAACAAGAGGAATGACTATGGCCACACCCTGAATTTTAGTCTCTCAACCTTATAAAAAACAGAACTGTTCCCACTATAAAGTGACTGTTCCAGTCTGATAGATTGCATTGATATATCAAATCTATAAAACAACTCAAAATGATAACATCTACCCAGTTTTATTAGGTCTCTGAGTTAGCCACAGATCTGTGAAGTTATAATCCCTTGTTATGTTTTCTCAAGCTCTCCGTGTCCACCGTCTCCTTCTTTGTCCACATCCACTTCCTGCTGCTATCCGTTAATCACAACTTGTGGTCATTAGCTTTGGTAATATTGCCATGATGGCTGACGTCAGCTTTCATAAGAACCTCATAGTACAGCAGATAAAACACAGGCGTGACGATGCCAACAACCAGCATGATGGCCACGGCCGTCCACCATCTCATGCCCCAGTCTGCTCCGTAGTAAGGGTCCTTTCTCTGCGCTGGTTTATACTCGACTTCTCCTAGCAGTGGCTGCTGTTGCTGCAGCGTCAAGGAGGACACGACCTCATTCAGGGTGCTTCGAGATGGACCTGTGGATTTCACCAGCCGCTCAATGTCCTTGTCCTTCTCCATGAGGAATCCTTCCACACTGTCGGTGGAAGAAGAAGAGTCTGTGGAGGACTCGGAGGGGAGGGAGGTAATGGAAGTGATTTGGGGCAAGCGCCTAGCACCTGAGGGGGAGGCAGAGTTGAGAGGTCCAGTGGTGTGAGTCTCAGTCAGGACGCTGAAGCGCCTCACAGGAATCTTGACTGAGCGCAGGGCGAAGAAGTCCTGCTCCGTCAAAAGGTTGTTGGCACGCTTTATATCAGCCACCTAGGAAAGACACGTAACATACAGTTACTACGCTTGCTATGTTACTATGCTGTTACTACAGTTACTATGCTATGTTTACAGACAGATGATTTTATATTTACTCTCACAAGAATATTCTGGATTCTAAGTCAGGATTTGTGGTCAAAATGCCAACTACTGTCACAATACACAAAGATTGAAATGATATATTGCGGCTTTATTTGACAGGACAGCCTCTGACATGAAATGGGATGAGAGACAGCTACATGTCCTCTACTAACCGTGGGCCACAGCGAGGACACAGTCCGTGTCAGTGGGGCACACACTCTACCAACTGAGCTACCATGGGACTCCTAACATGAATATCTATCAAAGTGTTTCGTCGTATGCTACTGTATCAGTCATAAGCTGAATAATTTTAAATAGTATAGAGGTGTGATGGGATCTACTTTGATCTACAGAGTCAAAAGCAAAGTTGAAACAAAACTGCAGACTTGTGTGTGGGGAAGAGGCGCCGCTCAACTGCTATGAGCCAGCTCGAGTGTTCGGAGCAAAGCCGGACCTGAGGAGTGCACGAGTGAGGAGAAGGACCACAAATGATCCTGCAGTCATGCTTGTTTACACAACCACAATTGCTGTTGAAAATCTATCCGATCCGACTCGGTCACACATGTTGACACACAAGGTAGTGTAAGGAAGTCATTTTAAGTCTTGTTGCCTGACTTCCCTAAGGCGGAAGTAGCAACGGCGACCTAATGAAATGCACCAGTAAACTGAGTTATCTTATAGATTTCCCTGGGTTTGAACACTGTTGGAAACATTTTACCTTTACAGTTAATATGGTTTGCTGGCAGTTAGTTACATGTTTGCAACCCTGCAGTCACAGAGCAACATTAGCATTTATTTGGAGTGGCCACCTGGTAAATGTAATTCCATATGGCTTTCTGGTCTCCGTCAACTCCTGAAGGAAACATCCAGCTCTTTAGCTGCTGAATGCTGCGCTATGTTCACCAGCAAGACACCAATTTTGTCTGCCTGCCTGAGCAGATGGTGCACAGTGTTTTTATTAAGAACACCTGCCTGATGCTTAGATATTCATAACGCTCCATCTCCTTCTACACATTGATTATACGTCAATGTTTATACATTGTCTAGATATTCATATTCACTATTAAACATTTATTTTCAATTTTATTTAAGGAGCAGTATGTTGTTTTGGGGAAGAAATTTTAATTAGAAAGTAAAATATTCACTGATTTCATGACTTTAACTAGACAAATTGTCCTCAAAGGACAGCACAATTTCATATTCTTTTACATTGTTAATATTTGCAGGACCATTCTAAGTAGCCATCTTTTTTAGCTTCAAACACTATACTGTGGACCTTGTTTCCCTTTTGAGGACAGCATTCGTTCAGGCACAAAGCGTTATTCACCAAATAAACATTTCTGAGTTTATTTACTGTGTAGATATTACTTTATTTTAGCTTAATGTCTTTACCAAAACTACATAGTGCACCTAATATAAAGCTTATAATGGCTATGTTTTACATTTGTGTACAAGTGTATGTAAGAAAAGAAATAACATTTTAAGAACAACTTTAACATGAAAGACTGTAGAGTTGGAATTCACAAGAGGAGAAAGACAAACAGAGACAGACACACAGTTCTGAGCACAGACGTACTGAGCAATGGTACTGCAGGGCGATGCTGTTCAGGGTGTCACCCTCCTGGATATCTCTGGTCAGGTAGATAATATCCTCCATTCTCTCTCTGGAGGTGCTCCTTCGCAGCCTCTCTCTGCCACGTGGCCGCAACTCATAGCTCTCGCCATCTTCCTCTGACAGGTCATTCTCGGACCCATTGTTTCCAAACAGATAGGCGTGACCGCCATTGGCTGGCTGCACCATGGTGGCGGACTGGAACCCATAGTGCTGGTTTCTACTGGACATTTTTTCTTCACTGTAATGAGAAAAGAACAAAATATGCTTGATTACCACATCTTGAACTTGTGCAGCATATTTCTTTAACCTGAAGGAAGTTAACAAGGAACACTTAAAGGGGTCTTGTGGTGCTTTTTGAGTTTTTGCCTTTCCTGCATTGTGTTATGAAGCATTTTTGTGCATGTAAAAGGTCTGCAAAGTGAAAAAGCCCAAAGTCCACGCCAAAGGGAGTGACTCTGCAACAGAATACACCGCTCCTGAAACGCCTGCTTTGGAGTCGAGCCTTTACATCTGTAACTTATGTGCATCACTATGTAACAGCCGTTGTCTCACTAAAGGGGTGCTGCAGCAGTGCATCATATGAGAAAAATAATGTGTTTTCTGAAAATTTAAGTATATAAAACTATTCTACTAGGACCCCTGAATAAAAGTAAGAACCTGAAAATTAGCTAAATATGACCTCTTTAAAGCAAAGGTGTGCTATCTAGCGAATATGATATGTTCATGATAGACACACAAGTCACTTTGTGCCAGTGTAACTTGACAGGTAGAGCATGAAAGACTTGGCAAAAAAAATTTAAAAAATGCAGGTGACTATTGTGTTATTCTTTCCACCAGTTTTGGCAGCCTGTGGGTAAAGTTTACTTTGGGTTTGGGTTCAAGCTTAGTATGTTCCATTAAAATCATCAGTGTCAACCCTAATGTGACCACTGTTTTAGATCATCTCCCAAATACAACCAATCAAGCTGTACAGATAGAGACAAGACTGTGAGCTGGTCTATGTCTAAGACCCAACATGCATTTCTTCCCCTAAAAGCTGCAACTAACAGGTGCTGGCAGCAGCGAACTTCACTTACAACTAACATTGCATTCTCACATTATTCAGCATGCTGAACCAGAAACGAAAGGCCACATATCTGGCAGTCCTGAACATGCAAGTTACAGTAAAGATAGCTAGATAAGATTTGGCCTCTTCCGATATGAGAGGTGACGTTTCAGGCAAGCACATCCAATCCTCTGATGTCAAGGTCCTCTGTTTATGTAACATTTCTGGCATCTTCCCTATTTCGACCTCGGGAACACCACCAGCTACGTGGCATATTGTAAAGATAATGTTATAGATCTATTCCCCCGTCACAACTTATGATTATCCTCACCTTTTAGCAAAGCTAAGCAGACTTGACTGCTGGTTACTTAAATCCAGATGCTAGATTCCTGACCCACGTAAGGTAATGTTAGCTAACGTTAGGCTACTGCCTAACAATCTAAATCCTTAACCATAAAAACACCAACAACTATCTTGCATCAAGTACGCAGGCGTGTGATTAACCAGCTAAGCTTGCAAAACCTTACTGTGGATAAAATAGCACACCTGACTACTTAACTAAGCAATTAATATGGCAGTAAAGCAACATAGCTAATGCTACACGTCAGTATCTCCCACCCCACTAAATCCAGTCGATGTCATTGTCCAGTGGACACTGTAAACAAATTTGTTTAAGCCGCCGCATAAATAACGCCAATGAAACGGTCAGGTGGGTCTTCAAACGATATAAGTTCAGGTTACAGTAACGTTACACAGTTCGCAAACTAAGAACCCTCTGCACAGGCTAGGCTAGTGCTAACTAGCGTCCATTTATGTTATGTGGCTAGTACCGTTAGTACATTTCTATCGGGTAACGGTCAAATCTGGTGGGTGAGATATGTGGATGAAATCGTCAACGGCTACCCTTACCTGAGAAAGTGAACACCGGATCAGTCAGTTGATCTGAATAACATCCATACTTCCATCGGAGCAGCTTCGGTCTTACCTTGCCTTTGATTAAGGCTAGTTACCTACCTGCTAGCTACCGTTGAATTGATACCGCTCACGCCACGTCAACAGAATATTACGTAATGACGTTGCCACGGACGCCTCAGACAAAGCACTCACTTTTAATCACGAGATGGCGCTAAAGGTCAAGGTAATAATAGCTCGGACCGCTAATGTTTGGGACGTTTGAAGTAATTTACGGAGATTTACATGTAAGTTATGTATTACATTTTTATTTCGTTGTTATTCAGAGTGTATTCACATTCTTATTAACTCATTTCTCAGTGTTTATATAACGTTATACCAACTATGTTGGTCCAATGTGTAAATAAACTTAAACTACCTAACGTTACCCAGCCATCAGAAACAAGATAACTACAGATAACTCAGCTGGCTTTCTTAATTAGCTAAATAAATTCCCTTTACCACGTTTAAATATGCAGTATTTAAGTCTAAATATGTAAATGCAAGTTTTGCACAACTCCTCCTAAAAATAGCATATAACATATATTTAGAGTTGTAATACGTATTTTTATATATGTTCAACCGGGAACAACGTGGTCGTTGACGATGCAAAAGACATTTCGCATAATTCTGCTTGTGTTTAGGCTAGTTATGATATTATATCAGATTTCAAATTACAACTTGATGATGTACAGATTGGAAACACAAGTTCATGCACAGAGAGGACAGCTTCTATGGACAGCTCTGTGCCTGTCCGGCTCGCAGGGTGGAGCTGTCCACCACCACACCGAGCAGCACCCTTGAGAGACAAATGGGATTAAAACATCTTGTCTCATTAGGGAGCAAGCGGGGGACGAGCCGGAGTCCCTGAGGAGCTGCAGACTAATCTTTCCACCGGAGCAGTGAGTCGTGCGTATGTGTGTGTGTTTGAGTGTGTGTTTGTGTACAGTAGCAGCAGCCCTCACATGGCTACAGGAGCCCGGAGCTGAGCGTAGAGAGAGCACAGGGTCCTGAACAGACCGGGGGAACCGCTCAATCTCCTCGTATTTCTCCCGGCTCCAGTCCCGTTAGATGACATACGCGCTTCATCCCATGTTGTTTACCGGGGACCCAAAGCTGCCGAGAGAAAACCCAGCACAACACAAAAACATGATGCACTTACTGGCTGCTGTTTGAGAAGAGAAAGAGCTGAAGACCTCGGGAGCGCTTATCGATGTTATCCTCAGCATCAGATATATTATAGTAATTCATCTTGGACGGAGAGGCCAAGCAAGGTGTCAGGTAAGTTGGAATCACTCATTTGATGACTCCTTTTTTTTTTTTTTATTGATGTGTCTGTTGGTTTTTTTGTGATCGTGGGCCAAGCCAAACTTTGCTGATTAATTTCACAGAAAGATGCGAGAAGAAAGCGCTTTGTGACACATGCTCGCATCGTCTCCGGGACAATGCAACCGCCTTGAATTGATTTTTCAGTGAGTGAGTCAGTAATGATTGGTGACTCCAGGCGCTATTGCCAGTGGTAGATTAATAGCACGGAGGAATAAAGGAAACAAATGAGTAGCGATACTCCTCATCAATTATGCCAGACAGCTCAAGCAGACATATTGTATAACACTATAAGAAAACGATTAAAAGTGGTTGGCCGCTGCTAATTTCTTTTCGCATTGTGCCAAAATATCCCCCTCGGTGCGAGCTAATAAAATTGAAAAGCCTAAATATTGATTCAGCGCAATCAGTAAATGAATGGCCGGGCAGCCCATTGAGGAGGGAGACAAACGCTTCCATGGTTACATCCAGGATCTCCAGTGTGATTACTGCGCTTTGTGTGGGTTTTCTCTCTCACACTGAAATAAAACAACAATTCAGGGGGAACTGCCACACATGGTGAGCTGGAGACCCTCTCATAAAGGCTCCGTTGACTAATCTATAGGCTTACTCTGGCCATAAGTAATCTTGGCACACTTTGAGTTGCGCACATGTGCTGTTACTGTTAAATCAGCGAGTGGTGCCTGCAGCCTCATTGTGCTGCTGCCTCTTTGCGTATTTTACGCAGATGTTCAGGCTCCATAGTTTACACCAGTTGATGGGGTGGGGTGTGCGGTGCTTGAATAATTGATAATAATCCACCTTATCTCCAATTGATTTGACATGATGTCATCTTGCTGCGTCCCTCGCAAATCTCTTTTGTTGCCTCCTCTGTGGTGCCTCAGCAGAGTTAAATCCCTTTTCTCACTGGGGAGGAAGGGAGGGAGCTGCCTCTGTATCCATTCAGCGCTTACACCTGCTCTTCCTCAGCGCCAGCCTTCACTGCTAACTGTTTCTGAAATGTATCTTTGTATTAAGGGGTTAGTAAATAATTCGTCCTTTCCCTTTGTTTGCTAAGAGGCAACACAACTTGGCATGAAATTTTCACGTTTTTTTATTTCCTCCAGCTTATAGTCTGATAGGCTATCATCACAAACACACAGGTCGGTCTGACGTATTTTTTTTCTGGATTTGTCTCCTCTGAGATCCACACTTTTAGAGCTCATGGTCCTTTGTTTGTCTGTGTTTATGTCATCGCCTGGCAGGGGTCAGCCCCCAGTCGCCTGTGTGAGGGTCTGAATGTGATTCACTGGGCGGAAACTGTTTTACTGCCTGCCTCTCTCCCCTTCTGTCTCACCCTTCTAATGGCTGCACACTACAAAAGGGGACAGTACCATAAACAGAGCCTGTTCATTGATGAAAGGTGCTCAAGTGTTGCACACTGCAGACAGGATGAGATTGATGCTTGCCGGGGATGAGAGGGGCTTGCGTTCCCAGCATGTGGGCATGATGGAAAATAGTAGATGGAGGCACAGCTCTACATACGCTGAACCACTCTGCAACAGGCTGCGCCCGCCTCATCTGCTCTGTGCACCATGGACCACTGCTGGGAGCAAGAGCTATAAAGGATGTCTTTATCTGTTGAATAGAGGACATTAATGTGTTGGGGCTTTGCATGGCTTGATAGCTGTATGCATGATCCTGTGGATCTACAGTGGTTCCATAACCTTGGAACATATCTGTGCTAGTTAAACTGAAGGATGTGATATTGTTTTCTTACATGTTTTCTGCATCTTACCATATGCTCATTATATTCACATAAGAAACTGAGGAGACCGATGGTCATTTACACATCGCAAAATGTTTGCTTGTCTTGTCTGAAGTGCATGTTCTGGATTTACATTTTTCAAAGAGAAAACCAACAGACCAATACCCACAATGCACCTCTTATTAGTTATGGTCTGGTTTTCATTTCCACACCTCAGGAGGATAACATGTTGTACCTACTTCCCCACTTCTCCATTGCCCTTAGAAGTACCATGCAGTATAACAATTCCTAATCCCTTGGTGCAAGACATGTATATCACAAACCTGCCTTTTTTTCACGGTGCTGGGAGCTGACCGGGTTCACTGAATGCTTTTTTGAGTGTGTGAACCATAGGTATTGCATTTTTGAAACATCAGATCAGATTCCCAAGAAATCTTTTTGGAGCGGTAGATTCTTAGTAATACCCTAATGCACAGCTGTAATGTGCGCGGTTTCCACAAACATTATAAAACAGTGCAAAATTCTTAATATTTAAATGATTTCCTGTGCTGCAAGTGGTTGTTAGATTATATTTTATACATTGCAATCATTTTCAGATTTTCCTCTGCCAAGAAGGTAATGTTCTCACCCGTGTCCATCTGTTGGTTGGCTGGTTTGTCAGCAGGATGCATGATGGAGAATGGTTCTTGGCCCAGAATTGCGAGTTGATCAAAAAAATGATCTTGAAGAAAAAATGAAAAAAAATCCAGATCTAGTGGATCTGAATGTTTTATTCGCTATAGGATTAGGCTTAATTGAATTAAAGAGCGCTGTTGGGCCTTAGTGGAAGTATGCACTCTACTGAGTGCCATTCTAGTTGCTCCTTGATTTTGTGACATTTGGCCAGTTTCTGAAACAAAGCACTGCTGTGGTGTAGGGATTCACTGATCAGAGGCTGATACTGGATATCTGTCCAGTACTGACTCAAATAGATGGCTCGGGTGTCTGTGACAATTGGGCTGATCTTGGCACCAAGTGATTAAAATAAATTCTATGTTTACATCTATGTGCTAATTTATGTATATATATATATATATATATATATATATATATATATATACATATTTACAGAGTTATTTGTTTTTTGTACTCATTTGTACTGTGGTTTAATTTAACACGTTTTTTTGCACTAGTTTGGTTCTTAACTGTAATTCAGTGTTTACATTTAGTGCTTTTTTTTATATCTATGTATTAATTTGTTACCCTTTGTTTTACAAAGTTAGACTAAGGCTCAGGCTTGTAATGTTTAATTATAGCCTGATGATGATTTTCATTTAAAATAATTATCTCAGTCAAATAAACTTAGTGAAGCATACAGTTTATTAATGAAACACTGGTATCGGATTGGTACAAGGTATCACAAGTTCAGGTATCAGAATCGGATCAGAATGGAATAAAAATGGACCGCTGCCTCCCCACTGTGGGCAGACATTATGATTAAGCCTCTCAATTCTATGAGGAGATTTTGGAGAGACAAGGAGTGTGCTATAAGGTCAAAAAAAGAAAATACAAAATGCAGGAAAATGCCTAACAACAGCACAAGATAAAAGAAAGTGATCCATACCACTGATGAAGGAAGGAGTTTAGCATGCCTCAAACACTTCACATGGATCTGGAGGCCTGTCTAGTGCTCTCAGTGAAGGCTACTTTTGTGACAGGTTAAAAAACAAGGAACAAAGTCCAAGGTAGAGTGGAGTACATGGATACAAACCACAAATTTTTATGAAAGGACTATGTGCGTTTTCATCAGAACGATGTGTACAACTCTCATTGAGGTGAAAATAATGTTTCTTTAGTGCTAAGATCTGATGTAGCTAATGTTGTATTTACTCATTTCTATCAGTAGTTTCTACTTCTACTATCCTTTAAGACAGGAACAGTAGTGGTTCATTTTTTCCCTTGTGTTTAACTTGACTCACATCATCAGGTTCAATGCCAGAATGTCTGGGAACCCTGCTGAAGTTGATTTTAGATTTAGTGAATGAACAAATTCAAGTCGTGAATAAGTCTCTTATAACGCACTCTGGGATTTTAAGACCTTGTTTTTTCAAAAATCACTTGACAGTTCATGCTTACGCACAGGAGACAGTGTCGTGTTTTAGTAGTTGTTGTGCTTGGAGCAGAGGGACAGGAAAATGGTGGGCCCTCAGCGATGGCCAACAATCCTGAGGTCTCTTTAGTGGGCCTGACCAACCACGTATTGTTCCCGGTGAGAGGATGCTAGTACGGTCGCAGCAGCAAACCCTCGGCCATGACCTTGCTGTCAACTCTCATAATCGCCCTCAAATACATACACTTATTGTTATATCTTGCACCCTGTAGAGGTGACGGGGAGCCTCCTACAGCTCCCCAGCATCTCCATTCGAGTATTAAACTTGAACCCTGACCTCTTGATGCTAGTAAACCAGTAGCTTCAGATCGCTCTGCCTCAGAGCCTCTCCTACCTGCTGTGCTGAGCGTAACGCATGACCAATTCCTCTATTAGGTCTAACAATGATCAATAACAAAACACTCCACCACAAATTAATGAATATCAATCGATAACAGAAAAACATGAGAAGTTCTGTTAAGTCGTATGGTTACTTTGTTTGAATCCACTTAATCCAACTAAAGCAGCTATTTTTCATTTCAACTTGCAAACTGCGTGGAAAATCAGTGCAGGAAGCGCACAGAGCAACATCCTTTTCTCAAATGTCAAAACAGTGAAAAGTAAAAGAACATTTAGGAAGGCTGTTTCCTCTGGCCTCTGGTTCACATTAGCTTGGCTAGACTCTGTACAAATTAAATTAAGGACTGTCTGAAGCAGGGATTCTTTTTTTTTCTCTTCTTTTTTTTTTTTGATCATTGAATGATCTATTAAGCCTGAAGCGATAAACCTGCTCCCATAACCTTATTTGATAAATGAACGCACTCCTTGGTTACTCTTCACTGATCCCATTTTTCAAACCCGCGGACCCCTGCGTGGGATCCTCTCTCCGGCCATAAATCACCATGAGTTCTACCCCTAGCCTCGATGTTTTGGGGGGAGCCACGTGGAACACACCCCTTGGTGGCCTCCGCTTCCTGTGCTAATTTAGACAGGTCAGGTTGAGTAGGTCACACTTCGGCTGGAAGGACATCATGCCTATCCATCCTTATACCCTTCATTCCTTGCATCCTCACATTAGGATTTCTGTGTGTGTGTGAGAGAGACAGAGTGAAAACTAGTGAACTTCAGAAAAGGAAGGGTTGGGATGTCCAAAAAACAAACACCTGCTGATGAAGGTCACCAAGTCTTAGAACAATCTAGCGAAACCCAGACTTCTCTCCATTACTCTTTAAACATATTTATCTGCCATTGATCGATGCGTGTGTATGACCTATTCTGTATTACTTCATCCACACAGATACACTTGTTTCCACCCCCCACCCCCCCATCTGCTCAATCCCTTACACCAGCCCCTCTTTCTTTCTTTCTGTTCTTGTCTTTCTCTGTTTATCTCTCACTTCCCTCATTGTACTGTAGTTGGTCACGGCAGAGGAATTCCACACGAAGGTGGGGGTGGTTGATACGAGCGTGGCTGAGAGGTGGCAGGGTGTGTTTATCGTTGTAAAAAGACGTATTTATCCACTTTCTCTGGATGCCTTTCATTATAGATTATAGGTTTGTGAGTAAAACATGCCAAGAGATCAGGAGATTGTAAAAGGAAAAAAACACACCCCGCCTCTTTGTGTCTTTCACTGTGTGATCTGTGATGTGCTGCCAAGAAGAAATGGCTTATACTGAATATTGCTGAATGCAAGATGAGATACTGTTGAAGTTGATTGGTGTGTTTTTTGGTTAAGTGTACAACAAGACCCACAATCACATGTATGCTGGCTTCAGTTATATGTAGGCACCTGTAAATGCATCTTCTCACAGTGGCAGTTGAAAGCAGCAGTTCTGTTATTTTTCTGTATGATAATAAGGAGTCTCCTGACCACACTCGCTCAGGGATTTGCCTCCTCCTCAATCCTGCCATCTGGCCCTTCAATGCTGCAAAGGCTTGAAAGAGGGGCTGCCCCACACCTACTGTATCGGGAATGTGTGTGCTGTGCGTGTCCTTGTTTAGGAGTGATAGAGTAGGGCAGAGAGAAAAGAAGTGAGTCTGAATAGGATGGCTTGGATTCTGTTGGAAGAGGAGGCCAGCGTGCCAAAAAGTGGGAGAAACAAAAGAATCGAGAACTGTGGCAATTTTAGAAATGCACACAAAACACAAAAAGGAGCATGAGTGAAAAAAAAAGCCTGCTCCTTAAAGTTGTGTGCTAGTCAGTGAATCGTAAAGTCCCGCTTCTCCTCCAATGAAAATACACCCCCGTTCTGGGTTGCCTCTCTGTTTTGGGAACTCTTTTGAAATGCAATTAGCATTTCATCCAGGCCCAACCGGTTACATGCAATGAAGTAATACCCTTTCTAATTTGGCCCTTTGGTCTGCGAGACTGTGGAGAGCACAACATTGTTTAATCCCCTGAAAGTGCTTTTCTGTCTGCTTCCATCACTGTGTGTCATACAGGCTAATCAGTCAGCCAACACTCAAACTGGAAAATGCTCTAAATTGCTCACGCACTGGTTCCTACTCAATTGGAAGTACTTTCCTTTTTCTATATTCCTTGCTCCCCACTGTTTCCCAAGAAGAAGAAAAAACTCTTGTTTTTAGTTAGAGATGCGAGATGCCATTGGCTCAACTTAAGAGCAGCCGACCACGGCCGTGAGGACAATACCTCAGTAAAACTCTCCCTCACTCTGTTTCTTTTTTCACAGTAAAATGCACACTTGATTGGCAGCCTCTTGCCCCTGAAGGAGAAATGCCTGGTTGAAAAGTATCGTCTGACAATAGCTGGAAGGCTGACCTCATGCATTTTTGTTCTTTAGAGAGGTATTCATTCAAGTGTTTTCTTGGTCCCCTTATGTGGAATGGCATAATTTGGCTGCAATTCAGCTGCCATCCGCATTTCCCCAAAATCTTTCCCTTCCTTCTTGTTGAACTAATGGTAGGTTTTCTGTTTTTCTCCTCAAAATAAATAGAACTCTGTTTTTGGCTGGAGCTCTCCAAAATAAGCCCAGTGAGTAACACAGAGTTTTTTGTCAGATTTAATGATGTATGTTTTAGCTCTACTTGCTTATTAAGTTTCTTAATTTCTTCTCCCCATCTTCGCTACATGGCGAGAACATTCACTGATCTAAAAATACCAGAGGGAGAAACTACATGTGAAGTGCAATTATGGGCTTGTGAGTTGACCGGGTATGGCAGCCGCGGCTACGCCGGGCTGAGAACGGACGGTGGGTGGTTTCTGAGGTAGGGCCCGACACACATTGGGCTGGTAGCATCGCTTAGCGGGGAGCACAGCTCAAACAGAAAACAATCCAATAAACAGAGCAGAGGAGGCACCATGGTTTGGGGCCAAACACATCGCCTGAGACTTATAAATGCAAGTTCAACTGGCAGAACCCTGTCTATGAGTTGAAAAACATTTTGTTTATATACATTTAATCACGCAGTTTTATTAGATTTTTATTTTGCATTTAAGGTATTGGTAACCTTAGTAAACCCTTTCAATAACCATTTTAATAAACCCTTTCTTATATTATATATTTTTCATATCTAATCTGACCCCTGAATAATAACCCACCATTTTCCGTTGGTCACATCCCTAAAAGACTGGCTTAATGCATAAATACAGCTACATATGAAAGCCTTTATCACCTCTTTCTGTATGTCTTTCTACCCACAACACCATCTGTCTCTGTATTGCTGTTTACTTTTATGTTTATCTCTGTCACTCTGTCATACTGTGTGCGTGCTCGGTTTTTAGTGTGAATTTGTCCTGAGGAGACACATGCAAACGTTCCAGGAACACTGTTATATTAGTAGATGGTAATGACAGAGCAGTTTCTTTTTGTGGCCAGACTGACTCCAGATCATCGACCAGAGCTGTAAGATTGATGAATGAGATCCCACTGCAGGCCTCCCAGTGTCAGAAAACTGGAGATCCCTTTGTGCGTGTGTGTGTGTCTGGGTCTGTGCGTGTGTGCAGGCATGTGCATGTGTGCATGTGACCAACTGCGAGATATAACCACAAGCTCCTCACCAAGGGCGTCTCAGGACCAGGGAAGCCTCAGGGCAGGGATGCCTCATGGGAAAGCCCTTGATTAAAACTCTACAGACTGTTATCCCACACACTCTCCAAAAGGAACCAAAGGAAGTGGGAGAATGGCTTTCCTTTTTTTCAAGCTTTTTTCCTGTACCAATAATTCTCAGCTAGATAACTAGGGGAAAGGCATGTCGTTGGCTATGATTATAAAGGCTGGCAAGGAGAAGAGAAATTCAAGTGACTTACCACCCAACCTAACAGCATGTGACAGCACATTTGTGATTGTGCACTGTATACCAGTATCGAAGGCCCGATCAACTGACCAGCCACAGATGGCACATGGCACGTTCTATATGGTGAATCCTGCAGTGTCACGCTTACTACCATCCTCTGACTGTGAAGTCTTGCAGTGAATAATTAATGTTAAAGATTACGACACAGAGGCCACTGTTAAGAGAAACCCTAGAGGCATCAGCGTCGAGTGCTGACCCCAGGAGCAGCCCTGCAACCAGACACCTCCTCAGCACCTCTGACAGGGATATCCAGTAGATCAGTTAGCGAGTGTATGTGTGTGTGTGGTGTGTCTGCAAGGGATCTGCTGTAATAGTTTTTGTGACCAGGCTCCTGACACCAGTAGGCTGCTTTATAGAGGGCTGACAGGTGATGGGGGTCAAACCACCAGTGACCAGCACTTATCACAGTGACTGGTCATGTGGTTTATCATGTTTGAGCCTGCGGTGAAGAGAATGCTCTCTGGTGATGAGCTGTCCATCAATGAGATACAGCAAAAGGAGTTTGTCTCCAAGAAGAGGGAAGCGATAAGATGTGTGACAGTATATCAGAAGATAGGAATGCGTGATTGCAAGTGGATGCTGAAGGGATACTCTATGGAGTGTGTGTGTGTGTGTGTGTGTGTGTGTGTGTGTGTGTGTGTGTGTGTAGGTGGGCGGGTGGGTGGGTGGGTGTGCATGTGTGTGTGTGTGCATTTGTGTGCGTGTATGTGTGTGTTTCCTATGCATTGTTCGCTTCAGCTTTGATCTGAGCTTAGTTTGGGACTGCTGTTGGAGCTCAGTGCCCAGCGCTAAGAAACTTTCCTGGCAGGCACAAACCCTACTTGTGGAAGAGGACCATAACTCTAAATGACTCTGCATATTGAAAAGAAGAAAGACGTTAGCTGGAAGTGTTATGTGATGAACAAAAACGGTTATGGTGAAAGCAGGTTCAAGGTCAAGGCTTAACGAAATAATAATCTGATTTAAACACTTGCTTTCGGAATTTGCACCTAATTGTTTGTGAGAATGATTGAGGATTGTTCCAAGCTGAAAGTAAAATTTACACAAAAACAATGCATTGTTGTTATGTTGTGTATGAATACAATTATCTGCATCACATATTTAGCCAGTACTAGGGGTGTGCCAAAATATCGATACTACGATATATCCCGATATTTCGTCTTGAGGTACGTTATCGATACACTGGTGCCAAATATCGATATTAAAAAATGTAAAAAAAAATAAATAAATAAATATATATATTTTTTTTTTTTTTTTTTTTGCCCACCACCTCCACCCCTCTTCGGAGGACAGCTTTATCTTTATTCAAACATAGGTATTCAACCAAATAAAATTAAAAAAATGGTTTAAGCAGCTCTGAAACCCACACAATAGATATTTAATGATAGTTGTAGTCAGTGTGTGTGTTAAGAGACACTGTGCAATATACTCTTTGTTTACTTGGCTGTCATTTAAGTGAAATTGATTGACAATGTTTTGTCATTCCTGTGAAATGGATTCAGTGAGTCAATAAATTCTGAATTTCTTCATTGAGACAGATATCGTGATGTATCGTGGATGAAATTTCTTGCAATATATCGATTATCGCAGAATCGCTGTATCGTGATATTATCGTTATCGTGGGCAAAATATCGTGATAGTATCGTATCGCGAGGTACCTGGTGATACCCAGCCCTAGCCAGTACTATATACTAACTATACTAAGGCTCCTGAAGATGCTGCGGCTCCCCCTAAAAAAATTGTCATTTTATTTATTTATTTATTTATTATATGACAAATTAAGAAGGTCCAAATAATTAATAATTTGTCATATACAGCATTTTACAAAGTTTTTGAAGTGGTGTGGGAAATTTCTCTTTCTTCATCTAATTGCTGCACTATGTTGTTGGTCAAGCTTGTAGTCTGCTGTAGTGCAAACTGTTTGGAAATTGTGGTTGATAACTACTAAATATAAATGATTCTGGCCATTCAAAGAAATAGAAGAAATACGAATGTCAATCACCTTTTACAATGATGTCATTATGTAGACTGACCCCTCTGCACCCCCAACTTTGACTGACCTTGCGCATCCCTGGTGCTATATATAGTGGGTGATACATGATTATTTTATGTCTGTGCTCCAGGAAATAAAGTAGCGCAATAAGTCAGCTGACTGAGGTCAGATTCACAAAATAAGTCAATAAAAGCAATTTTGGATGTTCAGAATATGAAGGTTCTTTAGTTGTGGTTTTGGCTGTGGCTTGTTAAAGTGCCAGCTCCCACAGTCCTGGCCCCTGCCATCATTTTTGTGTTTCTTTGGCTCAGTATATTTGTGATGGACAGTGTGTTTTCATGCATTTTAGAACTCTCCAGTGTCCTGGCCTGTCACCCAGCTGCCGAGCTGAGCACTGAGACCTTGCACTTTGGATGCATATGCAGACGGCGACAGTTTGTGCAAATCCATCCATGTATGCAAACTTTTATGTGTGTGTGCACCATGCAACTGTGTCTCTGTGCATCTCTCTACATGGACTCTGACTCCCAGCCTTATCAATGTCAGAGGTCTGCGCCAGGCACTCCACGCCGCCTTTTGCTGTGACAGACAGATCCTTGGTCCCCCCCGTGGTCCCCGGGGTCAGGGTTGGCACAATGCATGATGTCAGCACAAAAACTGCCCTGCTGCTTATAAAACAGACCTGTGCCATCCACACAGCATCTGCTTTGTATTAGGTTCTTTGAAGGAAGCATTTGGGTCAGTGGATGTGAAACGGACCACCTCTCTGTTATAAGGGGTTAGGAGAAGAGTGGGTTGGACGCTTGCTACCATCCATCTTAAAGATTGTGGTCTTAGTGATGTTAGGCAATCATTTGGAAGTTTCGAAGTGGAATTAAGGCAAAGGGATTTACTGGAGAAGAAGTTTGTGAGAAGTCGGACCTTTTGTTCTGAAAACCGAAAGCAGAGATGACGTAAAGAGACTGAGATAAAAAGAGAAAATTTTGACTCTACATGAAGAGGTTGCGATGATCTTTAGCAAAGTTTGCAGGCTGTGGTCAAAGATGTATTGCCATGACTAAAGCAGACATTTGGTACCTTAACCATGGAATATAGCTCAATTAGGCAGGCAAGTGGATATACACTAGCAAGTGTCCAGATGCTTTGAAATTGCACACACCCTCAGGTACACTATTACCTTACAATATTATAGAGCGATACTGTGTGAAGTGCAAGAGAGAGGGTTTATAGCGTTTCATTCAAGTTCTTGGTCAGTGGTGCAGGAAGTTCCCAAAACCAGGAGAGAGAGCAGGGCAGATAACAGGATTTATTCAGCTCCAGCTCCTCTTTGTCCTGCCACACACTCACCTCTCGTCCCCCTTAGCCTCACCCTCTGTTCCCCACTGTCCAGCCTTGCTACCCACCAGCTCTAAATCCTTTTTTGATGGATTTCCCAGCAAATTCTCCACAGCTGGAATGTGTGAGACACATACACAGACACACACATTTGTGGGTCCCTTGACATCAACCTCATCACACAAACTCCCACACACATGCTGTCACGCACACCTATAACATCTGCATCAATTGAATGTGAGTGTATCTGTCAACCATAATTTTTAATGCTGATACAGTGTTTTGCTTGTTCTCCTGTCTAAGCTGACAAGCTGATTGATGGATGGCTCCTGTTAAAACACCAGCCAACACTGAGAATAACTCAGATTGATATAACAGTAATGGAACATATGAAAAATGGGATATTTTCAATGTCCAACTTTCCTAAACGATTTCTGCTTATGAGAAAAGACCCAAACAGCATGACTTCATCCACCGTAGCTGCTGATGTTCTTTTTCAACCTTGTAATTAAGAGAAAATATTTTTTTTTTAAAGTCCTCACGTGTTTGTAATGTTGGCAAGGCTACGTGGTGCAGATTATGAATGGGATGGGTAGAAGGCAGCAGGGAGGGGAAAGACAGGACGAAGTAGCCGCAGTTTAGCTTTAAGATGGCTCCACCCCACTAGTCATGCTGTGTTGTTTTGTTGTGTTAACCATGACAACTGTCTGAGTGGCTCCATCCAGCTTAAGGATTATTCTGGGTGAGAGAGCTGGGCAGTATGGACAGGGGGAGAGGAGAGAGAGAGAGACGCAGAGCAGAGGGCAGATGAGGAGAGGAGTTGAGAGGCAGAGGGGTGCAGAAGAGACAGACTGAGAAACGAGGATGATTGGAGGACGCAGGGGGTCAAAAAGATAATTAGAGAGAGAGAAGAAAGTGTTGGCAGTGCAGGATTTTATCTTCATGCTGAATTACTGAAATTATCTTGAGCGATCGTATTTATTCCAGCATGGCATTAAATTCATGTGGTCCTCAAGAATTAACTACACAACAACTGCCTTAACAGTTATGACAACATGAGGACAACAGCTGTTGGAATTATGGAATAATGTTATGAATCATTTCGACCACAGTGACCAGCGAGCCTGCCAGTCAGCCTGGCTGGCTGCACATTTTCAAAAGTTAGGCCTTTTGAACATCTGGCCACTCAATACTGCCTGTGGATCACATTAGTTTTAATCTACCCTGACAGTATATTGTTTGATTTTGATATCAGCATTCATCAGTATAAAGAATATGGTGGTATCATATATTAATTTCAGATGCTTGTTAAGTGAATTTTAATCATTGTGGATGATGTTTGTGACAAGAGTTGTTCTTGATCTTTGTAAATATGGCTGGGAAGCGCCCACATTGCCCTCGTCTCTGTTGTTTAATCGTAATATTGATTCACAGAGGTCTCTAAATGAAGATTTTGCTGTAATGTGAGTTTTTATGCAATGCGATTGGCCTCTATAGTGGTGATTAGTAGGTGCACATACACATTTTTGACTCAGAATTTGTGCAGTGTGAATGTGTATTAGAACAGATCTCTAAAACACTAAATCTTGGGTCTATTTATGTAGGCCCAGAATGAACTCAAAGTTAACTTTCTCGAGCTTTCTTAATCTGTAAAACTCCTCAAAATGTACCCATATTGGCCTCTGCTTTATTTCAATATATTGTGTCTGTATTCTCTGCATCTTTATTAATGTTTCCCTCTTTTTCATAGGAATGCTCCCTGTCCTCCTGCTAGCTGGGTTGATTCTGGCTCAGTCCATCTCGGGCACTACGTCTGAGTCAGCCACGCTGCAGTTCCTTGGGCAGACTGACTTTGTGGTCAATGAGAGCAGCACAGCTGTGGTCCGGCTGGTTGTGGAGAGAGTGGGAGATCCGGTCAATGTGACAGCTTTGGTTCTGGTAAGACATGGGACGAGCTTCTAACGGATGACTCATTGTGAATACATGCTCATCTATTCTGCCTGTATCTCATCACCTTGCTGTGTTGCTGGGCTGTCACCTTTATGCCCAGTGAAGAAGTGAAACAGTGACCTTTTTTGCCAGACAGGGGCTAGTGTTCAGAGCCAGTGTCAGCAGAAACTTTGTTGGAAATCACACAGTGTGCTTTGGCTTTACATCCTTCACATGGGGGCTAGTGTCAGCTGCTCACAGTTGGTGTCTGGTAAGGTGAGACGGTTGTGTAGTGAAGTGTGGTTCGGGGGGGGGGGGGGGGGGGGGGGTTCCTATGCTTCTTTATATCTTTGCCATATTTCTTCTTGAAAGGAACTATTAACCTTTGATACCTGGGCTTCCTTATTAGTTAATGAAATAGTGTGTAATATCGGAATTTCCTTGGGCATAGACAACATCACAGCAGAACTTAAGATCAAGTGGATAAAGGCAGCAGTAGAAAGGAAGGAAAGAGACAGAGGTACAATATTTGCCTGGGGAAATAACTATTACAGCCAGAAATATCAAGCTTGGGGGTCTCCTTTTGGCTCAGATCTCTAAGGCACAAATCATGTACCTGCAGCATCCCGGGTTTAAAAAGATCTTGATCTGCAATGCCATATTGTCTCCCATTTCTCTTGTACCTTTCCTTTTTGCTCACCTTCTTACTCCTTTAAATAAATGCAAAAAGGATCTCAAACAAACCAGACGGAAAGAAGTTCACTTTAGTGAATTGATGAATGATACAATTTTATATTTCCTTGTTTCACCCAGCTAGAGGGAGTCGACACAGGAGACTTTGAAGCCGTTAACGCTGCAGCCTTCTTGCTGTCCACTGAGTCCAGTAAGACCATCTTCATTGCTGTGAAAGATGACAACTTGCCTGAAGCCGATGAGACATTTACCTTCAACCTTACAGTACAGGTAAACATCAGTTGTTTGTCTGAAAGTTCATGTCTGTGTTTGCCAACTTTTCCTTTGCATTTTTGTGCCAAATGTCTGTTTCTCTATTGAAGATGACGCGCTCTTAAGTTCCCAATCACCTCCCAAGCTTCCTCTTCACAAAGTCCTGCTGTTCTAATTCTTCCCCTGACCGTCTTAAACCCCAACCCCAGCTACTAAGCAATAGAGAGTGGGGGCGGCTGCCACAGTAACCCTGGGAGGCTCTGAGCTGCAACTTCTTTGATGTGTCTGCTCTACAGGACTTTGTCAAGGCTGGCCTGGGTGGGGCCAAATGTGATGTGCGTCTCTGAGGTTCCCCACTAAAAGACACCTTTGTGAAAAGAAACTAACTTTGACAGCCACAGAATCCACACACAGTAGATTAAAGTAATTCCCTCATTCACTGTCCCCATTGACTTTGATGGGCATGTCCGTTCCGTGGATTCCGATTCTGTATGTGCTGTGTGTTCACCATTGCAATTGACACACTACTGCAGATGAAAGCTCAGTCTGTTAGAATGAATGAATGGATTCAGAACCGAGAACACTGAATTTTTTTCATGCATGTTGACGCATGTTGAGACTTTTTTGCTGACACCACCAAACGCACCATATCATACACTAGAAGGTGCAAATGACTTCTTAAGGCTGTAAAATACATAACAGACGGATAGCTTTTGTAACATGTTACTGTGATTCTACTCTTGCACATAGTCTTGTTGTTGGATAGCTTTAGGTGTTTTAAAATTTGAAAATTATTTTTTAATGGGTTTACATTGTAAATTCTTGTCAAAGGATTTACCATCACAACCCAGGATGCCTTACACTGAGAGACTATCTCCATGGTTTCATGTAGCCTTTAGCTGTCAAGTTTGATTGATGAGCTGGGGGGGCCTGGTCCCGCTGTCTGCCCGTCTTGTCCCTCACTGAAAGACCTAAGACAAAGGTCACTGAGAATCACTGATTGTCAGCTATGTACATTTACTAAACAGCAACAACTCAACAACTGAACAGCTGTCAGCAAGAGTAACTTTCCTCACAACATTTTCAATTTGACACTGCATTTTTGGGACATCTGGTTAAAATCCAGTAGTGCAAGCTCATATTTAGCCTGCTACTAGAGTGAAAGGCCAGGTGAGGCCCACTTAGCCCTTCTGTTTACACTACAGTGGAGACAAAGCTTTGGCCAAATGCTGCCCTATCAGTTTACTGAACTACTGTCTGTAGGATGGATGTGCACTACAAAGGGGTGTCATAGATCAGGCACAAGTAAGAACTAACAGGTTGATCAGGGTACATTTATCATGTCTAACAGTTAAATGTGTCAAATATGTTCCAAGAGGAAATATTTTACTAACTTTGTTTAAAGTAAGTCTGACAGAATAATAACCTATAATATAAAAATAGTGTAAAATTATTATGGAGTAGAGCAGGTGCAGCATCTGAGCGCCATGGGTCGTACTATTTTAGGTTTTGGGAAGCAGGGTTTCTGTAGAGCTATATGGGTATAAAAAAAGCTGGTCTTTAACAAGCTAATTTGTTGGCATGAATTGTTGTATATTTATGTATGTTTGGGAACACAAGAGTGTGTGCACATGTGTGTGAGCAGCTTCCTGTCTCAGCCAGGGGCTTGGCTTTGTGAAAGCGTGTTGATTCTGTGTCTGTGAGTTGACCGCTACAAGAGCTCAGCAACGGAAAGAAAGCTCTGTTACGGCTGGGAGAAGAACTATTTGAATTGGGGGATGAAGGCAAGAGGCCTGAACGCTTTCTTGTTTTTCATTTTCTCCCTTGCTTGCTCTCACCTTAACATGTGCACCCAAACATGCATGAATGGGGTTTTCTCAGATTTAATTGGATTTTTTTTGGCTGAAAAAATGGAAAACATTTCGAAATTGTGTTTGAGGGAGAAAGTTGTGTTTCTGTTTATCATCATGACAAGACTCTCGCAGTCTCATATTCATTTTCCAGACGCCTGCACATATGCTGATTAGCCTGTGTCCAGATGTCTGTACGTTGCAACGGGCTTTTGGAAGTTTTGGTGGAAACCTGTGCACTTGAGCTCAAACAAGGTGGTTGTCAGCACAGTTGGTCCATGAGATGCTTGTGAAAACATTGGTGAGCTCACTAATGGAAACCTTGGAAAGTTTCACCAACTAACAAGGCTGTGGTCTTTCTCTTTAAGAGCAGTCAGAAAAAGGAAAACCCTTGCACAGATCATAGGTTATGGTTCTTTTTGTCAAGTGAAAAACACAGAGTGTAAGCCTTGTGAAGTCACTGTGTGATTTCAAGCCCGCTGAGATTTTAAGTTTGTCAGGTCTTAGTGTCGAATCACAGAGCACAGCACCAGTCCTGAAGAGGTATCCTGCTGTGAAATAACCTGACAAATCAACCGGGCTGAGACCAGTACTTCCTGTCTTTGTGCCTTCTCACTGGGGCTTCTCAGTGGGAGCACAGAAATGAAGTGAAGACAGTGGATAAGGCAGGGGCCTATGGTTTTGGGGGAGGTTAAGATGTGTTAAGGTGTGTACATGCTGTACTGTATATCTGGCCTGGTTATATCTAACCATTTCAATTCTCCCTTCTTTTCAGAGCTCCTCTAATGGCGTGACACTGGGAACACCAAACAAGGCAACCATCACCATCCTATCCAATGACAATGCCTTTGGAATAATTGCCTTCAACTCAGTAAGAATCACTCGTAATCCACATGCATCTTATTTAGTCTAATCAAATTCATCATAGTTTCTGATGATTTTATAATGTAAATGTGTCATTGCTTAAAGTTCAGTACAATCTTTGCAGTCACTCTTCTAGATGTGTACACACTCTTAGTGCTGAAACAGCAGCTTTGAGTAAACACAATTGCAAAAGGCAAGAATGTTTCTATTTATGCAAATAACTTTGAATATAGGGCATTTTCAGTCTCTTCTCAGGAGGAGCTACCTGAACTCTTCCCTTAAACCTTCAGGAAACTGTCAGCTTCTTTTTAGGGGCACAATAAGTGTTAAGTTGACTGTCCTTTACTTAAATTCCTGCCACAGCTACACTTTTTGATAACATATTCCTCCTACTATCAATAAATGTATCCGGCTCCAGTCATTTTCCAACTTTATGCACAGTGCATCAAGTTTGTACCTGTGGTCACCAGAATTGTTATACTTAGCTGACCACAACAACCTACACTTGAATTTGTGAACAGTGAAATAAGAAGTGAGCCCACTGACATTAGTAAGTAGTAATTGAAGTAGAGTAATCTGCAGACTGTGGTTCAGTCATGCCAGTATTGTGGTTGTGGGTTTCCAGGGACAATTAAAACCACAACACTCCCTGGTTTCACTTATCAGTGGGAGTTTACAGCGTTTCCATGGTAGCTGTGGTATATTGGGAACTGTTTGCCCTACCAACCCCAGATGGTCTCACATGCTGTATAATGATTTGGCTTGCTTAGAATCAATAAAGGCCTCCTGGCCTTGGGAGATGTGTTTATGTTAGAGTACCGAATTAATTTCTGTATAGCATTTCTTTGCTTGGTTTTCTTCTTCTGTGTTTGCATTCTCCTGAATTTCTTTGGTTATGGCAAATTGAGCTGGAATAATGAGGGACAACAGAAGGGGATTTGATTTCCACAATAAGGACTTCCAAATGCAGTGAATTTAAGTATTACTCCATGTTAGCATGGAATATAGCCTTCAAGGCTGCATTAGATTTATTTACTGAAACATAATACAATGTCTTATGTAGCTTTCACTGCTGTATCCCCACTCTCTTCCAATTCCAATCATTTTCATTACTTTATTAGTACTACCTTTCATCAAAACTAATATTTCCAACGCAGTTTATAAAATTAATAAGTTGTAAATGTAAACACATATAGATTAGACATGTTTTATTCACTATGATAAGGTATGATCAGTACCTGTAACAATGTGTAGCAATTCCAAAATTGAGAGGACAGACTTCAAAACATTTTAAAAACACATTCTCAACATTCTCTTCATTATTATTATGTTGGCAGTAGGCTGGCTGTATCTGATTAGGATCTGTCCTTGATCTGCCAGTAAAGAGATATTCAGCTCATGTGTACTCTCTGTCCAGGGCCCATTTACACTAGTGTTTCATTTTTTTATTGCAATATTTCAAATATGCAGCCTTTTTTTGTTTTTATGATTTAATTTATTAAAATTGGGAACAGGAAAACAGCTGAAATTTATTGGATTGAACTAATTGTGGTTCTATTTCTGTTTGTCTTTTTTTTCTGTCTCACCCTTTTCATCTCAGACTGAAGAGATCGTTGTCGATGAGCCAAGAGGAAGGAACCATTATGTGCCCTTCACCCTGATTAGAGAAAAGGGAACATTTGGGACTGTGACCGTGAACTATGAGGTGAGAGGGATGCACTGTACATGACACCAAAGAACGAAGTACTTAAAAGGATGGGACGTTAATGTTATGTAGGAAATTGCATATAAACAATTGTCCTTTGTTTATATGCAGTATATTAGCAATAAATGGGCATGCTGGATTATAAACATTACCGTAACTCCTCCTTTTCAGATTTCTGGAGGTCCTAACCCTGCCATTGAGGATCTCAGTCCAGACAGAGGGAACATCACCATTCCTGTTGGACAGGCTGTAGTGCACTTCAGTGTCCTCATACAGGATGACCAGGTATTCAATAAACTCTTAATTTAAGGCAAATGGACGCAAACTAATCCATTTGTGGTCAAATGTAAATATTAGCTTGTATTTTAGAGACATTGTTAGTTAGGTATTATCGAAAATTGTACTGTTGCAAAGAATATCCAAGTGCCCTGATGGGTTTGTCATTTTTAAGGTCAACTTTTCAAAGTGTCAAAGGAGCAAACAGGTTTGTGATATACTCAGCTGCTTAAATGTACAACCTCATGTGAAGGTGTTTCCTCTCGTTTTTGTTAGATCCCAGAGGATGATGAGGTGTTCTTAGTCAGGCTAACGGGTGTGGCAGGTGGAGCCCTCCTCAGGCCCAATGCAAGCAGCGTCCAGCTGAGAATCCGGCGTAATGACAGTCCACTGCGGTTCTCCCACTCAATTATGGCTGTGCAAGAGTCAGCTGGTGTCATTGCCCTCAATGTGACCCGTGGACGGTTGACTGAAGATGGGCCACTCATAGGCTCCATTGACACCGAGGTTCATTTCTATCAATTCAGTAATTTGTTTACCTAGAGTTTTAAAGAATAGGGTGCAACTACTTTAATTATATAGGTACAATATATACAGTATGCAGTGCAGTTTTGTTTCAACCATCTGGACTCTACTTCCTTTAGGTCTCTGTAGACTACATGGTGGTGAGCGGTGAAGGACTGGGCAGCGCCACCCCAGCTGTGGATTTCCTTGACCTTCAGCCAGTCAGAACACTTACGTTCCCTCCATTTGTCTACAAGAGCAGCCTGCTGTTCAACATTAGGGATGACGACGTTCCAGAAATTGCAGAATCCTTCCATCTGGTCTTGCTGGAAGAGACCATCAGAGGAGATGCAGTGCTAGTACCATCCAATGCTGTCCTGGTGACCATTGAGCCTAATGATAAGCCTCATGGTGTCCTGTCAATCAGTAGCAGTGCGGTCTTTCAGCCAATCACCATTAATGAAGACTTGACACAGAGGTGGATAAATTACCAATGATATGATGACATATGTATTTCATCCCATTGGATGAGTATTATAACATCTGTCTAAATATAGTTATCAAAAATTAACACACCCAATTATGTTTTTAACCATCTCTATTTTGTTCCTCTATCATTTCCCATAGATTTGAAGGCATCATTATTGTAAGAAATGGAGGCAGCTATGGTGCTGTGTCCGCCAACTGGTCCATCAGTAGGAACTCCAGTGACCTCTCCCCAGTGTCCGATGATTTGACGCCCGCGGAGGGTACAGTGAGATTTGCTGCCGGTCAGGTGACAGCTATGATTCCAATAAACATTGTGGCGGAAGATCTACCTGAGGAAGCGGAGGCTTTTCTCCTCAAGCTGCTGCCCAATACCGTGACTGGAAACGCAGAGGTCGACGAACCAATGGAGGTCAGTTCAGAGAAGCCATTTGATTGGCCAATTAAATTCATTTATTTATATCTGCTCTGTGTTGCTGTAATGTATTTGTAACATAGAGAGATCAGAGAGACAGAAGGCTGCACTTGTTGGGGAACATATCGTCCAGATGTGCATGTGCTATGCATGTGTGAGTGTTTGCGTGTGACCCTAATGTAATGTACAGTGGCAAACTTGGCACATTCTGCAAAAATCGGCCCCTTGCTGTGTCACTTTGCTCTGTGGGTGTTCCTTTAATGTGGCTAAATCAAAACAAAGCGGAAACAGCAGGCCCACTCTGTGTGTGGTGTCTCAGTGTTGTTTTTTTTCTTTGAGAAGGCGTGGGTGAAGTGGTGACAGGTTTTTTATAGCTTCCATCTTTGTCCAAGCCTCTTGGCAATGTGTGAAAGCAGTGGGCAGATCTAAGTCTTGTTTATGTTGAAGGCATAAGATGAGACGCATACACACTTCACTTTGGTCACATACAAACACACACCAGAGCACCACCTCAGGTTGTGAGCTTACAGGGGTCTGTTTGCCATCTGTGCACAAAGAGTTGATTCAAAAGAAATCACTTAAGGATCAGGCAGTCTGACAACTCAATAAGTGTTAATTGTCATGAATGTTGCAAATTATATATCACACACGTTACATCTAATGTGTTTATTGATTTACAGCCGTAAATCGCCTATTGTGAGCATGCCAGGCCACGCATCAGACAAGTGTGGGTTTCAGGGAGATGAATGAGCCGCAGTTGAAACGCTCATGAAAACTACTCTAGCAGGCTTAGCAGAGTTAATTAAAGAGGATGCCTCTCTAAAGTTAGCTCAGGACTGTTTTACTACTTTCAGTCTCACTTGTTTTCTTCCCTCTCTCTCTTCATCACCTCTTCTTTCTTCTTATGATCCAAGATGCAGTCTTAGTAACACATAAACAGGATACATAACAACATCCTTCAAAGTAATTGATGGTAAATCTAGGCTTCATTGCAATTATCTCCTCACATCCAAAAGATCAGTCTTCTTCCTTCTCATTGCACAGGCAACCGCACATTTCCTGGGTTGAGGTGTTCCTTTGTAGGCAGTGCAGCTAAAGCCCATGTGTCAAACTTGTGTAATCCCATTCTCCTCCATCAGGGTATATTACACCTGAAAAGGTTGTACATTTTAGATATGAACACATTATGTAATGTATCATCATTGGTTTCAACTCAGGCATTCATTTGATTGAAGTTAATTGATTAAGTTTGATTTGCTGGAGCTTTCAGGAGAGGGCAACCTGCAGAATAACAGGAAACTGTGAGGCACTATTTAAGGCATGAGCAAGTTTCATAGTGAATCCCCATAAATATAATCTTTCCCTGATTTGTGTGTCAGAGGAAATACATACAGAGAATGTGTTTTTGATCATTGCCTCATCAGTCACAGTCATAAAGTCCAAATTAACTTTCAGTTTTGTCATCAATGCATTAAAAGCAGCTTTATTGATTTGTGTGGGAAGAGGGTTTTACTTGTACTTGTTTACTCGTGGGAGAAAACCTGAACTGAACAGAAGTGGCACCATTGCCAGAGATGCTTAATCGATATGTTTAAGTAGAGAGTTTACACACCGCATAATTGTAAACTGAATTCACAAACTGAATTGCTATTTTTTGTTGTTCATTGTTGCATCCCTGAAAGGTGGTATTGTTTAGAATCATTGAAGTCTGAGGCATACTGTGCGTACTGCCCTGATGAAGACTTAAATGGAGTGTGTAGGCATGTTTTTACTGTTATTTTGATTCAATAGCAAGTATTCAAGTATTTTTAACTCATTACCCCCTTGAGTGCTTCAGACTGTTTAAACAGTGTTAACTCTAACCTGCAAAAGGAAAAAGTGAAGTTGTGGTTATGAAAAACACTTCTTTTGAAAGAAGGTTAGAGAATGTAAGTAACTGTTGTCGGGACATAAAATCAATGATGTGTTGATTAAATCCAAATGGGATAGTTTAACAATGCCATGGTCATCAATGCTGAAATGCTTCTATTGATTTTAATGATGGATTTAGAGAACCATGACACCCTTAGTCAGAATATTACGTATGCCTTCTTCTGCTTTCTTTTGTTGATTTTTTTTTCCTCCCCCTCGTCATCTTGTCCTTTCTTTTCTCTTACCCCAGATCGTGTTCCACATCCAGGATAGTGACGATGTCTATGGTCTTTTTCGGTTTGACCCAGCAAAAGAGCAAAGCATCCAGAGTCAACCTGAGGGCCGCTTCCTGTCGCTAAATTTCCTTCGAGAGGGTGGTACCCTGGGTGATGTGTCCATGACCCTTACCACCCTCTACATTCCTGCAGGCCCAGTAGACCCAGCACTGGCCCGTGACCAGGTTCTGAATGTTAGCAGCTCCATTAAAGTGGTGTTTGCTCGTGAGCAGATGGTACATGTCATACTTCCAATCAGGAATGATGCCTTTCTTCAGAATGGAGCTCATTTCTTAATACAGGTAACGAGGACACAAAATGAATATGTAGTGTTAATGATTTGTATGTTGTAATTTGGGCAATGTTTTGCTTGTTTTGCATGTCCAAATATGTGCTCTTTCTCTTTGAGTTAGTACTTTCTCGTCCAATCAGTGCCATCCAAAGTTAAAGTGCCTCATTTGCATGTGTGAATGGTTTGACACTGGCACTCAAATCTGGCATCTTGCTATGGGACTGTCCTAATAACAACACCACCAAGCTCTCAAAACAAACAAAAACGTATAAGAAAAGCCCTTTTCACATTCTGTAGAGTCACCCTTTAACACATGCATGCACAGACATAATAGGAAGAAATCGTGCACTGACGAGTAACAAAACAGAAATAATCAGATGGTGAAGAAAGAGCCGTATCGTATAGAGAAATTAATATTTTAAAAGTGAGTAATACTTACTCACTTTTCAAATCTTCCTCTCCAAACATCTGTCCCCTTCTTGCCATGTTTAGGCCTTTTATTTATTGATTTGTTTCTTCTGTTTCCTCTAGTTGAATACGCTGGAGCTAGTTGATATCAGCCCTCCAATTCCTTCAAACAGCCCGAGGTTTGGGGGACCTCTGAACCTGACCTTGACTATCACCCCAGACATTGCTAATGGGGAAATCGGCTTTATAAGTAACACCACAGTAGTGGTTTACGAACCAGAGGACAGCAATACCAGCACAGTAAGATGTGTTCTACGTTTACAGCAGTATTACATGTTAAGTTATGTGATGCTTGTCTCTTTTGACTGTCAGAGTTCAGTATCATGTGAAACAAAATATATCTATAATGAACCGTGATTTGTGCTATTGCATTTTGTGAATGTAAGTATGAGATTGAATTAATGTTGGAGATCTCAGTTTGAAGGAAAACTCCTCAGTTTTTATTTAGTCTGACTCTGCAGCTGTAACCTGTGTTCAGAAAGTGAGTTTTCTATATGTGCATATAGTATGTGCATGTATGGGAGGTTAATTCTAATGACATTTGCCGCTGCAGGTTAGCCTCCCTCTGCGGCGTGACGGAACAGACGGTCAGGCTGAAGTGTTCTGGAGTCTTCAGCCAATTGGAGCCAACCGTGCGGATATAACTGACAAAGACCTGGAGCCTCTAAGTGGCTCTGTGGTCTTCCTCTCAGGGCAAAGTGATGCCTTTATCAACTTCACTATCATGGCTGACGACATCCCTGAAGTCAACGAGACCTTACTGCTCTCTCTGGATAGGTAGGGTTATTAAACTCTGTGAAAAATTACAATTAACAAACATGTTAATTGTTCACTTTGATAATTATCATAAAGGCGTATTAGTCCCTTCTATTCTGCCCATAAACATGACTGTAATACATACATGTTTTAAAGTCAATTTATCAAATGAGTGAGTCCAGTGGATTTAGAAAGGCTAAGTGGATGCTATCTCACCCAATCCCGCTGTTTTTTCTGGAGATATGTGTGTGTTTGTGGTAACGGTTTGGGGGTTGATTCTTCTGGTAGTCTATGTTCTGATAAGAATGGCAGCTCTCTCTCCCTCCCACTCCTCCCCTGCAGGGTGGAGACTGCACGCTTTATAGTGTACTTTGGGTAAGTGGAGAGTGGAATGAACCTGGGCCTTTTGTGTGGTGTGAATCAGGACTTTGTTTTTCAGAGAAGGGCCTACTTCAGAGTTTCTTGGGTCTTTGGTCGACTAGGGATGAGGGGGACTGGGGTGGGGAGGGGGATTCAGCGATGGTGTGAAAAAAGGGAGCCCAAAGGAGAGTGGTTGTTGAGGGTAAATAGAGAATCTTCTTTATGTGTTGCGCTCTAATTTGACCAGGCTTGATTGTGCACCCTTTTAAAGATGTCAGTGTTTGTATGCATGCAGTGCTTTGGCCGTGACTGTTTGTTTGGAGTTCTTCATTCTGTCTTGTCTTTGTCTTTAATTTGCCCGTCATGTGATGCTTACTTGGCTCCAATTTTCTCAACATACACACACATACATACACCCCTGTGGAGCAATAAAGAGGCAGGCATGGCGTTGACTGACATTGTTATTAAAAGTGGGCTGAACAGCAGGACCTCAGCATATGGAGCCAATAATGGATTAGCGTAACACAATACAAAGAATGCTTTATAGAATTTAGATTAAAGTTGAGCTGCTTTCTCATGCGATCAGTCAACAACAAAAACAGTTTAAGAAACCTTCATGTCAGAGTTTTTATTACTGCACAGTGTTGAAGTTCATTTGCCGCATATATTTACTCCAAAAGCAGTGTTATCTTAGGGAAAACGTATTGTCTGGTTGAGTTTTAGCAGCGGTCACTTGCTATGATCTAATATTCTTTATGTATGTATGTATTCCAGGAGTAATGTTGACAATCAGATCCTGAAAGCTGGCTTCACCAGCAGAGAGATTGTCATCATGGAGAACGATGATCCTGGGGGAGTCTTTGAGTTCTCCCCATCCTCCAGAGGTCCATGGCTCATCAATGTAAGTCTTGTTTGAAACGGAATCTAGAATTATACCTAGATTTGTTTTTGTACTTACTTTTGTATTGGTGACACTCATGGATGCCAGCACCCGGGTAACATCTAGGCAAATTAGCCAACTTGGAACTACTAATAGGAACTTTTCAGGAAGCAAAATGTTCCAAAAAATGTTCCTAAAATGTTGTGAAGTCTGGAGACTTGCGAAGATCCAGAAAATTAGTCAACTGACATGAAAATGTGCCCAAGGGTTATGGTTAAGACCTGGGATCAGTCGCCATATGAACAATAATTGACAAAAAAAACTAACTGGGTTTCAGCTTTATAAAAATGGTTGCAGCATCAGCAGTACTGTTCAATGTTGCAAGTCCTATCCTCAAAAGTTCCTGTTCTTTTGGAAAGTACTATCCTTCAAGCAGGGTCAATAAATGTCCCCAGAACTTTATTTAGTCCCTGGTCCCTGGAGTGGAAACACAGTTCCTCCAAAGGTTTCCCTGGGGAAAGGCTAATGTGAAGTAATTGTTATATTAAATGCCACATATCTTTATTTAGTCTGTTGTCTCTGGTTCTGGTCACATGATATCTGTAAACTCTAAACTTTTCCTAGGAGGGGGAAGCTGTGGAGCTGCATGTGGTCAGAGCCCAGGGGCAGCTGCTGAAACAGCTGGTGCGGTATGCTGTCATGCCCTCAGGCAACACTGAATTCTATGGTGCCACGGGCATCCTGGAGTTTAAACCAGGAGAGAGAGAGGTGGTAGTGGCGCTAGTGGCAAGGCCTGATGGTGTGCCTGAGGTAAGAACAAGAACAATTCAGTGGTGACCATTAAAGTGTATATAAGTATTTAATTCACAAAAAAATAAAGTCCTCCCAGTCTAAAAGTAGTGAATGTTTGTTTAAGCAAGTGAAATACGTATTTTAATAGGCTAAATAAAAAAAAAAAAAAAGGCTTAAATCTGTTTTTCTGTGTGTGTGTTTTTGTGCGCATCTGTGTGTCCATACAGCTGGACGAGACTTTCTCTGTGGTACTAAGTAGCCACAGCACTCCACCCAGTCGCCTTGGCAACCACAGAGAGGTCAACATCACAGTGCGGAAGAACGACGACCCCTTTGGCGTCATTGAGTTCATCCAGCCGGGATTGACGTTGTCTATCAACGAGAGCAAAGGGGACGAGATGCATCAGGGTACTTTGAAGTAGCAGTCCTTCAGATAAAAGTGATACTTTACCATGTCAAGTGGTTTCTCATTGACACTTAAAATGGACCTAATTGCAGTGAAACACAGGACATTTGCCTGCATGTGGAATGAGCTGGACTATGACAAAAGCTTGTATTTGAAAATGACTTTTATTTGATAGCCAATTCAAAAATGAACAGAGATTCCTATATCATGTGTGGCTAATAAGTAAGGATGTTTTAATGCAGATGTAAAAAGAGATAAAAGTTAGACTTTGCTCATTTTGTAGAACAGGTACTTTGGGCCCAACACAGTAATGATGCAAGCAAAAGTTCAACCAGGTTGTGACATCAGGAAGAACTGAAAAGCTTCTCTCATCCTTTTGTGAATGTATCAACAGCGTTTGCTCCTAGTATACGTGCATACATCAGAGTTACACTAGTTAAAAACTGTTTATGACTTTAAGGGAGCTTTCAATAACTACCTGAATGCATCTCTGTCTATTCTGCTTTCAGCGGTGTACCCTGTAGTGAGGAACAGGGGTCACTTTGGGGAGGTGTCAGTTTCCTGGGTCTTGGAGCCAGCCCTGTCCGGAGACGTCAGTCCCCTCCAGGGAAATATAACCTTCAAGGAAGGGGAGTACCTCAAAAACCTCACTCTCTTCTCTGTACCCGATGAGGTAAATTGATAAATTAGCACAAAAATGCAAACATTGCAAATTTAAGTTATATTTCCTTTGTTTGAATTTGTATTCATTTTTATTTAAGATCCCGGAGGACATGGAGAATTTCACCATCACAGTGTTAAATTCTACAGGTGGTGCAAGACTGGGGAACAAACTCACTGCCAATTTACAGATTAATAAGAATGATGATCCCATTTACTTTTCTGGTAAGTATACCGCTCTGAATGTTAAAGGATTCCCTGAAAGAGTGAAAAAACACATGAATATATTATACCTACAGTCATTCACTCCCATGTCTCACCCTGTCCTCAGAACCTGTGGTCATGCGGCTTCAGGAAGGTGCCGTGGCAAACTTCAATGTTCTACGGGCGGGGCGTGCAGATTTTGTTGCCACGGTGACGTACCGTGTGGAGTATGGTAATGCGTCTCCAGGTGACCTCACTGTCCTGAGTAATGACACGTTGCTGGTGTTTGATGTGGGTGAATGGATGAAGAACATCTCTGTGGCTGTGGAAGACGACAACATACCGGAGACTGATGAACCTTTTTACATTGTCCTCTACAATGCCACTGGTGAGTATGGGCTTTCTTTTAAAGTGTTAGGTATGGTGTATGTCAGGTAATATAATGGATGTCTTGTATGTTAATATACTATGCTAGCCTGTGATATAATGAAAACAATGTATTCTCCATTCCCTCTGAGGATTAAAGTCAATTGCTTTTCTCATTTTTGAGTGTGATTTATGGAGAAAGAACCAGGCACCTCATTTCAAAACAACATCACCTCCTTCCCCCCTGTTATCCCCTCTTGTCTTAATGCCAGCTGTATATGTACGAAGAGGAGTCGCTGGGTGATTTAGCATTGTCTGTGGTAACACTGAAAGCTCCCCTAATCCCAGTATTGTGTGTCAGGGATGGGGAATGAAAGGCCAGTGGGCCTCAACAGGACCTTAATTACCAGACTCCAGACTTTCTAAGACACAAAGACTGCCCACTCCACTGGCCTCTCTCTGTTTACTGATTGACATGGACTAGAGTCGAGTAAGGGTTAGCCTCTGATTTATGCCAAGGGATAGTCCTTTATAGTGCTTGTGTTAAAAGTCAATAACCCCCATGTTAGAACTCAATCAGACTTGTACTGGAGCACTAAGACATTTATTAATGAGCAGATTTGCATACTTCTCACTACTGCTACTTGAAAATAGTGCTTGAACACTATATCTGCAAAATTTCAACCTGTAGTTTTTTTAAATTCCTTGTTTTTATGAAAGCTTAGAATACCGGGCTGTGGTTTATTAAGACTATGTCCAGGGCTTTTTTCACTTTAACTCCTTTGCTGTGAGACACCTTTATTTGGGATGTTTTTTATGAATGAGAAGCTCTTTCCTCCTGGGCTTGGTTGCCATAGTTAAAGTGTGCTATGATAATGTGACAGCCTCCCCTTGTTATATAAAATTTGGCATGACAATAATAAAAGGGCAGTGCAGTTGAACTTGAATCTATCTGTCTGTCTATCTGTCTATCTACAGTATTCGTTACTTGAGGATACATTCTAAAAAAAAAAACACTGACATGACCTCAGCATGCTGGTCCTGATCTAAGCTGATAATATGCATTGTGTACACAGGTGATGCTGTTGTATATGGAGCAGACAAAGCTACTGTGGTGATCGAGGCCAACGATGATGCCAATGGCATTTTCTCCCTGGAAGCTATAGAGAGACCTGTCAAAGAGGGCAAGACCAATAATTTTTAGTAAGGAGCAGGTTTCCAATTCATGTTACTTTTGTACAAAAAAACAAAGTACCTTTTGTTTCAATAATTATTTCAGATTAAAGGGTATTCTCAACTTCTGCGAATTGGAGTTGACATATATTTTCTCTTATTTCACAGTGTCCTACGTGAAAGGGGCCATTTTGGCAGCGTAACAGTCTTCTGGCAGCTGTTTGCCAATGACTCAGTGACTCCTCTGGAGGAAAACCAGGAGTTTACCAACACTTCTGGTTCCATCACCTTCACCACAGGGGAGGAGACCAAGCCTATTGTACTGGAGGCTATCTCGGATAAGCTTCCAGAATTCAATGAGTTCTTTGTCCTCAGTCTGGTTAATGTCTCAGGTGAGTTCAAGCTAAAAATGATGTTTTGCAAGATAAATGATCACTAGAGAAAACTCTCTGGACAAATTAGCATTGTGTTTAACTTTAAATTTGGCATTAAATTTCACTTGAGTTATCAACAGTCATGAAGACGGATACTCTTCATTCATCATTTTGTCTTGAAAACCCTTCATCGCTTGTCTATAATTTCTTTAAGGTGGTTACCCAGGGGAAGGTGGACGACTTGCAGAGACATCTCTGAATGCCTCAGTTCTCATCCCTTTCAACGACGACCCATTTGGTGTCTTTGCCATCGCTGACAACAACCTGGACCAAGAAGTAGCTGAAGATGTACTGTCAGAGGATGATATGGCTGATGTCACTTCCTTTACCATCCTCCGACAGCAGGGTACTTTTGGAGATGTGCGTGTTGCCTGGGAGATCGTCTCTGGCCGCTTCCCAGAGGGCCTTCCTCTGATGGATGACCTGCTCCTTCTAGCCTCCTTCCCAGACGAGGTTCAGCTCAGGCCTCATGCCAGGCGACACCACTCAGCCACGGATACGTGGTTTTTCTCTGGGCTTCCAGGAGCTTATGGGACTATCGCCCCTGAAGATGGGCCTGCTGCCGTTGGCAACTTCACCTTCTCTGCTTGGCTAGTGCCCAGACCAGACACTGATGGATTCATAGCCAGCAAAGGAACCAGTAACGGGACCTTGTATTATGGAGTGAAGGTCCACACCAATGAGTCTCATGTCACGGTCATGTTTTACTATACAGTGATTGGATCAAATATTACTCAGGTGTCCCGGGCTACTGCTGAGAAATTTGTGGAGAATAACGCCTGGTTACATGTCATCATTACTGTGGATGATGGGATTATTGAGTTCTTTCTGGATGGTAACCCTATTCCTGGAGGAGTGAAGAGCATCAAAGGAGAGGGCATCACTGATGGTGAGCTATTTTATTAGAGACTTATTAAACATAGCACAGTGACACATGTCAGATTGTTGAGCATATCATGTCCACAACCCTGTTTGCTACATTCAGCATGTGTGCTCTTCTAGCATGTTCTCTCATGATCTTTTTGTTTGCAATTCAATTTTAGTTGTGGCATCGAAACATGGCCTCTTTGCATCACTGTTAGTTGTTTCATGTTGCTTTGGAAAGTTACCAGATTATATATACTGATACTGACTTGGGAATCAGAAAGATCTACAAGCTCTTGTCTCTTTTCCTTGGGGAGATACGTCTAGCTGCGCTCCAATTCACACAGATTTTTCTGCAACCTTGTTTGTAACGGGCAAAGCACAGCTGTTTATCTAATATGGGGTGGTTTTAAACAATGACTGGCAGAGGAGTGTCACTGGCCCAGAAAAGTTACACATCATAGGTTCTTCTGCTCTGATTAGTTTTTAGGTCTATCCACTTGAGTCTAGTCTAGTCAACACACAAAGGTCATGTACGTAACTCAGATCAAACTGTCAAACCAGGCAATGCTGACCAAATATACATCAAGATTTGGTCACTGCACTACCTAATTCCCACCTAAAATGTTTTCAAAGGCACAATTTAGTGTACTGTTAGGCTGTATCTGAGAAAGATTGTGACCAGGCCAGTGTCTGGGGAGAGGGCTTCAAGCTTCTCATTGTTCACATACGGAATAACAACAAGTCTTAACTTCTTACATACACACGGCATGCATTCCCTCACACACACTCATGCACATTCACACACACACAGACTCACAAACACATTCACAAACCTCTCAGTCACTTGCTCATTGTTCAGCACTACTGGGACTCTGCAATGCTTGAGTGACCACTTAGCTTCAGCGCTGCTGGATATTGTTACTGCTAAAGGGAATCAGCTGGGATCCTCTTTTCGTCCTATTCTCTCTAATTAACGGAGACAATAGTCGCAGCCTGCATTGGACCCAAAGCTCCCTGAGGGGGAAATATTCTGATGGCTCTTTGGCGAATTTCAATCACAGTAGATGTATACCTAATCATCAATCATGTCATGCGTTATTGTCTGCTACTGGTAACTCAACCCACAAAGGGATTACTTTGTGTCTGGGCTTTGTACTTGCTCACTGTGGCAGATTTCCTATATTTGTCCCATTTTGTACAAGCAGAGGAAGCGATAGGCACAAGAGGTGTAAGTATATAAATGAGTAATGAGAAAGAGCTGGACCTAGGCATTCGGTGGCCTTAATCAAGATTCTGTTTGTGATCCCCATACACTCTAGCATAGCAACCAAGTTAGTTCCACTATTTATAATAATATGACTGGGGCTGCACAATTAAACCAAATATTGTCAAAATCACAATATGGCCAAAAGCAATATCCAAATTGCAGAAGCGGCAATTTTTAGAATTACTGTAGTACTGTAGTGCGGCCTACATGTCTTTTCCCCAAGATGTAAGAAAACATGTTTGTTTAGTACCCAACAAATGTCACATCATAATCATTTTAATCATTTTTTCAATAAAAATGAAAATTGTGGTCCAAAAATAATAATAAAGTGCACATCTTGGTTCAAAAAAGGATAAATGTTTAATGTTTAAGTTCCAGAGTCAAATCACAGTGACATTGCGATAACAACAGTTACTTCCAGGTAGAAAAACTGATTTGCATTGTGGAGATATGTGAAATTGGCACTTTGTTTATTTCTGTTTTCAGTTTTAGTCACAATTATAACATAAATAACAAGATATGTAGTGAAATACGGTGGTCGGACCTCTCTGGTGTTTCTTCTGTGCTTATTTTATGTACTGTGTTGCTTTGCTAGCATCTTTGATATATCCTTAACAACGCATCTAAGACAACTGTGTTGCAAGCATGTGTTCCAGCACCACAGTAATCTACTAAATGTTTGCATTTCCTCTTTTTCAACATCATATCTGTTATCTTATATCCTGTGCGATGTGCTTGAGGCAATTGTAGTAATTTGTTTTACATGTGTGTCCAACCAGTCCCTGGTTATACAGCTAAAACATGAATGATTTTGCCATTTGCTGTATATGTAAAATGTTACGCTCTCAATTTTTCTACTACAGGACCTGCATCAGTGTTTATTGGGTCGGATCCTGAGGGTGAGCAGCGGTACACTGGCCTTCTCCAGGATGTTCGCTTGTACAGGGCTAAGCTGAACCGCAGCCACATCCACGAGCTTCACACCCAGCCGGCTAAAACAGACCTACGTAACATATCAGGTTACCTGCGGTACCGGCAGGATGAGAGGCAGAAGTCATTTGTGGTGGAGGTCAGGGATGACAGTGAGGAGGAAGGAGAAGAGGTGTTCAATCTACAGTTGGTGGCAGTTAAAGGTGGAGCACGCCTCCCTTTCCCCAGACCCTCTGCTATTCTGCGAGTCATGAAGAGTGACAATGCCAACGGACTTTTTGGATTCACCGGTGCCTGCATTCCTGATGTAAGTATTTAGCAGCATTAAGTCGACCATTTTTGATTATCTATAAGAAGAAAAGAAAGAGAAAAAACTAAATTATTAATCTACTAAATGAGTCGCGTCATCACTCAGACAGATAAAACATATACATAGAAACACATGTAATATAAACCGACTGGTTTGTCAGTCCCTGTCCTGCTGCATATTTCATCAGTCTTCATGCCTGGCTGCAGGAAGAGCATGCTCTCCATTTTTAGTTGGATTGGATGCGTGAGCTCTCATGTTGGTCCGTCTCAGGTAGAGCGACAGCTGGCAAGGCTGCACAGGACTGTCAGTCAGGGCATTCCTGTAGAAGTGGATCAGGAGTTCCAGCACTAGAAACGGGGGATCTAGTTCCTCGTTTTCATCAGTGCAACAGGTGGCAAGGCTGGGGATGGCATTCCATCAGAACTAGAGGGTCTTCTTTATTTCTTTGATCCTTTGGGGATAAATAGACATTGAGGCATGTGGGCTATCAGGTGCTCCCTCTCTAAATCACATGAGTTCTGTGCTGGAATGAGTAAAACCAGCTCATTAAACCTAACAAATTTAATGACTACAGGTGGATGCATTCAGTGTTTATTATTTACTCTTTATTTTTTCCTCCAGTGGTTCAGAATTAATCAATATTTGTATTCCCATGTTTAGACAGCTGAGGAGGGCTCCACTATTTCCTGTGTGATTGAGCGCATGCGGGGATCTCTCGACCACGTTTATGTCAACTACAGTGTCACCCAACCGGACAGCGTGGACAGTGAGACACCAGCCAGTCAAGATTTTGTTAATGCCACGGGAGCTGTGCTTTTCATGCCTGGACAGCGCTCTGAGGTGTGTGTACTCTGTGTGTGTGGGAGTGACTCAACAGTTGGATCTGTATTGTGATCTTACATGAGCTGTGGAAAACCCCTCTTGGTTAATCCAGGTCACACAGAGAGCAGTTGCTCAGTGGATAAAAACAAGTGTGATGTACTTAGTGTGAACTCTATTTACACATCAGCATACTGACTTCAATTAAATACTGAGCAGCAGTATTGCATATATTCACCTAAATTCAATGTTTTTAGACAACCAGCCCCACCTAGTGGTTGGTTGTTTCTGAACTTACTGATGAGGCAACAGGTGTGAGCTGATAATTGAGGTTGTACTTTTGCTTGTGGAAGAGCACATAAACACTATAACCACATTTTAGAAATAAATATAAATAATACTTACATAATTATGTTTATATTAACTTTTCCTGGCAGGTACTGAACCTGCTGGTGCTGGATGATAACCTCCCAGAGCTGGCAGAGTCCTTTCAGATCACACTGGTATCAGCAGAGTCCGGTGATGGGAAGCCAGGCTCCACCCCAACCAGCGGTGCAAGCATCGACCCAAATAACTCAGTTAACACCGTCACTGTCACAGCCAGTGACCACCCTTATGGTATTTACTCGCATGCCCAAAAACAGCACTGCCTTACTGTCAATGCTGCTATTTATAGCAACAAGCAGTCAGTATTAATAAGATTATGTTGTTACAAAGGGCTTATTTGGTCAGCTAAATATGAGTACAATTTTCACTGTCTTTCTCCCTCTTGCGTGCATTAATCCTCCTTGTTCCATCACCCCTCTCCCCTCATTTTATTAATTTCTCCCCTACTCTTTCTTGGTCCAGGCCTTCTGCAGTTTCAACCCAGCCCTCCAGGTGAAGGACTGATCTCCCCAGCATTAGAACCTGCCCACATAACTGTCAGTGAGGAAGATGGACAAGTCCGTCTGCTGGTGGCCAGGGCCCAAGGCCTTTTGGGAAGGGTTATGGTAGGATACAGGACAACCCCCTTCACAGCATCCAGCCCTGAAGACTACGAGGTTAGTGATTCACAATGCACCGATGATGTAATAATAAACAAATGAGCAGATGAAGAGACAATAGATTTTTCCCCTCTCATTGTATTCCAATGGCAGGACTCAGAGGGTATGCTGGACTTTCTTCCAGGGGAGAGGTTAAAATTCGTCACTGTGACAATCATAGACAATCCTGTACCTGAGCTGGACAAGATTTTTAGAGTGGAGCTCTACAATGCTGATGGAGGAGGTGAGTAATGAGTGCCCATTAACTAGATAACTGTTTTCATTAGCTTGAGTCACTACTTTCCACAATTTTTATTTTCAGTACATTTGTATTAGAAATCTGCCTGTCTTAGACATAAACTGACCCTGTATTCTCCCCCTACTGTTTTTGTGTGTTTTGTGTGCTGTGCTCCTGTGTGCTTCCTCATACCTACCCTCCTTCCCAATTGCCCATCTCTGGTGTGATCCTAACCTGGTGTGACACTTGTTTGAATCCTTGTGTGTGATCCATCAGTGGATCAGTTTCTGCGTAGTGAAGGAAGTGGTAGTGGAGAGAGTGACTCTGACTTCCTCCTTCCATCCTATCACCACCATGGTAAGTATACCCCTCCTTTTCTCCCCAAACTGCCTCTTGTGTCCATTCCTTCACCCCACACCCACATAATTTGTCTGTTCTGTGAGGGATCAAGTAACATGTTGCTGCTGTTGGTATGCATTATTATTATCTGAAATTTTAATGGGACCATTTTATGACCTCAAAATTATTGGCATTGTCTTTCTTTCAGTATAATATTTTTTGCTGGATAGAAAGATACCGCTAAGTTACTAAAATGATTGGGTTAATTGAACTGTTGATTGCTCAGATAAAGATTTGAAGTGGAAAACACACTACCGATACATCTGTAGATGTATCTGTACATCTGTAGATGTATCAGTAGTGTGTTTTGCATGTGTGATTAACTGTGTGTGGTATTTACATTGTACTGTGACCCCTGTGAGAAGCAGCCAAGGAGAGGGATGTGGGAAAAGCAAATAGTGTAGCTATATAGCTTTTCACAGGCAGTAGGGGTAAGAGGTGGACATTAAGTGTCAGGGACCCCAATGTTTATTGCAGCCGTCCCATCCCCACAATTTGCATGAAACCACTATTTCAATCTGTTGCTCTTGACCATAATATCACTTCAATAATTTGCAAGAAGGGGGCTTTTTACATCAAACTCACATTCATTGATTTGATCTTGATGGTCACATTTCCATGTCCTCCTCTCTGACCTTTTATTACCAGTTTGAATTCAAACGGAAACTGCAACCAAAATGTATAACTAAAAACTAACACATGGTCAAATCTGGTATTTTGTGGTTAGCCAGCTTGGGAGTTGCTTCCCGCATCACAGTGACCATCGCTGCTTCTGATGATGCCCATGGAGTATTTCAGTTCAGCCCTGAATCCTTATCTGTTAATGGGACAGAACCTGAGGATGGACGCAGCTCTGTGATTCTGCAGGTCAGTGGAATGCAAAGTTTAAACATTTCTGGAGAGAAATTAATTCTTCTGTTTGCATTAGAAATTCAAGATGTGAAAACTGTTCTTAGAAAAGATGTAGTTTTTTAATTCAGTGTTTGCTCAAGTATTGTTTATGTTTTTTTTTGTTCTCTCCCAGGTGGATCGGTCATTTGGTGACCTCTCCAATGTGACTGTGTACTGGGAAGCCGATTCCAGCTCTGAGGGAGAGCTCCTCAGCCGGTTAGGAAACATTACTTTTGACGTAGGTCAGATGTCAGAGAACATCATCATCAATGTGGCCCAGGATGAGATCCCTGAGTTGGACAAGAGGTTCAGTGTGTCCTTGGTTAACGTCTCCCACGGCCGTTTGGGTGTACACACGTTTGCTACTCTGACTGTGCTCTCCAGCGATGACCCTTATGGTGTTTTTGTGTTCGCTAATGTAACAAGTTCTGTCAGACTTCCTGAAGGTGACTCAACCGTCTCCCTGACTATCCTTCGACAGAGAGGCCTGATGGGTCAGGTATGTAGGAAGTATGGAAAGTAAAGCCACCCATGATCCTGTTTATTTGACCTATGATAAATAAATAAACCAGAATGACAGATGTTTATGTAACGATTTTTACTATTTTAATTTGTCAAGGTGCAAGTCACATATGGGACACTAAATGAGGCACAACCAGAACCTTTCAGGACCCCTGGCGTGGGCCGAGCCACTGAGGGGCGGGATTTTGTTCCCCTCCTGGATTCTGTTGTGTTCTTGCCCAATCAGACTGAAGCAAACATAACCCTGCAAGTGCTGGATGATGAGGATCCAGAAAGAGATGAGTCAGTGTTTGTGAAGTTGATCAGTGTTCAGCTCATCAAAGGAGAGCAGGAGAGGCTTCGTAAGATATTGACACTTTTACCCGAAAAAATAATTTAAGATTTAAAGACACTTCAAACGTACAACACCAAACTGATGAAATATCCTCTTACCATTCCCTTCAGTTTCCGATTCCCCTTCTTTGGGCCCCAGGTCTGAGATCGTAGCCCAGGTGATAGTGGAGGCCAGCGACGATGCTTTTGGAGTCCTCCAGCTGTCAGCATCTGCAGTCAGTGTAGCTGAGCACTATGTTGGGCCCATAATAAACGTCACACGTGTTGGTGGGATTTTTGCTGATGTGTCTGTCAAGTTCAGAGCAGTACCTTTGACTGCCAGAGTCAGTAAGTGTTGGGTGCAGAGTTCAGTCTTTCTCCATATGATTTGTGTGTGAGCAGGGAGATCATGTCCATATGCATGTGTGTAATCCTATAGGTGAGGACTACAGCGTGGCCTCCACAGATGTGGTCCTCCTTGAAGGGGAGTCCAGTAAATCTGTACCCATCTATGTCATCAACGATGTTGTCCCAGAGCTGGAGGAGACCTTTCTCATTGAGCTGATCAACCAGACTACTGGAGGAGCTCTGCTGGGGGAGCTTACACGTGCCATCATCACCATTTTGCCTTCTGATGACCCTTTTGGTGCCTTTGGTTCGTAGGAATTATCCATGATATGTCTTTACATCTTATTTTGGAAATTATCTCACTTTAAAGTTCTGGGCTTGATTTTATTTCTACCTAGTCTTCCAAGCGGTTCCAGTTACAATAGAAGAACCAGGATCTAACTCCATGGAGGTGACGTTGCCTATAGTCCGTAATGCTGGTACTATTGGCACAGTGGTGGTCCAATGGCAGGCCACTGTCAATGGTAAACTAGCAGTGGGGGACATCAGACCCACATCAGGAGAGGTGACCTTTGCCCCTGGAGAGACAATGAAGACACTTCAAGTGGAGATTTTAGCTGATGATGTACCTGAAATCACTGAGGTAAGAAGCTGATAGTCAAAATGCTTTGAGGAATTCACATAATTTTAGTTGCAATGCTTATGACACACTTTATGTGTTTTCTAGATAATAAAGGTTGAGCTTATTGGTGCCAGTAATGGAGGAAACCTTGGAGCTGACACATCCGTTGACATAATAGTGCCTGCAAATGATAACCCATATGGGACAGTCTACTTTCAACAGTCCGTTTACCGCATTCAGGAGCCGCTGGAGGGAGTGTTCAGAGCCAATATTACTGTCCAAAGAAGGTACTTTTAATTTATTTTTTTTCATCTGATTTTATTTTATGTCTTTTGTGCAACCCTACTCACATTACCTTTCCATCCTCATTGCCTTTTATTTCAGAGGCGGTCATTTTGGACGCCTGGAAATCGTGTACAGCACCTCTGAGATTGACATTGTTAGCTTGGCTCAGGCTGATGGCCAGAACCTGCAAATGTACTATGACCTCCCAAAACCAGGTGTTCCATCCACTGCCCCCCTCAGGACAGTTAACATCACTGGTCAGACTGACCCCCTCGATGCATGTGCTGCTGCTTGTCTGAGAGAGCGTGCCTGCCAGGCCTTCTCTCTGTCATCAGGGGTGACCTCACCATCTTGTACTTGGGTGACTTCAGGGGCTGACCAGCTGACTTCTGAGTCTCAGGTTATGACTTACGTAAAAAACGCGACGGCAGCTGCTGTCCTGTTCAGTGCCCAGGCTGTGGCAGGGAGCGATTACACCCCTGTGACAGCTCAAAGTGCCTTCATGGATGATGGGTCAGGGGTCACCAACCTCACAGTCCCAATCTTGACTGATAAATTCCCTGAAATGGATGAGAGCTTCTCCATACAGATCTTAAAGGTAAAATCCGTCACATGTATTTTGCTTTGTGTTTATTTGTCTTCCTGCTAGCTGTATAACAATTACAACATTTTGTCATGTATTCTTTAAAGGTAGAGCTTATAAATCTGACTGTGGCTCAGAAGAACCTTCCCTCGATTGGCCAGCCAGACAAAGCCGTGATCACTATTGGGATGAATGGAGATGCTTTTGGCGTATTTTTGATATACACTCTCAGCCCCAACGCCACTGATGAAGGGCTCTATCTAGAGGTTCGTGAAGAGCCTATGGTTGTGGTGCCCCTGGTTATAGAGAGAAGAGGAGGGAATCTAGGCCGTGTCACAGTAGAGTGGAGGTTTGTTGGAGGAAAGGCCACACCAGATGCTGACTTCACTGGGACTGGAGGGACTCTAATTTTTGATGGTGTGTTGATTTAGATGCCAACAATTGCTCGGAACTAATTACTTTGAACAATGTTGTATTAAATGGTCATCATTGATGATTTCTTCTCCAGGCAAAGAAAATGGTCATCATTGATGACCATTTAATAGATTGTATTGTATCTTGGAATTACACGTTTGAAGGTGTTTGATCTTATTTATCTATTAGTGAGGACAAATAAAAGAACATAAGCATGTGCACTTGTCCTCTCTTCCCACAGGTGAGCTGAAGAAGACCGTAGAGATAGTAATCAGAGATGATATTGAGCCAGAGGACAACGAGAGCCTCATGATTGGTCTCGTTAATGCGGAGGGAGGAAGTCGAATCCTGCCCAGCTCGGACACTGTAACCATAGTGATACTGGCAAACGATAATGTGGCTGGGATAGTGGGGTTTCATCCATCTTCGCGCTCTGTCATCGCCAGAGAAGGTGGGTGGCTTTTTCTTTTATTTTTCAGTCCATGTTGTGCATGTCTGAGCACATTATCACCAACCTATTTTACATTCCAAACACTTCCCATTGTCCATGCCACCAGAGATATGTCCTAATTATGTTTGAGCGCAAACGTAAGGGAATGCAGTTACAGTAATGTCAGGATGCAGCAACAGGTGGGCCATGTGGTCTTCTGTCATTATCTTGAATTAATTATGCATGAGCAGTTAGTCACCCTGTGTAGAATCCACACAATTAAGACCTTGAGTTGCCTCTGCTGGCATCTACAATATAAGAAAAGACATTCACATTAGTATCCACCTTAAAAAAAAACTATATTCATATATGGATAATGGTCCAATTTTGTTCTGTTTCTGCTGATTCCACCATTGCATTCAATTTAGTCCCATATCTCAAGAAATCAAGAAATATTGTAAAATAGGACCCAGTTCTTCAGATTGCTTTGCATTTGCATTAATTGTTTGGACTAACTATTATATTTCACATTACAGGTGAGAAGCTGTCCTTATTAGTGTTGAGAACAGCTCCTGGTCAGGGTAATGTCACAGTGGATTGGGCTATACAAGGGCCCCTTGTACACCGGACCTTCACACAAACCTCTGGGACACTTTTCTTTACTGAGGTAAATACTAGATGGAGATCACTGAACAGTTTATTGTGGACTCATAGTTTGGCTTCTGCATTGCCCAACTACACATCATCATGTTGTTATTCTTCTTCTTCTGCTCGGGTAGTTGAAGGCATTTCATTTAATAAGGATGGTGTAGTTTCCATACAAAGCATGCAACTGATGTGCGGCACAGTTTTTTTAATATTGCTAGTTTTCAGCTCTGGTCCCGAGTTGTACAGCATTATTAAAGACAAATCCTTTTAATCATGCTGTACATCTGACCATCTTTCATTGGTTAGTATCATTAAACCACCATACACCAATAGATATGGATGTACAATATAATATACACACCACAAGACACAGAGATTTTATGTCTAGTTTGATTTCAGTTGGTCATGTGTTCCAGAGTTAAGAGCCCTTTATGAAGAACAAGCTGACTGAGCTCTCAGAATTTAGATAGAATGTACAATTTGGTATTATCTAGTTGCCAGTCACGAGTCTCCTAGTTACTCCTTTGCTGTCTCATCTTTGGATATATCTGGAAATAAGCTCTGGGGATGAATCTTGACTATTAATTTGAGTAAAAAAAAATGTGTAAAGCTCTCAAAGCTTAGTAGATTTTATCTCAATCTAACCATAGAGAAAGTAGAAAACAGTTGTGAGTTGGAATCTGTAGCAACAATTATGTATTTGGGATGTGTCTTCTACAGGCAGAACTAAACAACACCATAGTCCTGCAGCTTCTCGATGATGCCGCACCAGAAGACAAAGATGAATACAAAGTGTCCTTGTCCAACATACAAACCTTTGGTAATGCATCTGCTCTTAGTGTCTTTGTGGTTGATAATTCTGCATGAAATCTTTTGAAGAAACCTTCTTGAACATATTAACTTTCCCCTGACGTCCACACAGGTGTTGCGGTGACAGGCCATGCTGCCCTGGATGCTCAGGGCAGTGAGGCGGTGCTCACTGTGGACACCAGTGATGAGCCCTATGGGCTGCTTTCCATAGCCCCATCATCCCTGAAGGTGAACACAGAGGAACAGGACCGAACTATAAACATCTATGTCAATAGAGAGTTTGGAGCCTCAGGTCAGTGGGCTTAATATGAATGCAACTATGTTTACTAAATTAATGGGTTGCCTTTTAGTTATTTCTGTTTCCATTTGTTGAGTGAAGTTAACTTGAATATTATATCTGAATGTTTGTGTATAGGAGCGGTGAATATCACCTATGAGGTTATAAGAGGTTCCCTGCAAGACCTGTCCAAGGTAGAGGGTGCTCTCGCTGACCCCGGACAAGACTTCATTGCTGGTACTGGTTCTGTAATCCTTCAGGATGGACAGACCTCTGTCGCCATCCCTGTCACCATACTGGAGGTAAAGACAGTGGCTGACTTTCATTCTTCTATGTATCTGTCAATCAAACATGGTACCTAAGATGATAGGTCAGACATGACTGGTTTTCAACTTGCCATTGTGGAATGATTTATATTTTCAAAATGACTTATCACTGATTGCTATAAGGCGAGGTTGAACCACCTGATCCATCATTTTGGAGATCGCATTGTTATCCTGTTTCAACAAACTGTCAAATTGAATATTTGATCTCTATTCATATGAGCTCTTATTTTCTTACTCACACAAGCTCTGGTTACTGGAGCAGATTTGTTTGAATGTAGAGTTTAAAGCTTTTCATTTCCATTTGTTTTCTTAGGATGACATCCCAGAGCTACAGGAGTTCTTCCTGGTCAACATAACATCAGCAGTACTCGTCACAACCCTTGCCACTGTTCCCCAACTAGGTATGGAGCATATTAAGTCATTCATGTCTTTTATCACCTCTGGTCACTGTCGACGGTGTGACTTTACAGTGTCAAATCGATTCTTGTTCTCGTCACTGTTTTTCACTTCTTTCCGACTGTTTTTATATATTTTGTCTTATGTTATGAAATCACTTTCCTTCTTTTCTTTCTATAATTTATCACCATTTGCTCTCTTTGATGAGTAGAGGTTGTGCATTGCACATTGCCAGGTAAAATTACACATTCACATGTTCACATGCTTTGCCTAAAAAGCAAAGTAGTTTGATGTACAATGTTTCTGTATTGTACATAAAACTACACATTGTAGTTGACAAAATGTCAAATTACACCATGAAAGAGCTTGGTAGTCACTGCTACTGCTTTTGCATAATCCAAACCACAGTCCACTTTATGAATGAGTAACTTTAGAAAGTGATGAGTAGACAGAACACTACAGGCAGAGCAGCTCCCAGAATACTATCGGCCTTCTGCATGGAGACGCACAGTAAACACACAGCCACTCTTTTGGCAGCAGTCATTATGTGGCTTGGATGGTGAGATTGATGCTTTCCATGATTGAGGAAGCCTGGGGATTTGATGGGAGCCGAGTAGCACTGTGTGGCGAGGACAGAGAAAGCCAAGCTAAACCCGAAGCTGGCCTCCCAGTGTCTTGGCTGTAGAGTGAATGGGAGAAGACTGTTCGGGGGGTCATAAATCAGTCCACCCAAAAGACTTGGCTGCTCAGCCTCCCAATCCACTTACAGAAGACGCTTCTTTGCTGTGATATTTTGCTCAAATGTGCCATGACGGAAGTTAGATCCTCAACTGTTTCCTTTTGCTGCTGGTTCTTGCAATCTAGTTATAGCCCTGAAGTCAGCACTAATGCTCAACCTTTTACTATAGTTGTTACAAACTTTTGACAGTCTGGAGGCCATCAAATCTTTTCTCTTTGAATGTTGTCCTTTCTCCAGACACCCAGGGTTTGGTTGCTGAGGTTAGCATTGCTGCTAATGATGGAATCAGAGGAATCATTGAATGGACAAACACCATGTAAGAAATTCTTTCAGAAATAAAGCAGTTCTTATGTTGATTTGCACATGCCCTAATTAGGATATTTTCTCATGAAACTGTATTTGGTTTCCAGGTTTGAAGTGAATGAAACAATAGGGGCACTGACTCTGGTGGCCTACAGGAACAAAGGGACGTATGGGAATGTCTCGCTGTTCTTCTATGCTCAGAACCTAGAAGCTCAACAGGGACTTGACTACAATAACAGTGAAACGGTCAGACACAGTATTTTCAAACACTTTACACAAAATCACAGACTTGCATGCTTACTACAACACATCATATAATACTTATAGTGGCATGAATACCCAGACAGGTTTAGTCAAGGGCAACTTGTCTTCAAAAGGACTTTGAGTTCTAAAGAGGAACTGACAAAGCCTTTTAGAGCTGAAAGGTCCTCAAGGGAATCTAGAGCAAGCAAAGGTGCCCTTGACTTAGACCCCCTGGAATTTTACTCAAATGAGGTAGCATGAAGCTTTTAAAGTGAAAACTTTCCTTCTGTCCACCCAGATGCTCCATTTTGTTGATGGCGAGAGGCATAAGTTCGTAGAAGTGCAAATCATTGATGATGCCATTCCAGAGGGAGCTGAGAGATTCCAGCTCATCCTGTCCGAGCCTTCACCTGGGCTGGAGCTGGGCACCAACACTACAGGTAGATAAGTAGAAGGACTAAACAGATGATAATATAGTTTCTATATTATATATAATTTTTGAGTCAAACAGCATAACACGCTGGAACACAAGCTTCCAGTATATATTCAGTTAAAATGTAAGATACAACAAAACGTCTTATACTGTTGTTAGCCATGCAAAATCAGACAGGTTTGTTAAGATTTGTAGGAAGTTTGAAGCGCAGTCAGGATGCTTCAAACATTATCCCGGTGAACAGAAGGCATCAATCACAATAATACTCACTTGTGTGTTGCCATACTTACATATTCTGCTTTTCATTGCCTTCTCGTGGTTTCCTCCCAAGGTCACAATTCTCCTGTGTTTCTCCTGACTTATGACACATTTTCACATCTTTTTCCCCTTTTATTCATCACAGCCTGTTTCTGGCACTGACACTTTTAGTTTACTGTACCGTTGTACCCCCATGAGAATGACAGAGAAATGGAGAAAAGAAATACTCTAAAAAGAAGAATCCATGCTCCTTAAAGCAGTTTATAAAGAAAAGGGGTATGCATTTTCAAAATCTGCCGAGACAGTTTTTCTGTCACTCACAGGGTTTGTATCGATGTTTATCACCATCAAGAAGCTGACAAACATTGGGTATTGGCCTGCATAGATTATGTAGGTGGCTAGGGTCAAAAAATGGATGAATGACTGAAAACTGATTTATATTATGCTCACACCAGAGGGGTGAATCATTCTGCACACTTTTGAGAAAACTAAAAGTATTCATTATAATGCTGTCGGACTTGACTTGAAAATTCATATTCCTGGTCCCCTTTAGCCCGTCTTTGGTTTCAAAATTCTATTTTTGAGTTCTCAAGGTTAGCAAGTAATTGATTTATGTCAGGTCATGTGAGTTAAAGAAACTGAAAAACCATGTAACATGGAAACCAGGTGGTAGAGACTAAGAGCTATTTAGTGTTCATATGCTAAACAGTATTACAAAAGTACTGTATGCAAATATACTATTATTTTCCTAAGCTTCATCATCTGTTTTCTTATAGCAACCGTGAATATCCTGGCCAGTGACGATGGACATGGCGTAATTTCCTTTAACACCAGCGAGCATTTCTTATTAAAGGAACCCACGTCTCTGTCAGGCCTGAGTGAGAGTGTGGCCACCCTGTATGTGGTCAGGAACCCTGAGGAAGGAACATTTGGCACTGTAACTGTTCAGTTTACCATCACTGATGCCAACGGCAGTCTAGCAGAGGGTGATCTGATGCCAGCGCAAGGGTTTGTGGTACTGGAGGATGGAGTCAGATTTAAGGTGAGGGAAAGTAGATTTTAACTGGCTAACAGCATGGAACATGAGAAAACCTGAAAAGTATTTTGTGTTTGAAACAGCATTAACATCTTTTGATTTTTTTTTTAGAAGTTCTTTTGTCTCATTTGTGTTGTTGCAGATGTTGGAGATCTGGGCTGTACTAGATGCTGAGCCTGAAGTGAATGAAACCTTCACAGTGACCCTGTCCAACCCAACAGGAGGTGCACGGCTGGGAGACCAACTACACATTTTTGTCACCATCCTGGAGAACTTGGCTCCTTCTGGCTTGTTCCGTATCGGACCTGCTATAAATAGGTCTTAATACAGTTGCAACAAATGGATCAGAAATGTTTAAACACTTGTATAATTTTAATGTCATATGCACGTGTAGCTGTATAAGGGCACACACAACTATCCAAAAACATTTAATCAAGTCTCATTCAATATGTGTTTTTCTGTACAGAACTAACACGGAAGTGGTTGCTGATGAAGGTGGCCACACTGTCTTCCTCACAGTGTCTCGCAGTAATGGTCTGGAGTCAGCTGTCAGTGTGGAATGGGAGACACAGTCGGACACAGCTATTGCCTCAGGTGATATAAGTGTTTCAATTAAATCAAACTCTTTTCTTGTGATAAGCAATGCAATTATGATTATCAATTTTTATATTTTTTTGTTCTAGATGGTCACCTCTCAGTGTTGAGTTTGTACCAGAGCTTCGAGGACAACCCCACCTCTGCCTGGTGCTCCCTCCCTGAAAGTCCTTCCTTCCTGGCTATGAGGCTGGACAGGAGGCCCATGGTTGGATCCTCTCACACCTTGGCCACTCTGTATCGGTGGCAAGGTGTTTTTGTGCCAATTGAGGTAGGCTGACAACAGCATTGTCCCTCGACCAGTGTATGATATCCCTACAGATTTAATTTAGAGTAAATAACACTTAATAATTTACAGCAAATTACATTGTTAGCATAAAAATCTCAATGTTCTTTGCTCACTTCAGGCTGTAAGGATTCAAGGCCCCAGCTCTTGTGTTGGGTTTGCAGTGAATGGTTCTACCTACGTAGGCATCACACACAGTGGTCCTCCCTTCTCTCCTGCTACCAACCTCAGTATCTTCAAATTGCAGAAGGATCTCAATGTCACATTTGTATGTATGAACCAAATCATTGCAATACTTGACTATCATGTTTTTATACATCATGAGATTATGTTGTATTATCTTTACATCATTTGAGGCAATCTGATTTCTATAGGAACAAACTTTAGGTGTGGAAGCTCTGGATGTGAAACACTTTTCCACTGAAGGTAGAGAGTATCTAATAGCTTCAAGCCAGGTGAGGCTGACCGTTCTACTATTTAGACAGATCTTTCATTCCTTTTAAGTGATGTCATTAAAAGTTAGAAGAAGTACAGCAGCCTCATGTGCCTGAACTCAAGTTTTGTTACTCTATTTGTTTCATGCTGTAGATTTTTGTTTGGACTAGAGGCTCCTTCACCCTCCACCAGACTCTTGACTTCGAACAGGACATCCTCAGTGTGACTCCATTCACTCGTGAAGCTGTTCCTTACCTGTTGGTGTGCATAGACAGACAGACTGTCAGCTGCCTCCTGCTGCAATGGACCAATGGAAGATTTCAGAACCCACAGCCTCTCCAAGTCGCTGGCAGAGCCATTCATGTGGAGACAATAAACACAAGGGTAGAGGACACTATCCTCTTGGTTCTTATTGAAGGTGACCTATCTTGCTTTTGTGTCATATAGCATTGATAAATGTTGTTATGTTTATCTTGCACATTTAAATAACTTCTCTACTATTACTGTTTTTGTATTTGAACATAAGTCAACTTTTTGTGAAGAGTAGCCTAGAATGGTAGGCAAGTGCACTTAGTCTATGGTGTGTTAAGAAGATGGTTGTATTTTGCAATAACAAGATGCTGGTTTTCTTTGGCTGTATTTTCTTGTGGATTCTTCAGTGGTTAGATGTTGGTTGGGATAGTACAAACAAATCGGTGATACTTAAGAGGCACACAGAAACCATGTGTCTGTTACAGAAAAACAGCCTTGTTATGTGGTCGAAATTCACAATGTAAGCCAGATCATGTATTTATACTATGCTCCGTATATTTTGATGAGGCATAATCTCTCTGAGTTTGCAAAAGTGGTGAGTTTTCTTGGTTCAGACCTGTTGTGGGTTTACGGGAAAAGCCTTAGTGAGGAGCAGAGGTTGTAATTTGTCTGTCTTGGGTGTGTCAGTAAAACCAGTCCTTACTTTACATAAACATGCCACTGTTGCATGAAAGAACCTTAATCTGTGTGTTTTTTGTGCATTCCTGCATCTTTCTCCAGGTCTCTCTCCATCCTGTGAGGTGTTAAAGTGGAGCTCAGGACAGCCTTCACCACAGTTTTATCAGTCCATTCCTCACCCAGGACTCACCTCTATTCACCCCTTCAGTGCTCCTTCTGGGATCAGTAAGTACACATGTCTTAAATTGCGTTATTTGTGAAGAAAACTTTTATCTAGTTCTGTTTCTCAGTGTTAGAATAACATGCTGTGACAATACTCAATCTTTTTCTTCCCCATAGCTTATGTTGTGCTCGCTGGAAGAAATGGCTCATCACTCTACTCCTGGAGGTCTGATGTCAATCTGCTCGCCATGATCCTCAAGGCCCCTCCAGCCATCAGCTTCTTCTCTCTCATAGTCCCATCCCTGAACACTACCAAGACCCTGTTGGCTTCCTCTGAGGAGACTAGCTCCACTGTTTATGAATTCACTTCTGTCTCCAATCAGTCTGATTTCATACCCAGGTACCAGAACTGTTTTCTATAACTGAGAGAAAGACAAGCTTAGAAAGCAGGTCCATTTTGAGGAGAAATATTATACAAATAAATGAACTATGTTGTGTCTTCTTTTCTTCATTCAGTTTTGGTGAGCTGCACTTTGCTCCCGGTGACAGTGAGCTTGAGATTGCAGTGAACATCATAGATGATGACATCCCAGAGGAGCAGGAGCACTTCCAGGTCAGCCTGAAGAATCCAAAGGGTGGGGCTGAGATTGGATTCGGTGGTCAGGTGACTGTCATTGTTCCAACCAACGATGATGCCCATGGAGTCATCGGCTTTGCTCAGGTAAGCAGATAAACCTTTTGATATTAGACAGCTTATGCATTTGTCCATCATGTTAAGTACTCATTATGTTTTAGCCATTGTGGTTTTGACTATATCAGAACATTTTCAAGGGTATTTTCTCACCATTACCTCAAAATTGTAATACCAAAATATATTTTCACTGCCTCTCTGCAGAATTCTCTATCTGTTGAGGTAGAGGAGTTGGAGCAAAATAATCAAATTTCTCTCAGTGTGGAGAGGAAAAGAGGGACGTTTGGCCGACTGACTGTTCACTGGGCTGCCAATGGCAGTCTGGCAGACATTTACCCCACTTCAGGAGTGGTGAGTTAATCTTGCATGCAGATTCCTGTATGTGTGAAAATGAATGCTTAGCAAAATAAACAATGGCAAAAATATGATTTGTGTCATACCATAGGTAACATTTTCAGAGGGCCAATCAGTGGCCATCATCTCACTGACCGTGATAGCAGATGGTGTGCCAGAGCTGAGGGAGAGTGTTACAATCACCCTCATGGATGTCACCACTGTGGGGCTGCAGGACCTACGACAGGCTGCAGTTATTGACAAGCAGCGGGCACAGGCTTTTCTCACCATCCTACCAAATGGTTCTCCCTATGGGGTGATTGGATGGCATCTGGACTCCCAGTTTACACTCACACAAGAACCAGAGAGTAAGAATTTCTGTTGCAAGAAATGACTAAATAAGTGGTGGTTTGTCAGAAAATGAGTTTTTCTTCTAGATTACAGTGCAGAGGAGTCTTACAACATCTCTCAGTCCCAGAAACAGTTGCTGTAACTTTAGCTGGTTGCTTAATACAAGCCATTCTTTTTCTGGGATGAGGTTTCTAAAGGAGCTGTTATAGTAATCGCACTGTGCGATTTACTGTAAAGGGGATCTGCAGTGATTTCCAGGATGTGAAGTAATTTAGGATTTGTCTTAATCTGTCCATTGGAGGCCTGCCCAGTGTGTCAGAGAAATCTGACTAGTAGAGCAACATACCTAAATGATGACCATTGAATGTTATTTTACTTAACTGTGAGATATATTTACCAATTCAGCTTGTTATTGCCATCTTATATTTTCCTATTGGTTTATGTAACCTCCCTTTGCTTACAACTTGCAGGGGTTCCAGTCAATGTGACTCTGTCCATAGTAAGGGAGCAGGGCTCTTCAGGTGAGGTGGAAATTCATTACCAGACCAGGCCGGCCCTGTACCAGCCCCCATCCAACCAGGCCAGTGCAGGACAGGACTACACCCCCAAAGACAACACCATCATAATGATAAACGGTGCTACCGTGGCTCTTGTCACTGTCACAATCCTACCGGTAGGGAATGTGTCGAGTAATAAGAAGTTAATTGAATCTATGTCAATAAAAAAGACTATATCAGGAATAAGACTAATATGTAAACTAATGTAAGAGTTCATGTTCTCTAATAAAGATGTAAAACCAAATAAAAAGAAAGAGTGTAAACAGTAGAAGTATGATTCCCCCATCAAATTTTTTTAGGCACAATCTTTCTGCCTATTTCTTATCTTACACCTCCCACACTTAACGCCCATTCACACTGGTTATGCAGCTTGCCACCTGTTGCTTGTCTTCAAGAAAAAACATACACACTGGAATCAGTCTTGTGACTGTCCAAAGATTAGCCTCGAAATGCCTAGTGTTGGCCATCACTACGGAAAGAAATTCACCAATGCCCCCCCGTCTCCTCAAGGGGTGGTACAATTTCGGTTCTAAATCAAAAACCAATTGAATTTGGCTTTCAGTTTCGATAATGTAAATCAAGAGCAGGATCAGCAATTCTTCTATTTCTTTCCCCCTCCATCCCTGCCCACACACACGCCTACAAAGAGAATGAAAAGAGGACACAGCAAGCTTAATATTAGCCCGAAGCTGCACACTCTTCCTGTGTGATTGAAGACGCTCAACTGACTGATAGCACTGGTAACACCAAAAGCTTCAATAGTATAACAATTACATAACCCTCAGTGCTGAAAAGAAAAAGGTTGAATTGTAAATAGAATTGAATCATGACCATAAAATCTCAATCAAATTGAATCCTCCTGTTCCATTCATCCGTAAACATAAACTTTCTTTTGCTTCTTCTCTCTGTTTTTCTCACACTTGCAGATATACAAGTGGGCCTGTAGTGATCATTTTAGGGGCTTGTGAAAATGCTTTAATGAAGTATTTATCTTGCAAAATTCTAGATTCTAGGCAGCACTTATACTCATAGAAATACATTTTGGGACACCACTTGCAAATAAAATCATGACTGTGTTGGTAAAATAGAAACGTGCATTTTTCCATTTCCCAGTTTACATGTACATGTGTGTTTTCTCAGGATGACATCCCAGAGCTGGCGGAGAGTTTCCTGGTAAATATCACCAGTGTGGAGCTGGTTAGAGGGTCAGTGGGGGCAGGGCAACCCAGTGTGAAGAGGCCTGGTATGGAGGTAGCGGAGGTCACCATCCAGGAGAATGATGACCCTCGAGGGATTCTGAAGTTCAACGTCTCTGAGGTGAGCACAGGCCACAGACACGAACATGGTAGACTTCCCAACTGATGCAATAGTGACAAAACATTAAATGTAACTATTATACTTTATATTTAATTGATAATAGTATTCAAACTGACTAACGCATTATTTCTGTATGTGTTGTCCAAGGATGTCAGTGGAATCGTGCTGGCATATGAGATACCACCACCAGACAACATCCTCCATCTGTCAGTGGTGAGACTTGCTGGGACAACTGGAAGACTGGTCCTCTACTGGGATGCTGAGCCAGTCACTGCTGATCTTAATGATTTCAGACCCACATCTGGGAACATCACGTTTCAAGATGGACAGGTATATGGAAAAAGTACCTTTATTTGAACTGAACATGCCTCTAATATCACATTAAACCATGATCTGAGTCTTTCAACATAAACGTTCTTGCAAATTGCTTCCAGGGTTTTAGCTTGTGTTTTCTCACCCTTGTTTTTAGAGAGAAGCTACGATTGCAGTAACCATCTTGGATGATGAACGGGTGGAGACATCTGAGACTTTTAGAGTGAATTTATTGCGTGTGATTGGTGGTGCTCGACTGGGAGACTTGACCTCTGTCACTATCAGCATTCCACCCAACGACTCACCTCTTGGACGATTTGGATTTCAGGAACTGGAGGTAGGTCTAAATTACTTATACTAACTTACGCTTTCTGCATCAATAGATTTGTGATCCACCATCTGAAATCCTTAATATATCACAGCGATCCCTAACTTATCTATATCTCCGTAATCTTTTTCCTTTTAGTTTACCATCCGTGAGCCAGAGTTTGTGGATGATCCTGCTGCAGTGGCTACACTGTCAGTGCTACGTAGTGAAGGAGGCGAGGGAGCAGTGACCCTGGGATGGCAGCTGGAAGACGAGGCTTCAGATGACCTCTCACCTTTAAATGGAACTCTTGTTTTCACTGAGGTACATAAGAAAGAGGTGGTGTCTGTGTCTCACCACATGTACTGCGCAATCCTGACGCTATTATCTTTATGTACTGCAAGTTTTAAAATATGCTAAATTTTTCACACTTTCCAGACTGAGTCGATGAAGACGTTTATGGTCAGAGCACTCGCTGACACTGAACTGGAAGGAGATGAGCAATTCATTGTCAGGCTGTTTCCTTCTGCGAGCGGTGCTGTCATTGACCCCTTAAATGGTCAGTTTTTATGAAGGAAGAAGAAATTAACCGCATTTGCTTTCATTATTGAAATAATCATATCCAACCATCCTCTCTGTCTCTACTACCCTTGTTTTTCTTGTAATCCTCCAGGCATGGCCACCATCACTATCAGGGCAGATAAGGCTGCCCTGGGGATTATTGGAATATCAGAGTCTTCCAGGAAGATCCTCATTGGAGAACCCCAGGGAGATTACAATGGTAGTGCCATGGTCAGGTGAGTTTAATATCAAACTGTAACACTAACCTGGGAAGACAAATAAAAGTTATACATTAACTGTTTGGGTTTATTATTTGAGGATTTAATGTCAATATCCTCGTTTTTATCCCTCAGCCTTGTGCGAGGACCAGGTGTGTTTGGAGAGGTCCAGGTGTACTGGAATATCACTCCTGCTGTGGTTTCTGAGTTTGAAGCCATCTCTGGCAGTGTGACCATGAGAGACAGACAGTCTGCTGCCACCATTTTGCTGAAGGTACTGAGTAATATAGATCGTTCACAAAAAAAATCTACATTGTAGAATACATACGTGCAGACCAAATTGCATGACAATCATGTCTCTCTCTGTGCTTTGTATTAAAATATACTTGTCATATCCATCATTAACGCCAGGCCCTGGATGATGAACTCCCTGAAGAGCACCGTGAGTACCAGCTTACACTGACCTCCACCACCTCTGGACTGGAAATCAGCCCAATGGCCAAGCATGCCAGGATTATTATGGCAGCTAGTGACAACCCCTACGGCCTGTTCTCCCTCACCCAACACCAGATCATGGCGACAGAGGAGGAGGGAATGGTGAGGTCAACAACATGGGGCTGATACATTTAAAGATCTGCTTATGATCCTGAGTGGGATCATTAACAGATGAGATTGTGAATACGGAGTCATCTGTCATTTTCTCTCTTTACTGCAGGTTAATGTGACAGTCAATCGCTCCTTAGGAAGTCTGGGCAGTGTGTGGGTGACCTACCAGACCTCAGCCCACACAGCGGTCAGCGGAGAGGACTTTGCTTCAGCTTCAGGGCGTCTGCTCTTTACCTCAGGCCAGACCTCACAACAAGTCACACTGCATATACAGGATGACAATCTTCCAGAGGGACCTGAGATGTTCTTCCTCAACATCACTGAAGTGGAGCTAGTCAATATCAGGTATAGTAACTTGTTATGGTGAAACTGATTAAAAACGTTGTTGTTTGAAAGCTGAATTTTAGCTTCTACAGGTGGTGAGTGTTATTGCTTAAAAAGGCTGTTGCAAATGGCACTGGAGTCGAGTATGGAGCTAATTTCCTGCACAATCACAGCAGTAGTATTGTGCCAAATATCACATATCACACATTTTTTTGATCTTGTAAGACATGTTTTCTGAAGCAGGATCTATTAGAAATATATTGTGTATTTGTTTCATCTGTACGTTTTGTATTACATGTTTAATAATGTTTACATTAGTTTATCAATGATGTTTTGTTTTTGCAAACCACATAGGTTGTTAGTGAATTTTACCACATGTTTTTGTGGGAAATCTGCTCCTTACTGGATGATTATAGTAATTCATAATATACAATAGACAGTGCAGAGCCTCAAGGATTCCTGCCATTGACTCTTCATTCTGTGTCTCCCTCTGGTGGTCAGTGGTGTGGACTACACCGTGAGGGAGTCAGGTCTCCAGCAGGACCAGCCTCCAGCTATAGGCAACATCTCTACACTTGCTGTGGTCATACTAAAGAACGACAATGCTGAAGGTATCCTGGAGTTCAGGCAGGACTATTCTAACATCACAGGTAAGAGTAAAAAAAAAAAAGGTAATATGATACGGAGAAGATATGAAAAAATTATGTGCTGTATGTAAACATTTCTTTGCTTTCTTTTTTTTCAGTTGAGGAGGATGTGGGCTCAGTGTCGATCCCAGTGGTGAGGAGAATGGGCTCATATGGACTGGTCTCAGCTCAGTTCATTTCCAGAGGTATGGGTGCAACCCCTGACCTCGACTACATCCTGAATAATGGCTCAGTGATGTTTGTCCATGGCCAGAATACCAGCCACATCAATATAACCATTGTAGATGACCTAGACAGGTGAGAGATGAAAAGAATAAGCTCTGAGTTGAACTGTAGAGAAAAATACATGAATATAAGACTATAATAAGTGAAGAAGTTATTTAATTCCAATTTAACACTGAAATGATCTCCCCCCAGTGAAAATGCAGAGATCTTTGAGGTCCTACTTGTTGGAGCTACAGGGGGAGCAGTTCTAGGCTCTCAACGTGTTGCCAGGGTAACCATCGCCAAAAGTGACTCTGTAAGTGGGGTTGTCCGTTTCCTCAACGAGAGCCTAATCACTCTGGTCAACCCCAACTCCACTCTCAAACTCAACCTTGTTTTGGAGAGAGCAGGAGGCCTTGTGGGTGATGCAACAGTAAGAGAAACAACACCTTCTGCCAGTAAAGAAGTTCTCCCAGATGTTTTTTTCCATGCACATCAGCTAATTCAAACTGGTTTTACTTACAGGTTGCTTGGTTCATCCGTGGCCCCAACAGCAGAGATGTCCTGCCTCCATCCAATACAGACATAAGAGAACCTGTGAACGGGTCATTCTTCTTCAGGGATGGAGAGGAAGGTGCACACTCGATTGAGCTGCGGATTCTCCCCCATGGGGAGGTGGAAGTGGAGGAGATGTTTGTAATAGAACTCAGCATTATGTCTGGAGAGTTGGAGGTTGATCCTCAAGCTGGGTCCATAACACTGAAGGTACTTCATTGTACAATGCCTGCAATTTTTAATCAATTAAGACTGTTGAACAAGGACCATACAGTTTCTTATCCAAATATGTTGTATATCATTTTGATTTATTTTCCTCAATTGTCTTTTTTAATTGTGAACTCTAGGGAATATCAATGAACTGGTGTTTGTTTATTCATTTTACAGTTGGCTTTTATCTGTTTTTGCGAATGAGCTCTTCACCTTTTATTCAGTCTAATGGGATGCAATCCTCAGCACCTTACTCACCCCTTTTCTACCTCAATGTGCTTCTCTCTCCCAGATAGAGAAGTTTGGTGACCCAAATGGTATAGTCCAGTTCACTGAGGATGCTCTTCAAGAGCGTGTCTACAATGAATCCACGGAAGCAGAGGGCCCATTTAACATTTCTCTGTCAGTTACACGCAGAGAGGGTGTCATGGGTAACATCACGGTAATCCTACATCAACATACATTTATCATTTATCAATCACATCCAGTATCAGTGATTATACAAACTGAATTCTTTGTGTCCACTTTCAAACCATACTCTCTCTCATACCTCAGGTGCATTGGCAGATACAAAGTGACTCAGATATAGCCGGTGACTTTCTAGTCTTAGCTGGCTCAGTAATGATCCTGGAAGGCCAAAGAGAGGCAGAAATTGTCCTCAGCCTGATGCCCGATACAGTGCCAGAGCTGGAGGAGCTCTACACTGTCCGCCTCTCAGCTGTGGAAGGGGGTGCTACGTTGGATGCCAACCCAAACCTCATCACAATGCGCATCAGGTATGTTGTGATGTTCTGTTAAACTTAATAACATGTATCAAATTTCCAGGAAAAAGTCTAAAATGGAATTAACTTGAGATGACTCTTCCTCTCTCAACCATAGGGTGCTTGCCAACGATGAGCCCCACGGTGTCTTTTCCCTGAACCCTGAGCAGCAGTCTATAGTGGTAATAGGCGCTGGGTCAGAGGTCACCAGAGCACTGGTTATGAATGTGACCCGGCTGGCCGGGCTGTTCGGCAACGCCAGTGTGGGCTATAGGATCAGTGGAGGGATTGATGAAGTGATGGACATTGAGGAGATACTGGGAGGACAAGCTGAAGGAAGGCTGTTCATGAGAGCGGGAGAGACCTTCAGTTCTATCACTGTACCAATCAGCAGCCAGGTGAGCAAAGACATAAGTTCAGGAAATTAAGACTTGAAAAATTCAATAAAATATCCGCCCATATAACATTTGTTTGTTTTACCTGCTTTTCTATATGTAGGTGTTTTTGTCAGATGGTGAGAGCTTAAGGGCAGAGCTGACTGATGTGAGACTAGTCAGTCTTGTTCTCGGCTCTCCTCCTCGTCTCCTTCATGAGGCCAGCGTTGTTACAGTGATTGTGCCTGAAGAAGCTGCCAGCTCAGAGGCGAGTTGTGGTTGTGTTTTTATATACAGTATATATGATATATATGTAGGTGCTTTGCTTTAAGACATTTCATTAGGGTGTATGTTCCTTCAGATGATTTGCTCACTGTCACTTTACAGTTTTTTGTTCAGAAAGATTCTTTTCATTGAATGATTAAATTGCATTGATAGGAAATTAATCATTATACATCAGTTTATTCAATTATTTCTCGACCTCTTGGGAACAGACTTGGACTTACTGCACCATATTCCTCTAATATAATTTGAAACTTACATAAAACCTTGATAACTGAGTTAGTGCTGAGTCCTTGACTGCTCTGTGAACACTCAAGTGTTTTGTGTCAAGCCTATTGAAAGGTCCATGTAACACACTAGGACTAATACATTTAACTGGATGCTAACAATAACATTTAATGAACAGACCTTGTGCGCGTACTGCATAAAGATACCTCATAAGAAATTACTTCTTTACTGCAGAATACTGTAATATATAACTTTAATCCAATGAAAGCACAGTGCTGTAACATAATTATAAGAACGGGTGTATTTTTTTTAGTTTTATAAACCTGTTTCAATGTTAAAGGAACCATCAAGATAACAGCATCATTAACTGTCTTCTCTCACATATGTTGTACAGGTTGGATTTGCGTCCCTGGCTCTTCAGGTTTCAAGTATTGAAACAGGAGCATGTGAGGCAAAAGTGACAAGAACAGGCCTTTTTGGGGACATCAGGGTGCAGTGGACAGCTGGGTATCCTTCAGGACAGGCTCCACTCGGTCTCGGACTGGGAACTATCACCCCAAGCTCAGGTTAAACACCCAGAGAGTTAATGATGTCTGAAGTGGTGTAGAATCACACACTCTCTCAAACCACTCTCATAATTGTTTTCAATGATTTAATGTGAAGTAGTATTTGAACAATCAATGCTTTAATACCTCATTTGCTCCTATTTTAATTTTCTATTTTCTTCATGTCTTTCTGTGTCCTCAAAGAAATGTCAGTAACTTCCAAATTTGGGATCAATACAAGACATCTGTCTATCTATATGGATGGTATCTTGTGTTCAGACTGATGCCAAACATTATCTTGGTTTAATGATAGCTTTCATTATTAACTGCAGGTAATTGCCTCCTTTCTTCATATTCAGGCTCACTGAAGATGGCCCATGGAGAGAGGACTAAAGACATATCACTCACAGCTGTTGCTGATGCATCTGAGGCAACTTCGTATGCTATACACCTCAGTGCTGCCACCTCCAGCAGTACTGTCAAGCTCAGGTAATGGTTTCACAGTGGAGTTGTAGGAACACAAACTTGCTACATGTTGCAGTAGTTGGTTTGGTGGCGTTCTTTTTTTTCTACAGATCATATATACCTAATGAAAAAGCAACTTCTCTGAGACTCTGTCAGTGATTTCTGTTGCTAATTATGCGCCTTAACACCTTAACATAATGTTAATGTTACTTGTGTTATTTAAATAGCATTTTTAAATATATATATATATTTAGTTGACATCAAATGTAACCTCTCTCCAATGTCTGTCTTCCTGCACAGGTCAGGATTCACTGTGGCAGAAGTGGAGCCATTGGGAATCTACCAGTTTGCCCCTGATTCCCGGAAGCTCGTCATTGCAGAGGACATCCAGACAATAACACTTTATGTTCAGAGACTGTACGGTTCTCGTAGCAACAGCACCCGCCTCTCCTATACAACAGTAGCAGGCAGTGCAGCAGCAGGAGAGGACTTTATTGCAGTGCCAGATGGCCGTTTGGTCTTTGACTCACCTCGCCAAACCAACACTTCCTTCCGCCTTTCAATACTTGATGACTCTCTTTCAGAGGCTGATGAGTACTTTCACGTCAACCTTACAGATGTTCAAGTCCTTACTACAGATTTAACTTGGGCAGAGTCCGTTCCTCGCCTCAACCCTCAGCACAGCGTTGCCAATGTCACCATCCTGGCCAGCGATGTGACCGGAGGAGTGCTGAGTATCGGACCTGAACTGGTCCAGATACCTGAGGACAGGGATGAGGACACCCAGCAGGAGAGGAAGGTGGTTCTGAGAGTGCGCAGATCTGACAGTGCAGCTGGGGATGTGAGGGTTCGGGTCCAAGCATATGGAGGTTTGTGTCTGTCTTGCTGCACTGCTTTATTTCCCCCAATGCAGCATTATATTTTAATATACTGTGCTGCTGTGGTCTTTTATTCAGATGGAAGTACAACACCTCCCCCATTCACTCTGGAACCTGTTAGGAACCTTGCGAAGGAGCAACAGGACTTCCGCTTGGAGTCCACTATAGTTTCCTTTCAGGCTGGTCAGAATGAGGCAGAAGTCATCCTCCTCATTCTGGATGACTCAGAGCCAGAGGGACAGGAAGTATTCTTCATTTACCTCAGTGATCCAGAGGGAGGTGCACAAATCACAGACAGTCCATACCAGGGCTTTGGGGCGTTTACCAAGATCACTATCCTTGGTAAATAATGAGAGAAAGATTTTGTTTGACTGTTATGCTCTGGTGCGTTCCAGCAATTAAACATTGTGCAAAATATTTATTTTTCAGTATGCATTCTGGACTTAATCTTCTTCTACTGTATCGCAGAGTATCATTTGGGCGAGGTTCTAATCAAATTGACCCACAGACATGTGTATGTCAGTGTTCTTCTTCAGTTTCTTCAGGTCATTGCTACATTTGTCACCAGCAGCTATTTCAGGCCTCACTTCTCACATAATAGCTGCAGTGGGCAGCTTATTTGATTATTCTGCCTGTATGATCATTTACAAAAAAAATATTATTATAAGATTTTGAGATTATGCGGAGATTAATCTGCATTCATTTTGTTTTATTCTTCCCTCTGTCCATACCAGGGAGTGACTTCCATAACGGTATTGTAGGGTTTAGCTTCAATTCCCTGATGGGCCAAGTTCTTGATGAGGATTCAGAGAACAGAACTGCTCTCCTCTTTCTTCAGAGACAGGAAAACAGGTAATAAAATCAGCTTTTGGTTAGAAATTGAGGTCAATAACGAATTGCCCCCAAAAAAGGTTCAATATTTGACTGCAACCAAGTTATTTAGTCTGCTCCTCTTTCTTTTGTTCAGAGCCTTTGAGGATTTGCAGGTGTTCTGGAGAGCTACCTTCAGCAAGGCAGCACTAACTCTTGTCAACAATGGGGTCAACCTAACCGGACAGCTGGTGCAGACTTCAGGAACTGTGCTGTGTAGGAGAGGAGAGATAAGCTGTGCTCTCACTGTGGAGGTACAGGATGATGAGGTGAGAAAGAGGCAGTGGGCCCTGGTGAAAGCAGTTGCAGCATGTCGGTATCTGTCCGCCCTAGTAATCCATTCAATCCTGCAGTATAAGTGTAGATCACAAATGAGGTAGAAGAATTATGTTTTTTCTTTGAAATAATCTTTTGTTTGTATTGCGGTAGGAACCAGAATTCCAGGCGTGGTTCTTGGTGGAGATTTATCAGGTGGGTGCTGGAGCGACCATCAACGAGACCACCCGGTTTGCCAACATCACCTTGGCAGAGAGCGACGATCCACAAGGAGTCATTTACTTTGCTGTGGGCCATAGGCTGCCCATTGCCACTCTGATGACCACAAGGCTCAGTCTCCAAGTCCACAGACGAGCAAGCACGGCTTCAGTCATGTCTGTACAATACCGCACAGTGGTAAGAACAAACAGATAACAAGCAATCCAAACAAATTATTGTGTACATGTTTGAAATAGTATTTGAAATCTGTTGAATTTAACACTTTTGAAAGCACTAGCTTTGCCATGGAGGTGTTGTAGGAAATCTCATGTAAAGTCAAGGCCGACATGATTCCAACCATTCCTGAATCAAAAAATAAAATAGCGGGCCGCCCCGTTAACAGAATGGTAGGGGAAACTGTCCTTGGCATAGAGTATTCAGTGGTATTTTCACAAGGTTTGATGCATAAAAGCCCTGTTTTTTTGTATTACATGTGTCAGTTTCACTAATGTGTGAGTGGGCCCTTCTTCTTGGTAACTGTGATGATGATTCTCTCTATTTTCTAAATTTGTACAAACCAAACAACCAGTCAATTAATGTAAAAAATAATCAGCAGATTAATCCATATTGCGTTGCATTAGTTGCAGGCCAATTCAAAATAGTTCAAAATGAGCTCCACCTCAACCAGCTATGTTAAATCCTGCTTTTCATTAATGTATAAGCCATAATAAGCCGTGTTACTGAGTATTTTGACACTGTGTAGTAGTACTACCTCTACTAAAGTAAATGCTCTGAATTTTTCCTCCACCCGTTCCGCTTTTGGAATGCAGACCACATGGACACTATTCACTAAATTAAATTGGGCCGTATATATTCTAGAGAAGTCGGATGCACAGATGTTTTTTTTTACTTGTTCCAAGTTGTGTGCTCATGTTAATGTTTTTACATTTTGTGGGTTTATGACACGTGTTGATGCAAAACAGTGCTGGCTTACAAGACTCCATCCAACACAAATCATTTCTGTTTTTCCTCTAGGAGCTCCCTAGAGAGGAGTCGGTGGGTCCCACAATAATCTGGCCTGCTAAAGCAGGGATGGATTTTCTTAAACAGGAGGGTAGGCTTACCTTCGATGTGGGCCACCGTAATACATCACTGGACATTGTCCTTACACCTGACCTCAGTTCATCTCTGCCCACACCGAAGCGCTTCCAGGTGGAGCTCTACAATTCAACAGGGGGAGCCAGAGTGCATCCTCAATTTGGGCTGGCTAATGTGACTCTGGTGTCAAATGCAGCAAGTGAAGCTGTGTGGGTCTTACTGGACCAATTACATCAGCCTCTTGACACAACTATATTGAACCAGGTGCTGCAAGGACTCATTAATAAAGTCGATAAACCTCTAAGTCGTGAGCAGATGGCAGCAGTGCTTGAGGCCCTGGGGAAGGTAAGAGGGTTGAGAACAACAATATTTGTCTGCAAACGAATACCAAAACCTAATTTTAATTACATTCCTCCTTATTTAACGTGGAGGAGCAGATACAATTGTTAATTGTAGTTTCAGTTTTTCTGGTAATTGTACTGTAATTACTCTGAAACAAGTCATTTGCTCCAAAACATAATCATATTGTCCATATGAACATATTTGGCTATACACATATTTTAATTGATCAGTCTTTCCCAGCTGTTTGTCCAAATAAACTAATTTGCGCTTAATTTTTAAAAAAATTATTGTATAATGAGTCAGTAATGAGGGAAACACCTGCTTCTGCATGATTTTATTTTTTCACCACTTAAAGCTTTTAAGCCATTGTAGTCCTCTGTGTCAGACAGATCCGCACTTAAGTGCATGCATCACCACTACTCCAACAAATCTAAGGAGCAGGTAGTCACCTGAAAAGGTCTCAGTTGTCACTGCTTGAGTGCTGCTATCACTGCGCTGCTCTGATGTTAGAGTACATACTGTATTGCACTTCCTCAGCCTCCAGACAAGCGGAGACTTCACTGTAATTTAACAAGATGGAGTGTGCAGGGACAGAACAGAGAGCGAGAGAGAGACAGCAGAAATGAGTTACACAACATGAGGAAACGTAGGAGCATTTAGGGAGAAGCAAATGAGGCAGTGTAAAAAAAGGGCTTTATTTTACTAAAGAAGCTGCATAGCAGTGAGGCCTAAACCAAATAAAGTGACAGTCACAGATTCAGGAGGGGTGTAAAGGATAAATACAGCACTGCAAATCAGAAATATAGATGTCAAAACAAGAAACATTCAAACTCTACCCGAGCAGACTGTTTCCCAGAGCATACTTGCTTGACTAATACAGAAAACAATCTTCATTCTCTCTCCCTGTTTATCTCTTTCTCCTCTGAGCTAGGTGCTTGCAGAGGCAGAGAGGGCTACTTTACAGGAAAGCAGCCGCAATCTGACCTATGACCTGTTATGTGCCTTGGCCAATCCCAGTAGAGTCGATACCAGAGGCCTTAGCCATCTTGCTGAGGTGGCTGAGCGATTTGCATTCAGCATCCTCACTCACAGTCAATGTGAGATGTAAGTATCAAATCTCAAAAAGGGAACATTTTACAATGTTGAGCATGTTAGATACAACCTTTCCATGCATATTACCTCAGAACAATGTTTTTTTAATTTCTGTATCTTTTTGTTTAATTTCTCCTGAAGGGGTACCATCCTGGAAACATGTCCATATATGACCATTTCTGCCTTCCAGTGGTACCCCACACAGATCAACGGACACAGATTCAGAGGCCATAATGCAGACTTTTTCCAGCTCCCAGATACTCTGCTGGCAGTACCAGCAGCCTCGACTGCTGACTGTGGCAACCTCAGCCGCATTCAACTAACAGAGTTTAGAACTGAACACTGGTTTCTCACCAATGATACAATCACTGCTCTTAATGGGAAGGTAGGGAACCACTGAGATAATTGGACTAAATATTTGCCTCTAAGTGGGTAATTGGGTTTCATTAAAGACAGCAGGTGGCAGTATTACTCCAGTGTAAACTAGTCATTATTTTTTGTAGCTCACTCCACAGCTGATCTCTCCTCTCTTCTTCTGTTTATATCTACTGTAGGTATTCTCAGCCAGCCTCCAGAACAGAGGGTCACGACCTCTAGAAGATGGCAATGAGGTGGTGTATCGTATACACAGCCCTGGTCAGCAAATTAAACCGGGCAGGTCTATGTGCCTTCTCTGGAACCAGACCACTGCAAGGTAATATAGCATTGACGCACCTGTTCTAATACATACAAGCTTAAAGCAGCCAATTTAAACGAAAATGTTTCTATTGTCAATAACACAGCCATGATCGCTTTAAGATTACCTGTTAATATCAGCAGTACAAGTCTTTTTCTATGCCTACTGAAACTTTTTTTAATCTTTCAGTAATTGTTATTTATCTTAATTAACTCTTTACAATCTCTCTCTGAAACCGTACATATAAGTACACACAGTTTTCCAAGTAAAGTGCAAAAGACCAAGTAAGGCCTCTCTGTGGCCACAGGGGAAGTTACTTCTCTCCTCTGTTCCCTATCTGCAAATTCAGTCCGCCACACTCTGAATCCTCCCACTTGGAGTCAGTTTGTTGAGGACATTCCTGGGGCGTGGAATGGGACTTGGCTAGAACAAACTGTTACTAGTTGGGAATTGGCTGGAACAGCCACTTGGACAATGTACCCTCGGAAACAAAAAGGTTGAGATGGAGGGTAAAAGTCACTGTCAGGGAAAGGTCAATGTTACTGCATGATTTTCTTGTTGTGCCTATTGTTCTTGTGTGGTACTTTTGCAACTAAATCCAGAATAAACATGATGAAAATGTTGTGTTGCACAACCTCTTTGAATGCTAAAGGTCACAGTGACAACAGATGACATTAACACTTGAGAGCAAATTGGACATGATGATACATCCTCTCCTCTCCTCTCCTCTCCTCTCCTCTCCTCTCCTCCTCTAGCTGGTCATCAGATGGTCGATACTGCAGGGTTGTGAAAGAGAGTGGGAACTATGTGGAATGTGCCTGCTCCCACTTGTCTATCTACACGGCCTACGCAGAGTTTGCCTCTCTTGCATCCTACAATGAGGCCTTCTATGCCTCGGGATTTATCTGCATCTCAGGTATCAAACACACACCATCCACTGTATGTCTTCTCTTTTTACACACTACCTACCTGTCTATTTCTTCGGCTTTCTTTTACTTTTGTGTTTTAACATCCACATTCCTCCAACATTGCTATAAAAAGCCACTGCTGATATGTTATATAAATAATTTATTGATTAATCATCAATATTGGTTCTCTCTATCTCCATCCACAGGCTTTGCATTGGCTATTATATCCCACGTGCTGTGCTCCCGTTTCCCCATGTTTGCTGCCAAACTGCTCACTCACATGATGCTGAGCTGCCTTGGAACCCAGGTAATACAGCTCCTCTGTTCAGATCTTGTGCAGTAGTACAGTGCTTCACTATAAAGGTCACATTGAGCACTCACAGTTCAAAGAATTATGAATGCTGCGACTTTCATATTCCCACACCATCTGGATTAGTTTCTTTGGCATTTCCATCCATTTCTATCTACACATTTTCTATATGGCCTTTAATTTAAATGGATTTGCAAATTGTTTAAGATGCCTTCATGTCTCTGTATGGTATAGATCAGTAGCTCACAAGCATTAACACAGCTGTAATGCCTGTATTGCAACACACACCTTCACTTTGAGCAAATACTGACAGAAAACACACTGATCTACACACTCATTTATATTAAAATAAATTGAAATGTGCACACACACACACGCGCGCACACACACACACACACATGTGCTACCAACCCTTCTCACTAGCCTGTAGACATGTCACAGGTATTTTCTTGGAAATGTGCATAGGCGTGAACACACATCATCCAATGTCATTGGTTGCGCAGCTTGCGGGCCGACGCGTCCTGACAACGCAACCATGCCCCCCGCACCATCGCCCATTAAAAACGCAAGCTGTCACATAAGCAATGAGCGAGATAGATATGCGGCTGCAGGTCATTCTCTCAGCTGGTCCCACTCATGTCTTTGTGTGTATGTGTGCGTGTGTGTGTGCGTGAGCGAGTGCGGGACTGGTAATTTTCCACTGGTCCCCCGTCTCTTTGGATGACAAACACGAGCCCCTACTAAAGCAGACTGTCATTGGGGGCTAACACCTTGGGCTGGACCTGTTTATGGCCCAGGCAGAGCCCCTGAACCTAAAAGGGTTTTGGATGGAAAATTCCGTCCTGTTCGGATTCCTTGTTGGTACTGTACTGCACGCAAGGCCCTCTTCCTTGGATGCGCACATGTCTGAGATTGTGCTATAGTTTATAAAATATGTGTTGGTGTGGGAGTGTTTCTGTGCCCTTCTGCTCAGGGACACTCAATGAAGGCCTCCTTGGATCCCTGACTGAAGGCCTAACTGAATGGGCTGGTCGTGAGATGTACCCACTAAATGGTCTTTTGGTACTGCTGGGAATACTATGGAAGTAATGGTGGGCACACAGTACAGGATGTGCTGAATTTAGATAGACCATTTGACGTCATTCTTTTCACTTGAGTATGCACTATCTCAGATCTGAGGCAGATTGAGAAAAATCTGAAAAAAACATAACTTCCCTTGTATATAAACACATGGGTTGCATGATGTTTTCTCTGCCCAGTATTCTGGCTGCCAATAAATAGGCCAGTCAAGAACACTACATGTACCTTCCTGACTGGCTCGCCCTTCATTGTTATAACATGCATGTATAAGGGGATGTGTGCAGTGGACTTAATTTGAAAACATGATAAATTGTCCTAAGATTCAGTGTTTCAATGCTAGAGAAAATCACCCGCCTCGCACCTGGAACTTTTTATCCCATATCGGATGTTTTAACAGGGAGGAGATATATTTTATTTAAAAAAAAACATACAATGGCTCTAGTAACATTCAGGAAACGAGAAGTTGTGGTTCAAATGTTCAGTTCCTGGCAGTGCTCCTGACAGGTTCTATTATTATTTTGTGTTCCTTGTGGTTAAGTACAAGTATTTAAGTAACGTATGTAATTAAGTCATATCGTCACACCAAAACTACTTTGCTGGAGGCAATCTGTATTCTATCGAATTGAAGCCCAGCTAAGCCAATGGATTCTATGGTTTATGGATAAGTAAACACATTAACTATCGAGTCTCTTCAGGAAAATATCATGTCATATAGGTAGACTATTGAGATAAATGTATATGTTTATGTGTTTTGATGCATTAAGTACAGGGTTGTGGTGTAACAAATAATGATGACATGTAAGACGTAAATGTTCTCTCTCTGAATGTTGACTGATGGATAATTGAGTTTTGAAAATTGAAAGCAGCAACGAAAAACGAAAAAACACAAAAGAAATAAAACATTCCATGTGTTGTACAATACAAAGAGTACATCTCAGCACAGGACAGTATAGTTTGTGCGAGTACTGTTCTTGTGAGATTAATTTGACAAACTGTCGATACTGTAAATGTAAAATGCATTGTATTGAATTGAAAATGTTTTGAGATGCCTAAATCATAATCATCAGGGTTAAATTTCTGTATTAAGGAGGCCAAAGATCTTGTTACTTTGACAGACGAGACAGAAACGTCTCCTGAACTTGTGGGTCGCAGCCATGCTCGTGCCTCACCATTGATTTGAACTGTCAGGTCCAGCTCCCACCACCTCTAACAGAGAGGGCTCTCCATCTGTGGTGGCTGGGCTGTGATTAGTCACTGACGCTGCCCTCTGTGGGGAGAAAATTAAAGCTGCGGGTTGATTTATTTCTCTCTGCAACAGCTACAGTCAGCTAGAGAGAACTGGATTAAATCCCATCCCTCAGTGAGAGTCTGAGAGCTGAGAGCAGGTGGAGAAAGCGGAGGCTTGTGGTTCAATTTATGTAGTTTTTAATTGTTTTACTGTCTCAGTATCTTGACTGCCATTCTTTTGACATTTGTAGTTTTGAGTTGGAAAATGTTACACCAAGGGTTGTATGTTTAGTTTTTAAAGAAAGGAAGGCAGCAAGAGTACGAATATAAGCAAGAGAGTGAGCCGCCTGTTGCTTTGCTTGTTCTCTACAAAGCTCTGCTCTTGCCTGTTTTTCTAGGCATCACATAATTTGACATCCTGGGATTTGCTTCTCTTGTCAAAAAATAAATTACAAGACAAAGAGCCACCTTAACAATAGCTCTATTGTCAGGGACCCACTGATAGAAGGTCACAGAGGTGTGAGGGACATGTTTAGTCTCATCTTCAATGTTCCTTGGCAACTGTGGCAGTATCATCAAAAATTAAAAACAATGAGTTATGTTCTCACATCACTTGGTAGGGCCACAAAGCATATGACAAGTTAGTCGTTTTTGTTCCATCACAACTGTTTCCTTAACTTTTGATGTAAACATTATATGAGTTTTTAGCTCAGTCCATCAAATGTTTTAAATAGCTAGTGCAGCATAATGTGCGTGTCTCATAGCTAATATGTATCCAAAGGTGTACATTTCTTAAACTTCTGAGATTCCTAATTGAAAGGATGTATGAAAATTGTAACTCCATACAGGTCAGATTCCAGTCAAGTTGTGACTCGATGTTGTGGTTGTGACACAGTGCAATTATTTGCAAACAAACTGTGTTAACCGTCAATAGCTTCATGTTCCCAAGCCCATGTAGTGATATTCTTTACACAATCATGTTTTCACAAAAATCTAAAGTTGAGGTAAAACATGAAATATGATGAATGATCATGTTCTGTTTTATGCATGTCATATACAGCATCCCAACTTTTTTGTATTAAGGTTAAAGTTTCTGGAGATAACTTTAGATAGGTATTTTAGATACAGAAGCGTTTATAAACCTGATCTAGTTTTAGCATCAAGACACCCACAGGGCGACAGAGAGCGCCCCCTGACATCGATATAGACGTCAGACCTCCTACTGAGAGGTATAATGATTTGTCCCTTCCACCACCACAAGGGAGAGTCCTCTGACTGGGAACGACTGCTGCTTTATGTGTGTGTTTCTGTGTGTGTGTGTGTGTCAGAGCTTGTGTGGTGATAGGGTCCGGCTCTAGGCAGCAGTTTGTCCTCCCCTCAGCAAGACAACTGAAGATTGTCTGTGTTGAGTGGAAATTTACCAGTGCATATGTACAATGTAAGTGAGCCTCACCTGATCGTAAGTGTGTGTATGTTGGTGTGGGATTTTGTGCTTGTCTAGTGAGTATGCAAGTGCAGTCTGTATATGTGCAAATGTGCATGGATGTTTTGATGGGTTCTCCCCTTCTGTCGTCAACATTGTAACATTGAAGAAATTATTTTATGAAGTGAGAATTGCATGATCTTCTTAAGAAGATATTTGTTGACTAAGTGTGTTGGTCCCAGAACAGCACAGTTCTTACCTCTGTCTCTCCAGAACATGATATGTCCATCAAAATTAAATACATTGCACAGATTTTCTGCAAAATAAAATGGAACAACTACATACGGACATTCTGACTTTGATAGTTGTATGTGGTACTAATTGTAAAAAAAAAACACACTTCACTATCAATTAATTTTTTTCAGTCTCCAGGGGACAGATCACTGTCGTCATACGTCTGCATTTTATTAAAACATAAATCAATGACAATAAGAGACAGCAGGGTCAGGGTCTTGATGGATGTTCTAGTTATAGGCCTCCTATACACAATGATGGTTTCATTTCTCTTTTTATTTACACCCCTTCTCGTTCCTTTTCTCATCTTTTGCAGCCCCGCAGGCTCTTCATCATCCCACTTGGATTCAACCTTTCCCACAAAATAATATAAAAATTAGCGGCCTTAAGCCATGGCCAAAGTGATTCCCGAAATGGAATGAAGTAACATTTCCTGACAGGACATGATATAATAACGAACTGGCAGTCTTTCCAGGGAAAGGTGAAGAGTCATTAGAGAAGTTTTAGTTCTGCTGTAGCACTGTGTGCCAATAACTGAAGCGTCACTTTACAAACTCTAAAATGTACATAATTGACAGTTAGTAAAATCACAGACACTAAAGTGAATGTAGGCCTGTCATTTCAACAGCCTATGAATCTGTTGAAAGTCATTAAACATTTATATTCAAATGTTCCCAAGCCCAGTACTTTTAGGTCCTTGTTTAGTAATAACATGATTGACAGAACTCTCTGCTTAGCCTGTTCAAAGACAGTTGGGGTTTTGGAGACGTGTTTGTGCTTGAACACACATATTCAGGTGTCGGTGTGGGAAAGGAAAATCGTCTCCATCTCTATTGCAAACAAACCACAATTTGATTTCTCATCCATTGTAATTAAACAGCCCTCCACATCCCAGACAGCCTTTCCCACACACTCAGTGAAGTGTTTACCCCAGTGGTCCCAGTGCTTTTTTCCAGTATCTGGGAGGTGTTTAGGTGATTCTTAGTTCTGGTTATAGAGGATTTCCTGTTAGCTCTGGGACAGGATCCAGCATTCAGACGTCTGCGCCCCAATCCACAAACACACACACGTGTAAACACTAACTTCTGTCCCTCCCATACACCACCCACACAACCCCTGACGTCCCGTCTCTGAGCAGAACAAAGACGCAGTCTGATTTCTGTTGGGATCCCTTAAAGTTCCTGTTTGTCGTCAGTGTGCATGTGGACGTGGGATGGGGGGGGTTTATGATTTGGGTGAGTGTGCATGCAGTTTCTCAGCTCTCCAAGAATTGCGTAATCCAAAGCGTCCTTGTCAGTAGACAGTAAGCTCGGCACAAGTCTTTGTAAATGAAGTGAGTCACTTTTCCTAAGGATGTTCATCCTTTCCATCACAACCAATCAATCCTTAAATTCATAAACAGAGAGAGGTTTTGTGTTTCTGTGTGCGTGTGTGTCAGTTTCCCCGGTTTACATCAGAGAAAGGGCCTACATCTTATCATATTCAGTGCTCATTGTTGCAAGTGTATGGGAACAAATTGAGAACACAAAAATATTGTGTTTACATATTCCTTCTTCCGTCCATTTTCAACCTTTTTTTACAGTTCTTTCATTATTCTTGAATAATCAGCAAGATAAAGTACACAGCTTGCCCTTTTTAAGATTTAATACAATTCTAAGCTCTTCACTGTCTATCCGCCCAAGCTAATGGCAGGCAAGTGATGGAATAGTATAAAGTATCAGCAGTCAGGGCCTGTGTAACTGTGTGAGTGTGTGTAGACAGGACAGTGGAGAGGTGAAGACGGCCTCTTGGGAGACTCACATTACGCTCTACTGGCCGGTCCAACGCATTGTGCCTAGTGTTGCCCTGACCCCTCTCCTCTTCATCTGATCTGTCTCTGTTCAAGTCAGCAGCATCCGTCTTCTCGCTGTTCATTCTGACCTTGTCTCTTTTGCCTGATACTGTAAAATGAGATTAAACCATCAAACTAATAGCTCATTCTTTGTGAGAAAATCGTCTTTCATGTCTTCATTTTCCTGTTTACTTTCATATGTCTTGGCTTCTTTCTGCTCTTCTCTCCTAACCTTTATTTCAGTAAATGATGAGTAATGTCAATGCTTCTATTCTCTGTCCCATTTATCATTCTGGCTGCTGCTAGGCCTAGCTACAAGCCATGACATTACGAGCTGCAAAAAGACTGTTTCAGTCTGTCTCTACCCCCCCTTCTCTCTCCATCATTGCGAAAGTGGCTGGTCACATCCTGTGTGACTCATCAGTTTGAGCAATGACGATATTTTCACATGTTGCTTTTCTGTAAACTGATTACAGACACTTGACTTGCTCTCTGATACTCACCATGTCTGCCAGAACCACTTTTATCAAAGTATAATAACATCATCAAAAATTGAATCAATGCCAGTCCTTAAAGATACCCTGTGGAGTCTTCTTCTTTCTTACAGGAGCACATTGTAGCCCAATCCCAATACAACCCTTGCCCCTCCCACTTAGCCCTACCCATCTGCTTTGCACGATCATGCCTAGGGGTAGGTGTCCCAATGGGACAGAGGATTGTAATGACACAAAAAACAAAACAAACCAGGATAATATGAGGACGCAGGCAGTAAACGCAGGAAAAACACAAGAATGAACTAAGGCCAGGGAACTGACAAGAAATGCAAGACTGACGTGAGGGAAAAAACTGACACAAACTGACAGAGAGAGGGAAAGACTCAGACTTAACAGACAGGTGAAACTAGCAGGACAATCAAACAAGTTGGAAAAGTGGAAAAAAAGACAGGAAGTGGAAAGTAAAAGATGACACATTAGTGTCACACTTGCAGTGTTTGGTTTGTAGACCGTTTACTAAATAGGGCATCTGATTTGACAACAAATCATCAGTAGACATAGTCAGCAAACTACATAAATTGTTTTTCTGCCTGTAGAAGACAACCTTCTGTCTGATCATCTATTATCAACTTCACAAAAAGATTACACAGTATCAAACCCTAAAATCTGCACCATGGAAATGAAGGCTCAGCTCACCTTCTCTTTATCACGTACAACTTAACACATGAGACATGCTTGTCTCACCCACATGTTGTTGCACAGATACCTAAAAGGCAGCAATTGTTCATGTTTTTTTAGTGGTTCATCTACCAGGGTGGCCAGACATTAGTCATATCTGGACTGTATCCAGAGTTGGGCATTAGAAAAACACATGCACAATATTATAATTGTGCCATCCTTTTCAGTCCAGAACACGTTTCCTTTGCAAACTATTGACCAAGAGGATGGTAAACTGATAACTGTATGTGCAATCATTAACTCACTTTGCTTGATATTATAATTGATTATATGGACATAATTTACCTGTGCAGTATTTATAATGTGCAGTTAATGTGCTTTTGCAGCGGTTTCAAGCAGTTATGGTTAAGTTGCATTAGATGTGTTGGTTTTTAGACAATTTATCGTGTAGTGACAGACTCCGCCCTTTCTGGACTCTGGAAGTTACACTGTCATTTTTGCCAAAAGTGTGTTGTCCCTAACAACTGGTGACTGCAGAAAAACTTCCACGAACTTTCCCCTATTTCCAGATAACACACAGTAAACAGGAGCCCACAGTAGCTATCCTCCTTCAATAGGGTTCTTCACAGCACACATCAATGAGTGAATCTTACAAGCTATCAGTGCCAAAGGAATAATTTATACAGAAGCATGCTGCAAAATGCAATCATTTACTTTTTTAGTAAACTGGTGCAGTTATCTGGTAATGTGAGGGGTTTACAGATCCACTTGTAAACCTCCTGAACTGCTCACAGACTAATCAGGTCCGCCCTGATAATTTCAAACACGTTTGAAATTTACAATTTAAAATCTGGATGATTACATTGGTACTTTCTGAGCCTAACCACGACAACCAATGAGAGAGGCATTGTGGAGCAGGTGATGGCGCTGTCAAGCAATGGTAAACAGCCATGCCCCGGCTACATAATGAGATTATACAGATATTGTGTCCTTATTGCACCAATTTCTACACTGTATTCATCAGCAACAAACCATACAAGTGTGAAGTACACCAGATGAATGGTTCTTAAGAATGTCCTGCTTTATAGTTCAATAACAAGTCACTGTATTAAGTCCATAAATACAGCATCCAAAATAGATATGGATAGATATTCTGCTGGAATATGTGCATTTCTTTTTTATATGAAATGTATGTTTCAAATACTCACTCTGCACTGTGCACTTATAGAATCTCTGAATTTACTAAATCTATATCCAATAGTTATGACATATTTCTTTTCTTCGGGCTGTAACACATTGACGTTGCTTCACTACCTGCTTCAGTAGATAAATGACAATAAACAGATCGATATCTGGGTGCAAAATTACTTGCGGCAAGTCAAGTCAGATCAAGGGCTTCTATAATTTATCAGTTGCTGGCAACCCGATTAACTTGTTTCATCATGATGGGTTCATTATTTAAGAATTTAAGGCAATTGTTAAGTAAATGAACTGGCATGAATAAATCAGTTTAAAAATGTAACAGTGTTGATCTACTTAGTGTTGTACTACATAACCTCAATGCAGCAGCAGGCACCTTTTACCTGATTTTGTGGAGTCACTGAGTTTGTCATCAAGGGCTTTATCAAACAGGCTGCTGACACACTGAATGATAAACAAAGTGGAAGCCCACATTTGTCAAAGTCCTCGCTATCCTGCTCTATTTTTGGATTTCGACAGCCTATCTTGGCAGAGCTTTTGTGTGTAGAGCGGCAGTTTAGAGAAGTGAAAAGGTGCTGTTCCTTGAAACTATTGAGGTCAGTAGTGTTGCCATACTAGCATGATGTTTGCACTGGGTTTCTAGGTTAGGTTTACCAGGATGTTTCCCAATTGCTGTAACATACATACAACACGACCGTTTCACATGAATGCTGTCTGGTTCTACATCTGTTGCACAGTATTTTAGCCATTTTTGTATTGTCATTTTTGGTGACGTTTCTTTCAAAAGCCATTTGAGGTTTTCTCATGCCTGGCTACAACATTAAAGCAAGGGAGAGAGGAAGAGATTGAGTCAGCCCTGTGATGCCAGCTTAATTGCCTGAAACAGAATGAGAGTCGCCTAACTTCCTCAAAGAGTCAGGAAATGTTGAATGGAGGAAGGAAATTGCGAATGGTAATCAAATTAAACTGTATCTATAATAAGCTCTGTTGTCTAGCAGATTGTAATCAGTGTAGTCTGTCAGTTTGTTTTTAGCTTTGCTTGAATCTTGAAACTCATTTTTATCCTCAGTATAATTTAATAATTTGGAGCAGGAGGAGTAGAAGAAAATTACGACAGTAGGTGCTCTGCAGATCTCAAGTGCTACATTAGCTCACAAACACAAGATATCTTAGCTATAAAATAATTTAGAAATACACAGATCAACACTTACATGTAGATTTGCGCACACCATTTGAACATGCTCCCACATACGAATACATATATAAAAACACAAATGCTGTTCACGGACCAGCTCCGCGATCCCGCATAATTAGAAAACGCATGCATATGCCTGCATTAATGATGCACAAACAGATAAACAATCACAGATGGCTGTATGTGCATGTACCCACTCATTCAATCCACTCCACCCTATACACACATACAGAGAGAGAGGATACACAGTGTAGCATCACAGGCACAACCTATGCCTTCAGCTCTTGGTCACTTTGACCTGCAGGGGTCACTGTAGCTCCACAGCTAAAGCCAAGTTCAACAGCAGCTATGAATGAAGTGTCTGACCAATGACTTCCCTGAGCTCTTATTTTTATGACTAGACATTTTTTGGAACACGCTAAGACATCGCTGCACTGAAATCCAGACGAAGACGGTTTGAGTGAAATATTCATCTTTCATAACTTGAATACATTTAATTGTAAAGATGTTTAAGCCATAAAGAGGAGGCCAACTGAGACATTATATAGTGCATGATAGTACAGCTGTGGCTCTGATTAAGTCTAAATTACACACTGAGGTACCACAGCACAGTGTAGAGGCAGACAAATCGAGCATACAGTCTTTAACTTCATCAGGCTCTTGACAAATTGATGATTGGCCTTATAGTCACAGTCACCCATTGACTGACACAGAGCTGCTGCAGATGAGCCAGCTTACGCGGAAAGGATCTCTCCTCGGTCGATGGCCTGTTGGTTTGCAGTGGACGAGGCTGCTTTACTGGGTCTGTTTAGGTTTCTGTAGGCTTTCTGTTCAGTATGATTAGACTTGCTCTCATTCTGCAGATAAATGGCTGAAGCATGAAAGTACTACCGATATGGTAGTGATGCAAGAGGTCACCATTGCAAGATCTCTGTGTGCTTTCTTTCAAGCATGAGTGGCTTAAGTCTTACCTGTGATGTAACTCACATGGCCCTCTCATAATCATATCAGCATGTTGAAAAGACATGTTACATATCATTTAGACCAGACCTCCATTTCTCTCTCTGACTCTGAATCTTAATCTAAATCAGTGTCACATGAAAGTGGACAGAGTGTGCTATTGACTAAAATCAATTAAAGGGTTGAAAAATCAATCAAGGGTTCTTCCACCAATTTCAACATTAAATGGGCTGTATTTAACAATTTGTAGCAACTTGCATCTATTGATCACTTTTTCATTGGCCATATGTGAGCATATTGTAACATGACGTGAAAAATTAGACCTTCCCTGTAACTCCTGGTTGCCTTTACAACAGTGTGGACGATTTGTTTAACTTGTGTAAACCTGTTGGACTGTGGATTTCTTTGCAAAGGACTTGTATTAAGATTTTGCCAGAAAGTCCAAAGGAAGCAACTATATTCACATCCTTTAGTGCCTCATCTCAATGCCTCTCTCCCCTCCTAGCTAACGTTAGTTTAGAAATGTCAGAACAATACAGAAGTTCCACAGAACCCCTTTAAAATGTGTTTACCTTTCTTGGGGAGTACTACAGAATATGTGAAAAAATATGATATAAAGATGTTGAGGAAGGTGCTCAGCCATCCAGGTCTTGGTTATTCTAAGTGCTGTATCATAGGCAACTGACCTTGTTTCAGTTTCTTGAAGACGTTTCACCTCTCATCCAAGAGGCTTCTTCAGTTCTAAACTGGAGTGGAGTTGCAGGCTTTTTAACTGTGTGTGGGAGTGTCCTTACAGAGTCATTAAGGACACGTGAGCTCTGAATTTCTGAGTCGCTAGGGCTACTTAGGGTTAGCTGTTGACCTAACATCCTTCATGTGGGTTGCTAGGGCTAGGTGAGCCCAGGTGTGAATGGTTTTGAACCTGTCTCAGTACTGCATTGTGCGTGGGTGATAAGTAATATCATAGGCCACCTCTGTTCAAAGACGGTCGTTCCAGTTTGACATAAATGGATTCTTTAGGAGGTTTAGTTTCCCTAATGTACCAATCTGTGCAGTCCTGGTTGCATTGAAAAAACATAAAATACATTACTCTGCTTATACCTGGGTTTTTTTCATTGGATGGACAAGTTTCTGCGTCAGTGTGTTGGTAGGTAATGTGAACTAGGAAATGATGTTTATTGCAAGTTTATTGAATCCTCCTGAGTTTCTTAGATATTCATGTGAAGTAAGGAATGACCATTTTGTTAAGTTTTTCCATCTCGCCCTCTCTGTCTGCTCTGGATCTTTTAGAGGTTTTGACAAAGGTCCAGGTTGGGTAGCCACAGTTTTAAAGTGCTCCCCTGATGTGCTTCTGTTCCTTCTCCTTGCCTTCTGTCTTTGTGGGCATGATTTTCAGCCCGATGGTTTAGGGTTCTAATGACCCCCAGCTTGTGCTCGACTGGGTGATGAGTGTCAAACAGAAAGTACTTAGCTGGGTTACACACATCTGTGTTATACACAGATACACACACAAGTACTGTACATCTCAATGTTAAGGCCTCTGTCTTCTTCAATGTGTACTGCACAGTCCAAGAGAGGCATTCTGTCTCCTCTGACATCTTTGCAATGTAATGGTCTGTCTTAGCTTTGTCCTTTTCCAGTTTTTTCAGATATTCTGTAACTTTCTTTTTGTAGCTACTGGCAGGATTCTCGTCTCAGTGTTTCATAGGTGTTAGTATCACTAAGCAGATCAGTGACTGGTCAGTGATGTTGTAGTCCACTGTGTTTAGCACTACAGTGCTTCTCCCTTTGTCTGCCGGCAAAATGGTGATGTTCCAGTCTTTTTTGGTGATGCCAGGGCCTTACTTTCCTCAGTAGTGAGGTTGAAGGGGGCTGTTTTTGCATTAGCAAAGGCAGCGGATACCTTCTACCATAGTTGTTCTCCCTCTATGTCTGCCAACTTGTCGTTTCTGATGGCTGACTATTTTGCTGTGATGAGATCTTCTACCAGTACCTGTTCTGGAGCAAAGTTCCGTCCTTTGGCAAGGACAGCCTTCTCTGGTTGGGTGAGCTGTCTATTTTTAACCCACTTCTCTTGTATGTCACGTTTGCTGTGTTGTCGATGTCCTTATTCCTCTAGGTGAGAACTTTTGATCTTTGCGAGTTGCCTTGACGTACCTGTAATGTTTGGAATTGTCATATATGCCATTCCTTATGTTTATTGTGTTGCGATGCTTGTGCCTTCTCAACAAACTTGATATACTTTTTCCATGACATTGCTTGGTAGCAGTGATGTTAGTTCCTCAGAATGTCTGGTGAGTGCGTCGATGGTGAAATTAATCTGTCGCACTCTTTCACTGAGTAGCTGTTTTTGAGCCCTCTGAAGGATCCTTGTGGCCCTGTAGTATATAAAGCCTTTTGTTGCTCCAGAGGAAGCTGCATGTAACCTGATAAATTGCCTGCAGGGATGTCACTCAGTTGCTCAGTATAATGGGTAATGTAGGCATCAGATTTTGAAAAGGTGATCAAAACGGTCATATCTCTGTAGTAGTACTCCCCAAGACCTGCAAAGCACTTTAATGTGTGAAAATGGTGGAGTAACACTAAGTTTTGTGTATCTCATTGAGACTGAAAGACCTATACAAAACAAATAAACTCCTTTCACAGCACATTGTGGTCATGTTTTCATGATTTTTTAATCATGTTTTGCTGTGTGGCTTTTTATCTCTTCCAAAATAGCATAAAGCAACTAACCTCAATGGTCAAACCATGGCAGTAGATCGTAGAAGACTACTTTGGAATTGGTGCACACCCATTTTATGTATGCACCAAAGCACATACACACACAGAGAGTTTTGTGGTAGAGCAAAGTAGACCCATTGAGTGTGTGTGTTTAGGGAGCTGACCTTGAGCAGCTGTGTTTTTATAGGTGTGTGTATGCACATGAATTCATGTGCATGCGTCTCGTCCCTCGCAGCCCAAAGAGTTCTCTGTCTGCTCCTCAGACTAGTTCACACCAGATGTTGAGGAAGGAAATTCAAGAGGCTTCTTGAAAGTGGCCCTGTCGTGATAGAAAGCAGCTGCAGGTCTGCAGCAGTAGACGCTCTTTGACTGAAGTGTGAATGGCAGAAAAGAGAGGAGGCCTGCTGGAATGCAGCTAAATGTGCTTCATGTGGGTGGCACTGCTGAGATCTTGTGTATGGGGGAGTTAGCATGAACATTAGTGGGAGATGCAGGAACAGCAAACATGTCATTGGGAGTACTTTTTATCTACATGTGCTCTCACTATATCACCTGAAGATTTACCACACAGAAATATCATCTTGTTATTTGAGAAATTACTACTTATCAAAATCTCAGTTGCATACAATGTTCTCTAATTTGGCTTCTAATTTGGAATACAATAAATAGTGCTTAGCAACTGGTGTTGTAAAAGGTATTTTATCACTTTATCGCTTTTATTCAAAGCTTTATACACCAAACAAATCTAAGATGTTTCCTTGGTTTCAGCATTCCCTCATCTTTAAACAGTAACACTTATTGCACTGTAAATTTGTTGACAACATTTGAGCTTGCTTTAACTGCTCATACTCTTCAAAGTGCTGACAGTCCCCCAGTGCTGCGTCACAGCGGATCACAGCGAAACTCAGAAACCTGCAGGCTCTCAACTCAACATTTATTCTGGGAATATATGAGTCATTCCCAAAATACCTAGTAAACGCTCTTGATATCATTCTTCTCTGCTTCACAGGAACACATGGACAGTCTATTGCTGTATCACTGTGGCTGCTCACGTAATCAGATGTTGATGCAGTGTTGTGGTTGTTTGAATGTGAAACAGACAAAAGGGGAGTGGGTGTTTATTTGCCAACAGCTGGCTCAGCAAGTAAGTCTCAGCCTGAGGTTCAACCCAAAACACCCATGAACTTTACTTCTCCACCCTGACCTTAAACAACTGGGCATGCTATTTGTGAAACATTTGAGATAGCTACTCATTAATACACCTGCCCAGTATGCTGGGAAAGTGTCCAGTGAGGCTCACAATGGTGAAGATTTAATTTTAACAGTAGCTCTGTTAACACCAGTTGGATGTAATCATTTTCCATCGCAGCTGTGACTCAAAAGTTCACACAGGGCTCTTCTCTTTTTGTTCCTACTTATTTTTGTTTTAACAACCTCACATGTCCTGTCAGCAAATGTTAAATCTCTCCTCCTTCTCCACGCACAGTGGCCTACTAACCCAGCTACCAGCCATCGCCATGTGACCTGCTTCTTGCAACTGGCTGTCGCGTGCGCTTCAGCACACAAACACGAATAATCAGAGAGGCTGCGGCACGTGAGGAGAGTGACAATGTAAAATTTGGCATAGAATGGACCTGAAATAAATACAATTTCTAGACACCTTACTCAAATTAAAGCAGGTATACTTTTATAGATGAATGTGTACTTTGAAATATTTACACTGCCCTTGCTGATGTTGCTAGAATTGTGCGAATTGGTCAGCTGTGAATGAGAAGCTGCGGAGGGATTGATAGTGATGAGGACTGAAGTTGCTTGATGGGAAGGGATTGCTTTAGTGAGAAAATTATGAAAAGAGTAAGGGTGGAATCTCATATTTCTCTTTCTCCTTTTCATTTTGCTTTATCTCTTTCTGAACAAAGGCATAAGAGGAAACACCCAGGGTGCAGGCTGAGGCTGGAACCAGCTAGATCAGACCGGTAGCTGTTAGAGAGAAGGGGGAGGTGAAGGAGAAGGGGGGGTGGGGTGAGATGAAGTGGAGCAGAGGGTGGAGAGGGACTTGCGAGTATAGAGAAGGATGGGAGATAGGAGGCTGCAGGAAGGGAGAGGTGGAGGTTAAGCGTTTTGGACATGAGTGTAGATGGATAGTCTGGCAGGCAGACAGCTAAGGCCCCATTCCCTCTGTGATGTAATGCATCAGGCAGATGCTATTTTTAGCTACACTGGTACTCCTAGCCACGTTAGCGTCAGCACGCAGGGGCTATCGATCAGCTGCAGAACTCATTGGGAGGATGAGAGCTACAGCCAGCAGCAGCAGCAGCACAAAGTGGCTACACCAGAATATTACATTTCCTGAGAGCAGTTTGTTTTTGCAGCATTTTTCTGATCTCGTTTGTAAGCCCTTATAAATCAAAAGTGATCCAGCTTTAAACTGTTTTGTACTGTATGGTGTTGTGGTTAAGTTTATGCTAATGCTTTTTATTTGTGTCAGCCCTCTTGATTAAGCCCTTTGGCATTTGTCCAGTCATCTTCTCTATCGTTTACTACTGCAGGCAAAAGGTTGAAAAACAAGCATTTTTTTCTTCTTTCAGACCTGCTTAACATATCAACGTGAGGCTAAATCTGAGGTAAAGATAAGTAGAATCATTCCCAAGGCAGCAGTAGATCTGGAACAAAAACAATAACAATGAACTGACAATCTCTGGGGTGCTTCAAGGCCACGAAACAAAAGCATGCTCACTGGTTGGCCATTTAGCCCAGAGATGGACCAATAGTTCTGGCTTAAGAACAAAAATTCAGTAGAAGCATAGCTGCTTTGATTTCAACTTTTATATGTATTCCCCTCCCGTATCTATGTGCGTATATCTAACTCTGTTTGCTCTCTGACAATAAACTGGTTGTTGTGGTCTAAATCACATGTGCTGGAGACAGAATCTTGACTTGTAATCTTTGTACAATGGGGTAATAAATTAGAAGCATTCAGGCATTATGCGTGAGAGCTTTGGTGGTTCCTGTTTTAACAGACACAAGTGTGCACAGAACACATGCTACACTGACATGACTTGTATTTAGAGTCCTGCGGCACCTCCCAGTCTCTGTTTGTCAGTAGCCCGAGGGTTGGGACAGGTCGACTCCTCGTGTTTTGCAAAAAGAGAGAAGAAGGCTCGGGGACAAAGGACAGAGCAGTAGATAGGTGGGGATTTGATCAACGCCACATCTGCACCTGTCACCTCCCCACCCTGCTAGCCCATTCCTGACAGCACTGACACATGCCTGTCTTATTTTCACAATGGACTGAACAATAGCCATAGTTGTATCTGTGGCCTCCATACCCATTCAGCTAATCTCAGCTAATAATCCTCCACAAAGGCCATATCTAAATCAAAGCCAGCCCTGTGACAGTTTGCTGCTGACTTGCTGAGTCGCTATACTCGGTTGTCAAGGTGTCGGAGCTTCACCATCAAAGAACCAATGGATATAGTTTGATTTGTCCAAATTCAAACTATCCTCACAGGGGACTCTATAGTCAAAGGCTGTTACCTTGAAGTTCTGTCACAGTTAATTAGTGAATGCAGTTAGTGTTTGTCAGTGTTAATATGTGTTGACTGGAAGATCAGTCTGGTCTGTCATGAAACCCGATTGACGCCAATTTACCCATATCAAACCTCCCCTCTTTTGTTTGACTCTAAGGTTAGTGCTTTGTGCTTCGTGACACTTAGCAGTTTGTTTGTCCTGAGTGTAATTACCTCTAGGGAGGGAAAAGAACTCCCTTATCTCAGTTACACCCTATTTCTCAGACTAGTTATAGGACATAGGTTGTCTTCAGTGGTGTGGTGAATGGGTTCATGCCAGGCTAAGATTACAAGAAATTTGGGATTATTGGTTAAGGCCCTTATTTGGTACTGTTGTTAATTTCTCATAAGTAAAGGTCACCCTGCTTCAGCTGCAATGTTAGATGATGATCGCAGAGCTTTTTAGCCTCATAGCCTAGAACAACTTATTATGAACGTTAAAGTGACAGTAAAAGTAAATAATCAAAATAATAAACACTCCAGAGGAAAAACAGTTTCTGTATCCCATATAGAAATTCTGACCTTTTTAAATGGAGTTTCATGCCCTGCCCTGCCTTTTTAACCAAATGTCATAAGGTGTGATACATTTGCCAGACCTTGCCAGAAGTGACAATAGAGTATTATGTAATAGGCACAAAAGTAATAAAAAGTCCTGTCAGAGTGTGATTGTTTGTGTGTGTATCTGTCTGTTTGTATTTCAGGGCCTGTTGAAAAGGCAGATGGCAGTCAGACAAGCTCTGATAAATACAATCATTATGTAACTTTATCACCTGTTGATACATCCAGACTTGTACACCTGGTTTCTATCTTTGACGTGAGTCAGATAGTTCTTAGCCCAGCTCCATAGGGGTCTTAAACACACAGACATATGCACACATGTGGGGTATCCACCTGTTAGAGAGTCCATTCACACCACTGCCGAAAAACACACTGACTTACTTCTAAGCCCTTTGCTCTCCTTTCCATTTAGGGGCATTTCTCTCTATACCTGTTATGTCATCATTTCAGCACAGGTCAGTGGTTTCAGTGGTTCAATAGCTATCCCTGAGGCTATTAGAGTTTGTCACGAAAGGCTAAAGTAAATCGGTGTGGTTGACTGCTGTAGATACATCCAGATTTTAAAGCCCCAAACAAACGCACTTAAAGTTTATCCTACCCAAATGCCATGTGCCCTTGGTGCACACAGCCACAAAATACCTAAAGTAGGCTATCACTCCCTTGCATGCAACACTTGAACGTTACCTTTGATTTCCCAAAATTAGAGCCTTTGATGTAAAACAAACATGAGTGTGTGTACTGCATGTTTGCTTTTGATTCTGTGTCTAGCATCCTGCACTTGATTTAGCACTTCTCACTTGGTAGTTTCCCCATTGTTATGAGAGGATGGATGTCTGTCATGCTGCGCCTATGGCCAAATGGCGGTAACTCACTGCCAAAAACACACAACCGCACCGCATAATCTTTGTTCCCATAAGGTACCTGAACAGCTGCTTCACTCAGGCACATATCCAGGCAGTCCGGGCACGAGTTTCCTTCCTGTGCCATCCCTCCCCCACACACCCTGCAGGGCTTGGATGGGAAAGTGACTCATGATTCTTGTTTTTTTAGAAAGGCCCTGGCTTTTCCCCTTAGTCAACAGGAGGACGCAGACAGGGTTAGTAAGAGTTGGAAAAACCAGGAATGCTTATTTAGGGTTTTCCAGGTGGGTTTTCAGAATGCAAGCAAATAAGGCAGGGGAAAAAACCCTACAAAGAGGGAGAGAAAAAGACTGAAATACACAAGAAAGCCTGTGGAGAAGAGAAAAGTGAGGAGTGACAAAGTTGACATCACTCCACTCAAACAGGACAGATTACTGGTGTCATCTGAACAGCATGTCACTTAATATCATTCTTTATCAGGAGTAACCTCAACACAAAACAAGGCCAACCAATACAAGCGAAGAGTACATGTGAAGAGCAGGTCATCTCACAGCTCACCATGGCTATTTACCTGGTTGCTATAGAGACTGTCTTGCTAAGCAAATTAGCTGAAACCATCTGGTGGCACTGAGAGTATATGTTAGCTTGTTTTGGAGATATAAAGAGCTCAGCTGGTCTGTCTTCAGAATAATTTGTTTGGCTTCGTTGAGTCAAATCAAACAACTGTTGAGGTAACAGAGATAATTACTGTATGTGTAGGGTAAAGCGCCTCTTTTTGTGTTAGAATCACAACAAAATATAGTCAGAGTTAAGCAGAAACCTTCCCTTTAACCCAAAGCTTTGTCTGCTTCTGTATGACAAATGAGTGTAATGTATATAATGTAAGTAACATTTGACACCAAGTTATCCTTTGCACCACATCCCTCGGCTCCTTCTCGCTTTCATTCACCTTCTTTCTGGTCTGTGGAACTGGCAGCGGGCCGACAGGCAGCAGGTTATGTAACAATCGTCCGGCTGCACGGGCACCACAGTCTGTCAGTGCCAGAGGTTAATGAAGCTCTCTGATGGACGGCAGAGCGGCAGTATTTTCTGCTGCCCTCATGGGTTTTCCACACAGTCCTGCAATGTTACAAATTGAATTTTGGCCCAGATGCGTTCCCGCCTACTAAACTCTCTCTCCCTTTCCCTCCTGCTATCTCTCTCTTTTGCTCTCTCACACACTCACACACACACACACGCACACACACACACACACACACACACACACACACCGCAAGCTGTTTTCTGCAGTGATTCTGCAATGCCCTTTATTCTGTTATCCGGACAAGTGTTGCACCCACAGGTTTGTACAAGTCTTTGTGCGTGTGGGACGATGCGAAAGGAACATATTTGTCAGTGTTGTTTTCTGTTGTTGTTTTTATTTTTGCTCACGCCTGCATAGCTTGCTGCATGGTGATGTAACAGGTCTGCAGGATAGGATGTCTCCGTGGGAGGGGGGCTATCTGAGTCCTGCTGTCTCCTTTAAAAATGTATAGGCTTTAAAACAGGCCTCATGCGCAATATGACCCGCTGACACTGCAAGTACAACTGCACCTGTGTGTGTGTAGTGGTATGCCAGGTAGTCATACAGAATGTCATCATGTTCCTTAAAAATATGTGTACGTGCACGTACGGTCATTCCCATAACAATGTGCTTCTTATTTACACACAATTGTAACTGATTTTTAATGTGTCTTTTATCTCTGTTTCTCTGCAGATCTGTTTCCTGGTGTCAGCATTCCGTGGTCGAATGTTTTCAGAGGACAGCTGTGCTGCTCTGGCGCTCTTCTCTCACTATTTCCACCTCAGCCAGTTCTTTTGGATGCTCATACAGGTAACAACAGGTTAACAAAGCAACAACAGACACACTTGACTGAACATAGCTACCTAAAGAACAAGTTCACCCAAAAATTAAAATGCAGTCATTATCTACTGACCCCCAAGCTGATGCTGCACAACTTAAGTAGATAGGGACATTAAAGCTTAATCAACCAAAAACCAAAACAGCTTAATCAAGGTCTTCAGAAGCCCTGGAATCCTAAATTGATTTGCTAAAAGGTTACTTACACCCTTTTGTAAAACCAAATCTTTTACTACCATAGCTGCTAAAACTATGAGCACACTCTCGATGTGAATTTGGAGCTCGAGCTTGACTGCACATCAATGTCTTTTCAAGTAAATTGTGAATTCCTCGATCAAGACGATGAGGTGGTACCTGTTCACCATGTGTTATCAGTATAACTGTCTGTGCAGTCTGCAAAGCCTTAACAATGAGGTCTATTCACTAGGGCTTCAATCATACAGTGGAGAGTGGGAGTGTTGAGATTTAACTCAAGAGGGTCAAAAAGTCAGTTTGTTGCTTAAACATATATAGTACAGTAGCGGATGAAATGTGTCCTAATATGTTGTAATACTTTATTTTTAAATATGACCCCTTTCACATTTAATTCTTCAATGGAGTTTCTTGCAGTTAATCTGGAAATCACTTTTTTATGACTTCAGATATGATTATTTTTCATTAAGTGGCATCTGTAAGTAAAATCTCCTTTCTTTCTCTTGCCCATTTTCTCATGACTTGGTATAAACAGGGTTCCCATTCTTTCTTTCGTCCCTTACATGAAGCATGTGTTTTTTTACGTAATAACTAGTGAAACCTCCATCATGTGGGCTCAGCCAGGTTTTAATTAGTGGGTGAGATGAAGGTACCAGAATGCTGCTTGACATGATCTTTGACCCTAGACTGGTACCACTTAGTGACACCTCACCCCAGCAGTTCCTAGCCCCCTCCTTCTTGACTGTCTAGCCTCTGCTTCTTTTTCTTTTTTTGGTTACCGCCAAGAACAAAGCCTGACAGGCAAAGTCCCAACTCTCAGCTTAAAACGCACACGCACAAAACATATTAAGACGTGATTTACACTACTACTTAAAGAATCCACCCAAAAATGAAAATCCAGTCATTATCTACTCACCCCATGCCAGTGAAAAGTCAAGTGAAGTTTTGAAGCAAAACAGCATCGCAGCATTACCCTAAACAACTGAGGGGACAACCCGAAAAAAAGAGGCCCTGAAATCCCAAATTGATTTTGAAAGAACCTTATTTACTCCCTCTGATGAGTTCATGCACGCACCTCAGACATGTGCATCTTTTAACTCTTATATTTTAACAGCTACAATATAGAATATATTAGATTAAAAAAACATGTAGATAATGTATTTTCAAGCTAAAGCCTTTTTCTACAATTTTCAGTATTTTTCTTACATTTACAAATAAGTCCCAAGCTACTTCATTTGTTTAAAAGAATGCTGAAACCTACAACCTGTTTTGCTCCAGAAACGTTTTGAAACTTCACCCAACTTTTCACAGGGGTGAGTAGATGGTGAAACAATTTTTGGACAAACTCATCCTTTAAACACCATAATACATTTATATATCTGATCCATTCCACACAAGATGGCATTAAAAAGAATATGATTTTAAGTCACCAGTGTCATTCTCGGTAAAGCCAATTTTAATCCTATGGAGAGGCTAAGGATGACTCAGGAATGTGTTGAACATGGCAAAGTGTACTTCTTCAGCTCCTCCGGAGAGGAGCAGTGGCCCAGGATGACCTGTGCTTCCTGTCCTGAAGTGATTTTTTTTTTTTTAACCTAATTAAAATAAATCTTTGTTTGTGTGTTTGTATGCCATGGACAGCACAACAACTTTTATATACAGATTTCTTTGTTGCTTTATTTATTATTACGGTTGACTGCAAACCAATTTATATTCACTGGGTTGTGGCTGACTGTGTTATGAAAATTGTAGTGAAAGCTCAGGACCAAATAATATTTAACTGTTAAAGCTGGGAAATGTGATCCATTGTCGTCATAGCTCAAAATCTCTTAAAGCTATTGTTCAACCATGTATCCGATAACAAGAATGTATACAAGTCATGTAGCCTGGGTTCAAATGAGGTCCATCACATAATCATGGTGTCCCAACAAGACCTGTCCCTGTATGAATTTTTCTCCTCTCCCCCTTTCTCCTCTTGTTGTCCCCCTCTTGCGTAACTGACTTTGTTTCCATCACTCAGTCTTCTACAATGTCTGACGTTTGTAGGTGAACATAATCATTGTTTATGTAGTGGATATAATCTCTCCTGGCACATACGTTATAATTGGTGGAGTATTATAAGATTAGTCCTTTGAATTAGCTAATGGAGAGTGACCAGAACAGGTTTATACTGGGATCCAGCAGTGCTCTACGTGCCGGCTGTATGCCTTTTTTCATATCAGACTGTTTATCAGATGACCTCTGAGATATCCAAGGGATAAAGGCTCAGGCCAACGGCTTTCATGTGTGTTAGAATTTGAAATGATGAGAACTGGCAGTGATGCGATGTGTTTTGACGTCAAAAGCCGGTTTGGACACATGGTAGTAGTTAGAGTGGTAGTAGGGCTGATATGATCAAGTGAAGGAAACATAAACTATGATTCACCCCAGAAGGAATTTAAGTCAAAGGAGAAATGCTACAATGAGTAAAATATTACCTTTGGATTTTCTGTCTTTTATTCATACACACACACACACAAACACACACACACACACACACACACACACACACACGCAAACACGCACACACTCACACACACACTTCTACTTTTTGTTAAATCGCCTTTGGTCTTTAACACCCCTGCCAAAAATGTCTCTTCTTCTTTATTGTCAGCAACAATAATAGCTGACAATGAAAATATTGCTGCCACTCTGGCTCTCATTGATGTGTGACACTAAAGCCGACGTCTCCGTATCGACCACCTTGATGTCTCCCCGCTCATTTTTCCCTCCCTATCAGGTAGCTGCTTTCAGCTAAGTGGTTGATATGTGTGGGCGCCAGCAACCCATCTCAGACCATGGAAAGGACTTTAAATCAATAAATGCAGTGTGGGTGTGTCTATGTGAGGATGTGCACGTCCAATAGTTGGTCAGAGGAATATGCCCTGACATAATGCCAGTAAACAGCCAATAATGTAATCACTAAAACCATTTTTTTTCTTGACTGTAGAGGCTCGCACAGGCAACCTCAGCTTGAGAAGCTGCATAATATTACATAACAATACTGTACAGCTTTTTCAGCCAGGAAAGACCTGCTAAAGCCTTGGCACTGGCCTGCAGTTTATTTCTACACTGTTTCACTGTAGCTAGCTAGACAAACAGCCAGCAAAAGTGCCAGTTTCACAGCAATGTTGTAAGAGGATACCTGCCAGTGTTTTGCTAGTGGACAAATACATTGAATTGTGATTGTGAATGAGTAGCCAGTCAGTCAACCAGGCATGAGTTACCCAAAAATACTGCTTTAATCCCACTTAAATGATCAGTTAGCCCTACATTTAAAAGAAACACTTGACCTTTACTGGTATCCAGTAGTGCAGATTCTGTTAGTAATATTTGCTAATATGACCCCTTCTAATGTAATATGAATATTTCACAGAACACATTCAACTGTAGTATTTCTCCAATAAAAAGTAGTTCCAATGAAAACTTTTCAAAATCTTTGGATTAACTCAGGAAATTGTTTTCGGAAAGATGCACGTCTGTTGATTTTTACACCCACCAAGGAGGTCACATTTTTACCCATGTCCATTGGTTCCGGATCCCGATCTAGATTTAAATATAGGCTTGAATGAATTAAAGGGGACCCTTAGGCCTTAGCGAAGGTATGCGCTCTTCTTAGTGATATACTAGTTCATAATGTTATCTTTCAATACTGGAAGGACCATCACCGAAATTACGTTGATCTGCATCCCTGTCATGAAGCCTGGTTACACATGCCTTTATGCTTTGGCTGCAGTATCATTAGTCAGAGAGGGAGGCAGTCCATAATCCCTTAACTGTACCTCAACAGCTCCAGCCTAACATGGAAAAGGCAGCTCTTGACTGACCGGCATCAGTATAGACTGATTGTATAGTTTTGTGTGCTGCTTGTGTATCTGCTTGTTTTGTGTATTTGCAGCAATGTTTGTTGTGTAAGTGGTTATACAATGTGATGATGGTCATGCAGGAGATAGAGGTTATCTGAGGAAGAGGTCAGCATCCCATAATCTTCTTTTATTAGTTGCATCGCAGTGCCCTCTGTGTAAATTTCCTGCTTAAGTGTTAGCAGACAGATGGACAGTCACAAACATCATCAGCTGTTAATCATAACAGCTGTTGCACTATTTCATAATGATCAACAGAAGAAAGAGCTTTGATTGCTGTGTTGATAATGCCTAAATATTTTCTTCTTTTTCTTATGAAAGTTCATTATCAATGGTGGACCAAGTTTGGCCTTTATGAGGCTAGGTGAAGTCAAAGTCTTCAATTTACATCCCCTCAATTTGGTTGAAAAACTAAGAGTGGCTTTTTTTTTACCTTTGAGCCTGATTTAAAGCTACAAATGAACCTTTACTGGTGCAATGATTTAAAGCTGTCTTAAAGATATGAGATTGTCTGCTGAGATCTTCACACAGGGATAAGTCATTGTGTCTGTGTTGTAACCAACAGGTGTTCAGAAAGGCTGCTTATGTAACAATGGAGGGCTTAGTGTATCAGATGGATAAAGCTATCAAAGCCATCTAGATTACAAAGCAAACGCAGCTATTGTGGATGTGATAAAACTGTGGTGTACTGTGTGTGTTTTAGTACTTTACTCTCTTTGAAGACCAAATGTCCTCAAAAGCAAAGTTCAGAATTCAAACATTTTGTCTGTCCTCACAACATACACAATATAGTGCATGAAGGTGTTTTATACACACATCAGCCTACTGGACAGTGTTTCAGTGCACTAGAACATTATGCATAATTTCAGGCTCAATGCCTGCCTCAACTTTGGTGACATAAAGGTTATCCGACTAATGCAGTTGCACATCTGGCTCAAAGACTACTGTTGCACTAGAAATATCGTCTACGTAAACAATACCACCACAGATCACTTTAAACATGACTGCCTCCATTCAAATCATGTAGGATCTCTGAGTCTTTCACCTAAATGTCAAACTCACACTTCACTTTTTACTAACTCCCATGCCATTGAAAGTCGGGTAAATTTACGGTTAGTTCAAAACAAGCAAAACAGCATTTTTAACTTTCCCTAAACAACTGAAGTAAATGGGGACTGGTTTTAAAACATTAAAAAAGGACTGAACGAAAACATAAAGGGTGGTTAGGTTCATGATCGGGATTAAGAAATTAAAAACTTTCCTTTATATGTCTTTAAATATGCATTCATGTTCTCTTATAATGTCTTCCCTCACTTGACTTCTGTGTGCCCAGGCGGTGAACTTCTGGCAAGTGCTGGTGATGAACGATGAGCACACAGAGCGTCGATACCTGCTCTACTTCCTGTTGGGCTGGGGACTTCCTGCTGTCGTCATTATTATCCTGGTCATCGTCCTGCTCGGTGGCTTCGGATGGACGATACACAGCGTATACGGGCTGGTGCAAGGAGACGTGTGAGTGGACAGAGCTAAACACATACTTACAAACAAGTGGTGTTTAGAGAATGAAAAGGAGGTGGAGCTGACCTAACACTAACATAATCTGTTTTTGTATGACGACTCGTGTGTTTTTTAAGCTGGTCTGAGTCGTGATGACTTCAGTTTCTTTTTCAGGCTTAAATTCCACTTCAGGCTAGAGTAGAGCAAACAGAAAACACCTGATGCGATGACATCATGAGAGGAGTTAGCTTGCCCAATCAGCTGGATGATTGAATGTGTCTCCTCATATGGAAACTTGAGCCTTTACCCTGGAGGGGGAGGCTTTCACACAGCAGGGCACAGAGTAAAGTAGAAACCCTAAAGAACCCTTACACTGTGTGGCTTTGTGTGTGTGTGTGTGTGTGTGTGTGTGTGTGTGTGTGTGTGTGTGTGTGTGTGTGTGTGTTAGAGCTAAATATAACCCTGTGCCATCTATGTATAGGGCACTTGAAACCTAGAACAAAACAAATGCTGTCACTTTTTAAAAACCTGTACAATGCTCCCTACTCAGGTGTGTTCATGCTGCAAGTGTGTGTTTATGTGAGTACTAATCACCAAAGTAAACATGTACATTGCAGTGTATGTGCTTGAGTAGGAGATCAAGTATGCGTGACAGGGAAGATGAAGTTTGAACCCTTAAATCACATCTAATATTAGCCTGTGGTCTTAGGTGTGGCCCGTACGTGTGTTTCCTCTGGGTGCGTGTGTGTGTGTGTGTGTGTGTGTGTGTGTGTGTGTGTGTGTGTGTGTGTGTGTGTGTGTGTGTGCGTGTGTGACAGTAAGTGTATACATGAGACATTCAAGGATACAGAGGAGTATTCATATTTCCTGAAAGCGTACCTTCCTCTTGAGGGAATAAAACAGCCTTTGAATTTCCTCTCTCTCTCTACATGAGTGTAAACAGATCACAGTCTTGTTTCCTCATGACTCGAGCTGCCTCAGTTTCACCCTGCCTACGTGCAGACAGGTGTCAAGCTCAGGTCTTGGCATTTTGTGTCATATTGATTGTATTTCTATAATCATGTTATATATAGTCTACATGCTAACTAGGAGGCTGTGTTCAGTCCTAGTCTGGTGTCCAGCCGTGTTCACTTGTTGATGGCTGTTACTTCCCCCATGATCTGAGGTTGCTGTGTGAGCTAACTACAGCCTTTGCTCCACAGCTACCTTAGCTATTTGCTAACAACAGCTTGTCGCTACAACTGTAGCTATTGTTATAGCTACTTCAAAGAGTATAGTGAGCAACAGTTACACATTATGCTGCCTTTTTTAGTTATGGAAGTACCCATATATTGTTGCCATTTCTTACAAATTATACCCTGAACAGTATTTAAGTCCTCCCTTACTTAATAAGTTACTCGTTACCTATGGACATACACGGACAATAAGCAGAAGTGATCATTAAAAATGGATTTGATATACATTTTTTACCATTACAATACAATTTATACTATATACAGCTGTTCCTTATCCATTCGATGACTTCAGCTTATTCGGGGTTGGGTTGCGGTGGCAGCAGGCTTAGCAGGCTTTTCCTCAGCAAGGTTTTACAGCCCCTCCTGGGGGATCCTGAGCGGTTCGCAGGCCAAATGGGATGTATAATCTCCTCAGCGAGTTCTGGGTCTCACCAGGGGATGTCCTCCCAATTGGTCGTGCCTGGAAAATCTCCGAAAAGTGGCACCCAGGAGGCATCCTAATTAGATGCTAGAACCACCTTAGCTGGCTCTATTTGACATAAAGCTGCTTGTCACAATCTCAATCTTTCTGTCGACCCACAGTTCATGGCTGTAGGTGAGGGTTGGATTGTAGATCCTGACTGATAAATCTAAATTTTCACCTTCTGGCCCAGCTCATTCTTCACTATGATGGTCAACCAGTTCCTTACTAATTCTTATTTGAGTTTGACATGGTGATCTGTGTTACCCGGATGGACTTATGCATGGCTTGTTTGGCTGCTTTATACCTAGACTATAAAGATCATGTAATTTCCTGGAGACATTCAAACCTCATATTCGTTCATCCCATGTCAGCTGTTTTATAGTCTTACCTGTGGAAATATAAATTAACAGCTTTCTTGTTCTGCAATCACAATATGTAAGTTAAAGGCTACCACGGAACGATGTATATCTCCTTAAGATAGACATAATTAATACAGTACTCTTTATGTTCAGGTTATCCTTGAATAAGACCCTGAGCTTAAGTTAACCTTGACCTAACACTGCCATGAATATAAAAAAGAAAATAACAGCAACATTTCTATGAAACTCACCTGTAAGAGGCATTGCTCATTTAACTTCTTGCCTCCCAAACCATGGCATAAGTGAAATGGGCTTCTCGATGGTGTTTTTTTCATCCACTATATTTATATACTTACATACTTTTTTGTGAGACTCCCATTACAGTAGGATCTCATCCTCCCACAAGGCCACAGCAGAACCAGATATCTACATTACAGTGTGCTTACACTCTCAGAGTCTGGCTGTTCTGCTGGGACAGGGTGATGCAATGCTTTATTTGGCATACTTCATGTAATGTTATGACTAGCACAGCTCCAATTATTCCTTTGCGATTAGTCAAGCCTGCGGTGAGCTCCTATCTGTATTTCATGCTCCCACCAAACCAGAGGCTGAGCTTGTTTTGTGAAAAAGACAAAGTCACATGAGTGTTTTGAAAGTTGTTTGGCAGTTACAGTTAATACAAGGATGTTGATTTTCCCAGAGAAAACTAATTTGTTCAATTGTTTTCATAGAGAAAAACACTTCTGATTGGACAAGAGCTGGGAAAAACTCCTGAGAAAACGGGAGACAGATAAACAGTAAAAAAATGAGTTGTACTGACTCACATGAGTGGTTAGATATATTGTGGAAAGACAAATAATTCAATCATGATTGTAAAAAACATTTTTTTTTTTTTTAAATTACCTTCATTCTAACCTTTTATTTGTAGTGCAAACCAATTGTCAAATAAATTGAAGCATGAGAGTTTCAAGATATAATTTACAAACCCCAAGGTGTTCTAATAAAAATGCTAATTTTCTGCGAGCTGCCTCAGCTACGGCCCCGTAACAATATTCTGATTTGCTAGAGGGCCCCCTGACCCTTCAAAGTACATGTGTTTACTTCCAGGTAGAAAGGTAGCTGTAGCATGTTAACAACTTTGACAACTTGTGCTGAATGTTAGATGGAATTACATGACTGCCATCAGGATTGGTAATGCTTCGAGCCCTCTCAAGCTTTGGCTGAGGCATGTGTGGTGCACCAAAGTCAAAGAGGTTTTGTTAAATCTCCTAGCTGTTTATTAATGCATTAATTTATGTTGTTTGGACTTCAGTTTGCCCCCAAAGAAATGGTTGTTGGACAGGATCAGAAGATGAACTCACATAACAACCCTCTTAGTGGAGAAAAATGGATCATGTTGTTTGCTTGTGGAAATGCTCTTTCATCCTTTAAATAGAAAACATGTTGGCCTTTGGCCTCATATATTTTTCTGCTCTAGCTGCAGGGTGACCTGGTTGTTCAGAAGATTTAAAAACATACATATTTTGCTGCTGAAGACAAAAAGCTGCTGTTGAGTAAGACGACTGCAAGCTTTAGGCGGGCTCAGGGCTTTCACGGCCAGATCCTGTTTGTGCAACTTGAAGTCTTAACTTGAGTAAATGTAGAGCAATATAGGCATGTAATCTGTTTCTGTTTTCTATAGCTTAAGCTTTAGCTTTCTCAATGCTTGTAAGCATGACTTCCCCCTCCTGTTTTCCATTTCCTCTTCTTTCTACATACACTGCAACAAAAAACAATCACTCATACTGTCCATCCCTCCTCTAGGTGCTTCATCCCAAACATCTATGCTGCCCTGTCTACGGCTGTGCTGGTGCCCCTCATCTGTCTGGTTGCAGTGCTGGTTGTATTCATCCACGCCTACCAGGTTACTCAGCAGTGGAAGGCTTACGATGACATTTACCGTGGACGAACCAACAGCACAGGTACACATACACAAATACATGAAATAAATGCAGGTAAATGTAAGTCCAGATTTGAGAATGTACACTCCTGTGCTTTCACTTTGAAAACAAGCAGCCTGCTGCCAGGATGCCCTCAGGAGCTGGACTCTATCCACCCCTATTTTTGGCTTAAAGTTTTAGCCCCTATTTTGCTCAGCTTACAGGCTCTGTCTCTATCTGCTGTTTGTATACCCAAGGGATCCATGATACAGGAACAAAACATTAGCAATACCTGCTTTTGTAAATGCAATACTGCTGACATTAGCAGTTTTATTAAGCCACTCTACTTACATAACTTAATGGAACGATCTACAAAGCTGAATTTAGTTTAGCAACCAGTTTAAAGCCTTTAACACGCAGTTTAAAGTGTTATGGTATAAATATGATATAAACATTTGGAAATTCTTTGGGCTCATATAGCAACTGTACGGACTCTCTACCACATCCAGTGTGTTCCACTTGCATATCTGCAGTGTTAAATGGACACAATGCAGTATGATGTGTGGCAACAACCCTAAACTTTGTACAAGATTCTTGTTTGCACAGATATGACCAACATTATGGTCAGAATGAATCATTCAGATTTATTTAGTGCAGTCACTCACTTGGCCCACACATGAAGAGCCTAGCCAAACCACATTAGTCCCTCAGTATCATGGCTGTAATCAGTGGTCATTGGTGAGAATCAGCAGGCTTTAGCTTGTTTTGCTCAGTCAAGGCCCTCCAATGACAAAGCAAAGCCTGAATTAGTGCCAGTCCTTTGGCTGGCAAGCAGTTTGCCCTGCACTCTGTGTGTGGCCTCTGAAGTAGCACAGGAGACCAATGCTGCAGGTAGGTGTGCATCATTACCAAGACAACAATACTTTGTCTTTCACAAACAAGGCTGAGGCTGGGGGTCAGCTTGTAGGATTTTAACCTGACTAAAGTGTGGACAGCGGAGTAGAAGTATAAAGGTAGGCAGTCTGAGCAGTAAACCAGATTACACCAGCTTCCAAAACACCGTGCTCACCCTGAGAGAGCAAGAGAGAGAGAGAGACCGAGAGAGGAAACGCAGGGGAAGGTAGGAACTGCACACACTATTCAAAGCAGCAATCTAAAGACCCGACAGAGTGTGTGTGGCACAGTTCCCCTGAGGTGTGAATATGTGTGTCCAGATCTGTGTACAGCAGCTGCACTGTGAAAAGGCTGCTCATGACAAAACGCAAAATGGGACAACGACATTCTTTGTTAAAGGTCATGCAGTGATGGATCAGTGTTGGATACACCTTTGATAATATGTCCAGATAAAGTGATAATCCACAATCAGAATAATGACACAATAGCACTACATATATGCATGTACATCATATACTGATGGACACAACATACACACAAACAGTATGTAATGCACTGAGTAGCAGTTTTCTTTTCTTTTTCTTTATTGTAGCTTTTGGCAGAGTTACATATTAGTACTGGCTTTGTCTCAACCTGTCCAGAGTCCAAAGAGGCATAAAACGTTAGGGAAAAGGCCTATAAGATTTTATTGTTGTAAACACAAACTACGCCTCTGGTAATTCCCTGGACTTATCTACAGTTTGTCAGAGTTAGTTTAAAGACCCACAAGGACTGTTAAAACAACCCTAAACAATTTCAGCCCTACAGTGTGCAGTGATCAGACAAAACACCAATCGTAAAGAAATCTTTTGATTCTCCTTGATATGTTAATCAGATGTGTTTTAAAGGCTTTTTCTGTGGTATCACACCTTACCTCTAAACAGGCCAAATGACGTCTAATCATTTTGTTTTATTTAATTGGTTCTGGGCTATTTTCAGATGGGTACCTTAATCACTCTAATAAATCTTGCATAAATCTTGTGTGTGCTTCGTTTTGATGGTACCATCTGATTAGAATTTGTGCTGAACCGGGCATCCCAGTGGCTCAGTTGGTAGAGCATGCTAACCATGTACAGAGGCTGTGTCTTTGCAGCAGCAGCCCAGAGTTTGAGTCTGACCTTTGGCCCTTTGTTGCATGTCATCCCCCTCTCTCTCAGTCTTGTCTCCTGTCACACTCCAGGTTGCCCTATCCAATAAAGCCACTAAAAAGGCAAGAAAAAAAGTCAAAACAAAACAAGAAGATTTGTGCAGAACCTGTCTGATGACAGTTAGTCTTTATGTCGACAACATTTTCAGTTGCTACCCTTACTGCAGAAAAAAAATTATGAGATAAGCTTATGTGCTAATCAGTGTATGTGTGTGTTTGTGTGTCTCACTGTGAGAAACCCACATGTAAAACTCACAGGGCCGTGCGAGATATAGCAGCACTTCTGACGTCAATGAAATCAAGCAAATGTACCTGTGTGTGTGTGTGTGTGTGTGTGTGTGTGTGTGTGTGTGTGTGTGTGTGTGTGTGTGTGTGTGTGTTCCTGTACCTCAGCAAAGATTGGACCTGAGCCATTGTGCCCGGACAAAAAAGAAATATAAATTAAACTCCTAATAGTACCTGTTCATGGCACATCAGTTAGCCGTCGTCACTGCCCCCACTGAACCCACTGAACCCACTGAAACCACAAGGTATATTTGCAAGACATGATGTTCCTTTCATACGGAAGTGAGCAGACTTTCAATTCTCACATAGAGCAGAGTTGAATGAGTAACTATTATTGTTCTGTTTTTATGGCTCCAGGAGCTCCCTGAATGCACTTTGATTGTTGATTTGTTGGGAATGTGTAAATAAACAAATACATGTGATGGATGAGGTTTGATTGCATAGTGTTGTTATTGTGTACTCTGTGTGTGTGGAGGTGCTTTATTTGGATGCAAGAAGCACTTTTTTTTATATTTTGCTCTCATGATCTCATTATCAATAGCCTTGGATTGAGGTTTATTTTTCGATAACATGGCAAGACTGGATTTGTTTTATCACACCTGGTTTTACGAGATGTATTTGTAACTACTGTTGAGTAGATTTTGCAAGCTAATACTTACGTTCATTAACTTAAGTAACATTTTGCATGCAGGGCTTTTACTTGTATCCTTTATTGTTGTATTGTTATTTTAACTGAAGAAAATTATCTTAAGTACTTTTTTTGCAAACTCCTTAATTTACTTTTGTAATACTCACATTTCTACAGTGTGTGTCTGCTGTCTCTAAACTGCACAAAAAACATACCTTTGCAACTCTGGCATTCTTGGTAATATCATGGTTTGTCAGAATAGTCCTTTCCAATCAAATAATAAAACAAACAAAGCTTTTGCTGCTGTATATATTCAAACTTAGTTCCTACACACATTACTTGTATGTGAGGTGTTTGTGAGTGCTCATCACACACTCACTGCAGCTTGATGTTATTACAGCTGCTGACCTCTCTGTGACAGTAATGTCAGCACTGTCTGGAGTTGCCGCCTGGCTGTTTTCTTTGAATCCACATTTTCTTCCCAGTTTGTCCTCTCACACCAGGAACCAGCTCAATCAAACATAAACTGGAGACTGTCCTCATGTGGAGAAAAGATTTGAGCAGAAGTTGCACCACTGGGGGTTAAACTGTTTGTTTAATTCTTAGTTCTGCCAGACTGAGATATACCCGTGATATCATTTAGCATCTGTCCAGAGATTAGAGAAGTCTTTCTCTTGTGTTAGCTTTCATATGCAGTCATGCATGCTCAAACACATACAAGCAAACGTACACGTATAGTCACTACTGATGATATGTAGAAGCTCTACTTCTTTCTGCTTCAGTCAGTCAGCATTTTGCAGCGAGTCTCCATTTGGCTCCAGGAACCTGTTCTTACTGTGGGAGCTCTGCCCTGTCCACAGACTGGAATGTGCTTACATGGTTGGAAAACTCAGACCAGGGAGGGAGGCGATGGAGACAGATGTGCAAGATAGAAGAAATAGAGAGAGAAAGAAAACGTTTGTTAGATTTGGTGAAATAAAATATGTTCTTAGAAGAGTAAAATGATGAACAGCAATGGATGAACAGGCTCATTAAGCAGATTTATCAACTCTGAATAAAACAGGATGTCCAAAGCTGGTGTCAAGAACAAACAGACTAGGTGTGAAACAACACAACCGTGAGCTGTGGAATATATAATGACTTTCAGGAAATAGGTCCCAAAGGAAAAGGGAGAGGCTTAACAGGTATGAAAATGAAAAGAAGGAAACATTGTTCGGGCTCAGCTAGAGGAAAGTTGCAGTGAGATAAGGAGGTGAACTTGGAGCAGAGTTAAACGGACAGGGTGGTGGAAGTGGCACCTATGTGAGGGCTTTGTGTGCAAACTTGCCCTGTGTTTCCATCCTACTTGTGAAGTGAACTGGACTGTACAGTCTGCCCTACATTACACCAGCCAGACTACAGCCGGAGTGACTCAGCAGTGGCATTTTGAATTGGTGCATTTTTCAGTTACCATTGAAGGGTCAGCAGAGAAAGAGAAAATTACTCTAACTAAATCATAATTGTCCCCTCTGTGGCTCATTGTTGCAGACCGTGTGAGAAGTGAGAGTGGAGATAAATCCACGTTTTAATCCCAAAGGTTCAAAAAGTAAAGCAAACAAACTTTGTGCTGTCCTTGACTTTGGGTGTTTATTCTTACGGAATCTCCAGGCTCTGCCCACGGCTGTCTCCTCCAGAGCTCACCAGCTCCAGCAGTTGTCTGCCAGTTAACACAAACAAGGTAGCTTGTCAATAAAGAAAAAAAAGTTATAGAGAGCAGGCTGTAAATATTTTTATTTATGCTGTAAAGTTGAATAGTTTAACATGGGCTCCTATGGGGATTGACTCGCTTTTGTGCCCTACATAACACCAGCCAGACAGCATCCAGAGTGACACAGCAACATTTTGAATTTCATTTACTCTTAAAGGATCAGCGTTTGAGTCAGTTTGAGGTCAAGCTGATTCTAAATGCCTTGAACTCCATCTGTTATCTAATACGTAACATTCATAAAATTGTACATTCAGTTGGTCATAGTGAATATGACTTTATGGAGCATGAATGAATGCTATCAATGGTACATCATGCATTCAGTGGCATGATGACAACTAATCGAAACAAGGCACTGCAAATGTATCTACCTTCCTGGTCCACCTTCCAGCAGACACACACAAATTGAAATACACAAATTTATCAAGCGTCTAATTTTCTGAAGTATTGCAAACACACCTCTCTCTTTAATTTTCTGTAGAACCATCTTTCTTATGAGGAGAACATCCCTCTCAAAATAGACAGTATTTCAGCTCATTTCAGCAGCTGTTTCCATCTCGTTCTGCTTCATTATTTCCTCCTGGTGGAAATGAGCTGGATAGTAATGAGCTGTTTTATTTATCAGGCCTCTGTCCTAATGACTCACTCTTGAGAGTCAACTCTGCCTGCTCCTGATTGGCAGCGTTCATTTTGTTTGTCCTCTAACTACCTGTCCAAAAACGCCTGGGAATGATTTTTCAAGCTGAGAGGAACACCGTGAACCGATGAAGATGAGGTGCAAGGTTACATCAGTGGCCTCCACTTCAGTGTGAGACCAATGTTGTTGAACTCTCACTTCATGAATCATGAATCACGAGGCATTCATTTAAGGAAACATAAATATATCTGCTCTTACATTGATAGATAAAGTAGAAGGTGCGGTGTTCACCTCTGCTTGTGTAGTGTGCCTTAGTGTGTGTGGTGTGTCAGTCCTGACAGAAAGTAGGTTAGCAGTGACACCAGTTGTTGCAGGAGAGCTCGGTTTAGAAACACGTGCAGAAAGACCTCTCGGCGTTCTTGTCTTATCTTAGAACACTTGACACAGTCCAAATACAGGAGATCTGTCTCAGTGTTTTTCTGCATGCTGTGTTCAAATACAGTCAGCTGTGTGTCTGCTGTCTGCAGCATGCAGGAGGTAGAGTGAGCATTTTCACAGGAGGTCACTTGTTTGCGTGCTTTTATGGCCTGTAGATTGCATGTGGTCATATTTACGAAAGGGCATGCTATTTACCAAGTGCAAGTTCAGACTCAAACTGTGGGGTGGGGAGTTGTGCTTGTTTAATAAAGATTATCTTTTATGAGAATGTCACTTTTTCAGTTTGGGACATGAGTCATAACATTAGACCCACTCACTAATGTACTGAAAGAGGTGAGGTGAGCCAAGATAAAAGGTATTCCTATAGTGAGAAAGTTGGATTTTTAACCCATTAACACACCCGCGTGATAATTTCTATGTCCATATGTCACCTCTCCTTGAACAATAAGTGCAGATGGATAAAAATGAATTTGCCGTCCTCTGGCTAAGATGTTAAAATGTCTTCCTAAAATCACTGACTGTGTAAAATAGTGGCCAGAGCTACCATGACATCACCCATAGTTTTCTGAAGAGCGCAAAAGAAGGTCAGAGTGAGTGGTAGCGGCCGTCACCATCTTGGCAGGGCCTGACTCCACCTCACTCCTGGCTAATCAGCAACGTGTAAAGAAGTGTAGCTTTGGTGGAACTGAAGCAAACGTAGTTAGTTAAAAGAAAGCCCACCCAGGAAGATACTACCAAGCTAGGACTAATGAGCTATCAGTGATCACACATACAGAGAAGCAAACTTCATCTCATATTACAAGTTCGACTGTCAGGAGGTTTGTTTGTCCCAAACAGACAGAATACCTCACATTCTCTTGATCCTCTGTTGCTCGATTCTGCAGACAGGTTAAGAAAATTGCTTCAAGTGAAGATAATTCCACTTTTTAATCCCGAAAGTGTTCTAAACAATCTCAGTCCTCTCTTTAGCTCTGAATGTTCATACTTCTAGAAGATCTGGGCTCGGCCCAAAGCTGTGTCCTCTGGCGCTCGGCAGCTCCACCAGCTGTCTGGCGGGTAATGCTAACAAGATCGCACATGTCCCTCTGCTTCGGTCTCTTAGACCAGTTAACCGCACAGCAAGTTTCCTTTTTTCTAATGGGGTCTTATGGGAATTGACTCTCTTTTGGAGCCAGCTTAAAGTGGCCATTCTAGGAACTGCAATTTTAAGTACTTCAGCGCTGGCTTCATTTTTCAGCCCTGAAGTTCACTGTTTGCAAAAAATATGACAAGCAAAAGCAAAATAAAGAGCAAAGTAAGACAAACAAGAAAGGGGGAACAATTCACAAAATAACACTGGACATGCCATTTAAAGAATGGATTAGACACATTTTGTGAAGTAAACAGTAACCAGTAAAGCCAGTACTGACATATGTAGAGTACATATAGAAAGGCATTGCAAACGAGCAGAACAAGCAGACATACATAGCAAGCTAAACTATGTATGTGGCTGCACATGCTGTGTACACACTGGCTGTTAGATCAATATTAGTGATACTACAAATGCTCAAGTGAAAGCTCTGCTTACATGCTTAATCTTTGGCATAAATGAAAGTGTCTATGTGTGTGTTTTTGTGTTTCTGTGTGGCTGAGGTCCTCTCAGCCAATCTTAATGTGTCTGCTCTCCAGCAGTGTACTTCGTTCCCTAGTTTGGGCTTTAATCAGGAGTCCACATGTGGACTCATTAAGACTTTTGGAGCAGAATAATGGTTATTCTGCTCCAAAAGTCCTAATGAGTCCACATGTGGACTTTACACATGTATATTTCCGCAGTACACCAGAGCTGAATCTGGGCTGTAACAGCTGGTTCATTAAACAGCTCCCGAGGCCTGCTCCTGGGTCTTACACCACACCTCTTTTTGCTTTCTCACTGCTGGAGTGTATAAGCACATCTGTATCTGAAACATCTTATACAGTGTATCAGCCAGAAAATAAGTCATGCATTAACATCTGGTTTTAAAGTGTTAATTGATTAGTTGTCAGTTATTGTATTGAGCACCAACTACTTTGATCATTTTTAAAGAAAAGTAAGTCACCACTCTCAGATTCCACTTTCTTGAATGTAAATATTTTCTGGCCTCTTTAGTCCTCTGTCACAAAAACTGAATATCTGAGGGTATAAGGACATCATCTTGGGATTTGGGAAACACTGAATGACCAAACAACTGATCGATTAATCGATGAACTAATTGGCAGATTAATCAAAAATGAAAATGAATTGAGATGCACCGGATAGAATATCATCAACTTGATTTAACAGTAATCACGAAATCTGTTTTATATAGATGCTGATGTAATAGCTTTTACACACATTGTTTTTAATCCTTGTCTGTTGTTGTCTTGTGCTCCAGAGGTGCCGCTGGTCCTCTACCTGTTCCTACTCATCTCCCTGGTCTGGTTGTGGGCAGGTCTACATATGGGCTACAGGTACCTGTGGACGCTCATCCTCTACGTCATCTTTAACTGCTTGCTGGTGAGCTCATTGACTTATTTATCTACTTGTTTGCATGCATGTCAATCATTAGTTTTGTCATTAATTTCACTGCTAGCAACAACATAAATTTTAAATGTCACGTTTGCAGTACAGCACTATGAAGTGAAACTAATCTTAACAGATGTTTTCGTTTGCACCCTCAAGCTTGAATCATGTTGGATTTTGCCAAGCTTTCTTTTTCTGATTTGACTTGAGTTGACTTCACCAAGGATACGCTCAATTTGTCATACATTACCTCAAGCTGAGGTATTTGATTTCATGGACTAGAGGCCTAGAAGATACCACAAATAAAATATTGATAAATTAAGCCACTAGACTGCTATGTGGGTGTGCCTGTGAATGCTTGTATTGTAAGTATGTGTGTGTCTGTTGATGTGCTGTGGACTTAGAGAGTGAGCAAGTGATGAAGGCTACTTCATCGCACTTTGAAGCCCTGCTTTGATGTGGTAGCGAGGCAGAACAAGAAGGGCCTCTGGAGTGAAGAGAGAGGGAGGGTTATCACTGTGTCACATCTTACTGAAGCATCTCTTTCTACTTTCCATTTGTTTTTTGTCTGTTTGTTCTCGCTCTGTTCGCCTCCCTCTTAATTTGCAGCTCTTTGCCCTTATTCCGACTCTATGTTCCAACTTCAGAGGCAATAAAGACGGGACAATAATGAGGCACAAGATAACTCGCATCTCCTCACAGCTGGACTTTTTATTAACTGTGACTTCAAAGAGTTACATAACAGATAATAATCACTGATTATAAGTCAAACTCAGTTATTTCTTCTGGTTCTAGTATTTCTCTAGTATTATTAAAAAGAAATTCCTGGATCTGTTCCTTCGTCTGGATTCACGCCAAGAGTTAATGGGGTCTATTCTTGATCAAGACACATCCTCTTTTCAAGGTTCGTGGAAATCTGTTTAGCTGCTTTTGTTTAATCGTGCCGACACATAACAGCCCTGTTGGAAGAAATGTAAGATTTTCACACAAGGCATATGGAGAATGTTCCAGATGAGCTCCACCAGCAAACTACAGAAGTGAAATCCTGCTTTTACATTAATCCATCGATAATAATAATTAAACTATATAATATATTGTGGTAAAATATTTTCCTGCACTGAGTTCTATAACTTCGAATACTTCAAGTACATTTTCATAAAGATACTTTAATATTTTTACTGAAGTAACATCTCAAATACATTTTTACAGTCTGTTAGTACTTTAAATTAAGTAACCAATCTAAATGTTTCTTCAACCGCTACTAAACTTTTACACTGATATCACTGCTGTGAAACCTGTCTTTTCCTAACCTGAAAAGGCCGCCAAACCATCTGGACAAGCATATTTCCGTAATCATACAGTGTCACAAGATGATGTCATGCTGGTTCGAGAGCTTTAACTCAAAAATCATACTAGTGTTTTGCATCTTGAGGGACTCAATAATGTCCCGGACGCTCTCCCAACCACCCTGTCTTTGGTACAGCAGCTTCTTTTCTTTCTTGTCCAGTCTAATAAATGTTCGTGGTGTCTTCTGTCATCCTCTGAGAGACACCACCTGCCTGTAAAGTGTGCTGTAACAAGTTTGTGGTAACCTGTGGTGAAATTTGGCATCCACATGCAAAAGACAGCAGTGATGCAGCAAAGTAAACTTCTCCTGTTGGTGCGGTGACTAATGAGGAGAAGTGATGTAAGCGCCAAAGGGCAATGTCGCAGTTAGCACCTGCTTATGAGCTCCAATAGAGTTTGTCCTACTCTGTGACATCATGTGGTCAGTTTCTTCAGCTGACCAATAGTGTGGTGGTGTGCTCTCAAGTCAGAGCACATTAGTCAATTACAGGAAATATACATTTTATAAAATTACATTTCATTACGTTTAAATTTAAAAGTGAGGGAAAAATGCTGCCTTTGTCCTGTGGGAATATTTCAGGCCTACATCAAGCCAGACAAATTTGTGTTGAGCCTCGCAGCCAAGTTTTTAAACTCAGCCTTCTCTGAAAGAGAAAATGTATTTCGGGCTATACTATAACTATGTCAATAGATTTTCAATCCTAGCTCCTGCAATTGAAGGCGCAAAGCTCAGACTAAAAGGCAAGCCTCTGGGGTTTGGTGTGGGTCTGCGGAAGTAATAAAAAAGGATTCATCTGAGTGGAACAGACAAGTAAAGGACAAGGACATTGATTAGCAGTAAACAAACTCGTCTGACCCAGTTTTTACAAAGCACTGCCAGGGAAAGGTTCTCCGTGTCGATGGAGATGCTATTGCCATGAAGCAAGCATGGTTGCAATTAGATTTGTTTTTCCGTGTGTGCACCTAATTAATTTAGCTGTGAAGGGGGTGAGAGTTGCAGATGCAGAAGGCTGACATTTTGTGTTGTTGTTCCATTAGGGACTGAATGAAAGCAAATGGGATCCTGATAAACGAGGCTGAAAATGTACCTCTCATCAATCCGCTCACCTTGAACGGCACTTAGTTTGTCACGACTTGGACCAGATGCTGGCCTTCAAAGTTATCATTTATGTGTAAACGTGTCCTTATGTCATTGCAAGTAGTTCTTATTAAATGGCTATGTCCAGACTGCCTTTAGAAACGTAATGATTTCACACCCATTAACAAATTCACCTTTGCTGGCTTTCTTCTGATCATGTTTCATTACACCTGTTATGTACCAGCTCAATAACCAGAATTACTCATATTTTTTTCACTTTGTTCCTACACTTCATTCATGAATTACACAGTCATATGTGGAAATGATCAATAAACTAAAGGATAAGTTCATCTTAAAATGAAAATTCAGTCGTTATCTACTCAGTAGAGCTTGTGCATGTACTTAAGACGGGTTGCGTACTTTTATTTTCAAAACAAATTTGGATCTGAAGGCTTCTGGAGCCTTGGTTTATATATTTTTTTAACAAAAGCATGTGTAAAGTCCCTATCCTTCAGGTGTTTCAAAGAATGCCGCAATGATATTTTGCTGTGAGGCTCCAGAAATGTTTCGCGACTGCAAAACTTCACCTGTCTTTGCATCGGCATAGAGGACATATTGTACAAGCTGAGGTGCTGCATAATCACCTGTTTCTGGCAACATTTCTATCCGACTAGCTGCTTTTTTGAACAAACTGTGTTATCCTTTATTCATGTGTTTAATGTAATCTTTTACCATTTTTTTCCATCGCCTCGAGGGTTGGAAGTCATTACACTGAAGGTCTCTGCTGCGAGGTCTAGCAGAGCTTGTTGTTGTTGTTTCCTTCACACCGTGAATTTTCCATTAGGTGAATTTTCCATGTTTACCTTGGTTTTGTTGTTGATGTGGCTGTGTGAAGCACTTTCCAACAGCTGATTACTGAGCACCATTAAACAGCTGCAGATGTTACAGCTGTGCAGAACTGTGTGCGTGTGTGCGTGTGTGTGTGTGTGTGTGTTTTGCAGAGCACAAATTACTCTTCGGTTATTGAGCGCTTTGCTTGTGGAAAGCAACCTTCAGTCTCCCGCAGAGTAGTGAATTGAACCAAACTGTGAAACTGATCATACTCGCTGTGATAATGAGGAAAATTTGAGTTTTTCATGCACATACCGCTGTTTTTTTTTTCTCCCTGTTCTCTTTATTTCCTTCCATCCTGAATTTTCCATTATGCCACACTGTTACTCTGGCTCCACATCTGTGCCACATCAGGCTGAATTAGAAGACAATAATCAAATCACCACAGCACCACCCCTCATTATCTCCTCCCGCGGCGGCCCCTCTGCAGGTCAACCTTACTTCGCTGCGAAACATCCACAGTAGTGAAGCAGCACCATGCTCCATTTCAATTCAATTCCACCACCACTTCCTCATTCAACCTTTGTACTCTCCTAAAAATAGGACACAGGATATCTGTGTGTTATTATGGATAAGAAGACCCGGGTCTACATGTGTCTGCACACACGCAATCAGCTCTGTGAAGCCTGCAAAGAGTTAGGATTTGATGGAAATAGATCTGTTGCTTTCATGAGAACAGACAATGATTTCCACAAACACAATACATGTTTTCATGTTAGGATTGAGAGGAATATTGCATTGATTATCAAGTTAAAAACAACTACGCTGGCCCCAACAACAACATTATCGATATCATATGAGTCCATTCAGCGGACTCAGAAAACCTCCAAAAGTTTGTGCTCATGGCCTTTCTTCCATCCCTCTTCACTTTCCCTTGAGCCAAGCTCTGCTTCTTCCCCCCGCCCCATCACCTTAGGTCTGTGCTTTCCATATCTAAAGACGTGGCCTCTCCAGTGATCAGGGAACACTTACATAACAGGCCTATGGTAGCAAAGCCTGTTCCTCAGGCGGCACAGCCTGCCAATGATCTGTGCTAATCACTCACGCTGCAGTGGATAGCAACACGCACACCCATACGTGCATACACACCTGGCTGCTTTTGTTATATGTTTTATGTTATCACACAGGGAAGATTCATTTCCTTCTCCCCCCCATATGCAGCAAAATGCAAACAAAAAGTCACGGCAGTACAATCAGTCTACACACCACTAAACTTTTCCTAACCTGCAAATGTCCCATCTTATTTCAGGATTTACAGCACTCACAGACGGTTTGTGTAACTCACTCATAAAGAACAACCAGGTTGTAAAGCACTCCTGTTATGTGTTCCATGTGTTTTATCTATTCACAGCCCTCTTTTCCTTCTTTCATGCTTCTTGTTCCTATTTTACAGTGTGCCCATAAACATACAGTTTCCGCTTATGGTTCCTGTTGTCTTCCTCGTGATGGTGATTGCAACCATCAGTGCTGTTGATAATCCCTTTTCTATGTCACTCTCCCTCGGTTACATGGGTGATGATGATCGCTTTACTACATATGGAAGCATACTGAGGAGGTTTACTGTTCCAAATTAATTGGCTGTTTGATGTGCTGTTAGACTTAAACTAGAAGCATCGTGGTTTGGTAACAACAAGCTTTATTCTATAAATATATAACAAATAGCTTTTCATGAAGAAGGATGTTTAAAAAATTCTGTTTGGGACAGGATTTTCCCACCGCCACTTGTTGAAAAGAAACCATTGCACGCACCAGACATATTTGAAGAGTCTCTCAGTGTTTTTCACAAACAATGCAACTAAAGAGATCTCATGCCTCATGCCTGATCAAAGCGGGGACATTTCAGCACAGTACTCCATTTTCTACTCTACTCAGCATTGGTAACACATATGCTAGAAAATGCATCTGTAGCCTTGTTGCTTCGCTATACCCTTACATATGCATGTCATTAAAATGTTTAATGGCTACTGAGATTCAGGACTTTACTGGCCTAAATTGCCACTTTGACAGTTTGTATGGTTTTAATGAATTAGCAGTTTACATTTCGGGCCATTTTTGGTCCCTTTGAGATTTTACAGTGGGTGTTTATTGGACAGAATGTTCAAAGGAGCTGTACATTCTTTAAAATATTAGCTCATAGATCCTGCTCTCAAACTCACAGTTTTCACTCCACATACTATAAATAATTTAGACATCAAAAGTAGGAACAATTGTTCTGGTCGCACACATGTAACTATGGAGGCAAACTCACTTACACTTTTGGCTATAGGAGTTTCCAAGTGACAGGTGTGCCTACCTCAAAGGCTGGCAATATTGGGTTCCGAACAAAGCATCAGGCACCCATGAAATTTATTGAGAAATCTTCTGCAAAGATAATGAATGTTGGTTGCTCTCTATGCCATTTTTAGAAATGTATGTTTTACTGTCTGTCATGGTGTGAAGGAACTTACTCCATCTCTATTTCCTCACTCAACCACAGTGTGTCTGACTGTGCTTCTGTGTGCAAAGACTGTGTGTTTGACTTCACCCGTATGCACACACCTTCACACTTTTGTGCGCTTGTGCGTTCAATCTCTGTCTGCCGTCACCACCCGGTGATGGGTGTTGTGAAATACGGGATGCCCCTGTGGTATTTGACACTCCTGTGTTTTGGGGTAATTCTCAGCCTGGTGATGTTGACCAAGAGGATTTGGTAATGAGAAGGAAGTGGAGGAAACAGAAATACCAGGGTGCCAATGATGTCATGGCCTCAATGATGAAGTAATACTACATCAATCGTGCTAGAGAATGCTGCTGCGGCGCTGTACTTTTGTACTACTGTACAAGCAACGATGGAACCTACCAGCATCAGAGACTTTGTCCTTGAGTGGGCTGCAAGATATGTCATGTCTGCACCTTTAGACTGATCATATATGATAATGAACAGCTCTGCAAAACATAAATGAACAGAGATGTTGAACTTATTTCCTAATGCAGATTTCCCCTCTTTCCCCACAGGGCCTGTATGTGTTTGCAGTGTACTTCGCCATGCACAACCAGCTATGTTGGCCTACTAAGGCCAGTTACACAGTAGAGATGAGTGGCCATGACAGTCCCGACTCGACCTACCAGGGAGGGGGACCCACCTCTGTAGGGGGCGACATCAGCAAATCAACTCAGAATCTCATCAGCGCCATGGAGGAGGTAAACACACACACTTGCATACACACACAGAGCTTAATGGTCTATCAGAGAAACTAATACACTTGTGTAATCAAGCTAGACATGTTATACATACTTGATTATGCAGACTTACAGCATTTATAACCCATATGTTCCATATTCCCAGCTCTAACTCTTTGCATTTTTAGTTACAGTGCAATTCATCATCCACTCCCAACTACATCCTCATTTTATAACTGACTGGAAAATGTTTGTTGTTTTCTATACATATGATCTGGGTCTTCTCCTTGTAGATTTGACTTTCATTTGTATCGATTATGAAAATATTTTACTAACAAACTTCTTCGCTGGGATCTGACCCTCCAGATGGTTATTACGCAGAACCATCTGGGAAGTCATCCTTAGAAACAGGAAGAGGGAAATAATTGGCAGGTGATTGAATGAACCATCTGTCAATAACCATCTATCACAGGCTAACTTCAACCAATCAAATGAACAGTAGAGCGCTACATCCAGGGAAGCCTGTTGGTTAATCAAGCTCTCGCCAAAGCAAGGAAGAAGAGTGAAAACATATTTTCCATCAATGCTGTTCTTTGCCTTTCTTTCAATAAAGAATTATTCTCCAGTTGTGATGTACACTGTGGCAGCATCTATGCTAACCTCTTTAGAGCTGCCATTGTTGGTTACAAGGAACAGTTACTTCTCTTGCTGGTTGTCAAACCTAAACTATCCGTAAATCGTAAATTAACTGTTTTTATGTTCATGTTGCACTCTTACTGACCGCTCAAAGCTCTTTACAACACAATTCAGCATGAATGTGCTTAACACACATTCATACACTCGTGGCAGAGGCTACCATGCAAGGCTCCACTTGCTTATCAAGATCGATAACTATTTATACAGGTTTACACACTGATGGGATAGCCACCTGAAGAAAATTGGAGTTTGGTATCTTGTCCAAGGACACTTTGACATGTAGTCAGCTGGGGCCAGGAATTACACCACCGCCTCTCCAATTGGTGGGCGACCACTCTACCTCCTCAGCCACAGCCGCCCCCAACACGGCCATAGCTAATATTATCATAACTAATAGGAATTAACTTTATTTTTTTTTTAATTAGACTTAAAGAAGGTGTTTAAAAAAAACAGATTTTCATACGTATGTAATTGGAACATCTCAATCTTGGCTTTGCCCTCCCTTAGTGTGTTCCACCTCCTCTATTAGCTGATTTTCCTCCCTCCTGGTTTTTTCCCATGCCCTCATTCCCATAGCTCGATTTGCCTATTCCTGGTTTCTCCTTCACACATCTCTCACATCAGCTGAGCGTAACTCCACAGAAAGCGCTCATGACGTTTACCCTCATTTTTTTTTCCACTTCAGACTTACGTAACGTCTGTATGTCTCATGTTAAATTTGGTGTGTGTAAACGGTCGCTCTTCATACCTCGCCAGACACCCACATCAGCTCCTCTTATGACCTCTCTGCCATGTAAGCACACACTGAAAACACACTGTACAGTCAGACACATGCAGTATTTCTGTAGTCTCTGTGTCCCTGGAGAATACCCTATAAGGGCCGAGCTGGTGAAATGGAGGGGGAAGAAGGAGAGGAAAAAAGGGGGCAGGTTTAACTCCATTACTCCTGGGAACTCCCCAATCCCTCTCATCTGTTCAGTCTTTCTCCACATGTAGGAATCCAGTAATCTTGTTTTATTCATGAGAGCACACTCACACCTCTCTGAGATTTGGCTACAACCCAACTAGAAAATAAGAGCGCAGATAGAGACAGCTTAGAGTGGCGATAAGAGTGTTACATGAGTGTCAATTTGTGGAGTGCATTGGTTAAAAGGAAACTGAAGTGAGATTAGAATTTGGGTAGAGGACTATAGTTTGAAGATTGAATGGCTTGAGTCATCCCCTCAAAGTTGATAGGACACATCTGAGGTGCCTGGTGGTGCTTTGTTCACCTCACTGGGACACTCTGTACCGGTTACAGCCCAGCAAGCCTCAGAAGTTTGTACAAACGCACAGACAGAAACATTTATGCATGTACGTGGACAGATGAGGCGTTCATAATTAATGAACACAGCGGAAAACAAGAAGCGAGGATGGATTCATGTAGCTTTTGTGAAAAAAAAAAAAAACATGTCACAAAATTAATTTATCATAAACCCTTTAAGTGGAGACGAAAGATACAAATTTAGGGCTTTTAATAGACAGTCATCTCTCTGACTGTGCTGGCAGCATAATTTCCATGTTGTAAGGCTCATTCCATATGAAACTCTAAACCCACTAACCTTGCTTTCACCCCATGAACCCACTGTGACCCTGTGGGTTGGCCTTAACCCGTTGGGGTGCTTGGACAATATGAACTCTGCCTGACCCTAACTCTTAACAGACATGATTACACGGCTGACAGACGAAACCATTCGCTGAATTAATCGTGCGTGTGTGTGTGTGTGCGTGTGTGTGAGAGAGAGAGAGAGAGAGAGAAAAAGAGGGTATATTGATGAGGAGGATGGTCGACCTGATTTTGCCCTCCGTTCATGTGAAGTTAATGTTTTTGGGCATCAGTTTAATATTTATAGCCCGCACATGAACACTTTATCGTCTTTATTGTATACTTTGATATGTATTGGAATATGTAATATGTTTCACATGATAATGTATGTATGAAAAGATTCCTGGATCAGTCCCTTTATCCACATCGGTGGGAAAAGGTAATGGCCTGAGACCCATCCTCCATCCAAGTTTCGTGAAAATCTGTAGTTTTTGTGTAATGCTGCTGACAAACCAACCAACCAACAAACAAACATGGGTGAAAACACAATCTTCTTGGCAGAGGTAATACATTGGTATTTGCATTACAGTGCTGCTATCAAGGCCAAACCTCACATCTCACTTATACTTAATAACATGAAGTAACAGGAACTTTCTGTTTCTTTACCAGTATAAAATAAGAGTATAAAGAATGTACAGTATAAAAAAACAAAACATAAATCAAGCTTCAATCAGTAACAACTTTGAGTCATGCATGTTTATATGTGCATGTACTCATATAGCTGTATGTGCATATCTGTGTGTTTCAGGTGTCAGCAGACTGGGAGCGAGCATCACTGCGACCCAGCAGTCAGCCCAGCAGTGTGTATAAACCCAGTCCTGTGATGGGGACGTACACCACAGAGGGAGGCTTCATCAACACCAACCTGGTCACCACTGATGAGGAGTCGCAGGAGTTTGATGACCTCATATTTGCCTTAAAAACTGGTGAGGATCCCATGAAAGTACAGATGTATTGTACGCTTACATATCCATGCTGTTTATGTGGTGTAGCACAATAAGTTTCTCTTATGCTGTATATTAATCTCTTTACTATTATTCTACCTCAAATATAATTAAAACTGTGCTGTACTTTATTCTTTCCCTTCTGTATCTGATCAATAACGTCATGATAGTAATGGTACTATACAGCATATTGTTTCTCCCAGAAATGAATGCATACAACCACTGATATTTAATCACATTTTCATTGCATATTATTTTAAATGTATTCTTTTGTTTAACCTACATACAAGCAGAAAGGTCCTGTTGAGGTCTGATGGAGATCCAGCCAAGATAGGCTGCAGCACAGGAGCACAATATAATAAGTACAATGTGTGCAAATCAACCAAAAAAGCAACAAATTTAAAATGGCTGACTTCCTGTTGAGTTAAGGTCATGGCAACAAGATACTTTTCTGTAGGTCTAGGCTTGGTACACAGGTACCAAATGTCATACATTGAGATAAAACTATCCACGAGGGGCATAAAACACATACATTTTCATCACATATAACTCGTATGCAAAGTTTAATCATTTTCAAGTAGCTTTAGCCCCTAAAATTGCAATTAGTTTCCTCTTTGGTTTCAGTGTTTCATTACAGAAAACAGTTTCAAGGTTTGCAGTTCACTAGACAAGTTTAATAAGTTACTGAGTCAAAAAGAAACATCAGTTTGATTTAGTCCAACTTTGACTGAAAGCATAATAACATCTTGTGAACTCTTCTGAGCCAGTACTTTTCTCTGAAATAAAAAATAAGGGCACTGTGTACTTTGCTTAAGGTCACCAAAATCCAAAACAATGCGTTGGCCTCAATACTTTTTTAAAATATCAAAGGAAAAACTCAACATGATTCCAAAATAAAAACCAACTGTTGTACATGTGGTTTACAGTTAGAAAACACAGTCATGTTATGAGTGTGTGAAAGTTAGAGACAAAGAGAAAGAGAGAGATGTTGTGTGTGTGTGTGTCAGTGTGTTTTTTCTTTATTTCACAGTATACTTCCATACAATATATATTGCATCTATAAGAATCAGCCCTGCTTAGTCATTCCTCCTCGTACCTTAATTCTCTCTGCTGCCATAGCAACCATTCTTCCTCTGTTCCCATCAATGTTTCATTAGCCAAGGGCCCAAACTACAAACTGATATTTCACCAATACATACACACACACACACAGTCCTCTTCTCACTCCTTTAAATCAGTGAGTAATTGTTTCACAGTGTCTGAATAAGAATCAGGCCCAGCTGGATAAAAGCCAATAGGATCTTAATGTGAGACATCGACAGAAAGTGAAGAACTTTGCTCAAGTAATTTCACACACTTGGAAAACGACCGGTCTAAAAAGGAGAAGGTCTATCACTGCAGACAAAGCAGGCTTCTAACCTAAATGGTTAATATGAACGGGATGTATTCTGTGACTTTAAGATGTAGTTTGCTAGCATGAGTATCAGTTTTAGTGTCACATTGCAGAATCAAGATATTGTCAACCATTTGAGCCATGCTGCTGTACCACTGTAATGTAATGAGTAATCTTCAGGCATGCTGTTTACTGTTACGACCCCATATTAAGTTCATTTTCAAGTTCATACTACCTCTATTCTGTGGATTAGGATTAATTATAGAAATAGTTTTCTGCCTGGTGCTCATCCCTGGATCTGATTCTAATTCTCTGGTTATTTATTGCTTTACGGTCTCTGTCACTCTTCCTGGTAATGGACAGCTGATCATTTAAAACAGTCAATTAGTATATCCAAGTCTGCTTTAGTCTGACATCATGGAAAGAGCAACAGTATGCTCTTCCATTTGGTGGTCTCTCTGAGAGAGATAAGAGATATGACCCAAAGGCAGACAAACCAACCTGATAAGACCCTACAGTTTATAGGACTGAGGACAGGTCATGGTGGATTTTAGGGTCAATCTCTTGGGATAATGGTGGCAAGAAATAACTTTCAAGAAAAATAAATGAATCATTAAAAATTACTGAGCTATTATTCTTCTTCTGATGGTTTTTAGCCCATTAAAACTGAAGGCCTGAGGTCTGATTTGACTTTGACAGAGCAGGTTTTCAATCCTGAACTTCAATCCAAACTTCAATCCAAGCTGCCAGCATGCATCTCAGAAAAACAAAATTCGTAACCATGGAGAGAGCCAAATTAAAAACTCCTTCCGAGCAGGTGCGAGATGGAGAAACTGACGGTGGTTAATAAATGTGGATTAGGATAAGAGGATAGTGTTACGGCGAGTAAAAAACTTTGACAGAGATATCCTCTTATTGATTGTGTGGTGAGAGCGTGAATCAGACGCAGAGGTGTGTGTTTCAAGTCAATTAATCTCGAGTAAACGAGCAGACAGTTACAGCATTCTCTGGCCTGGTCTGCTCTTCTCCTGACCTCTCCCTGCTGTCCTGTGCTGGGCTGGTGTTCAACCTTAAATAGCCTTGAGGCTGCAGCAACCAGGCCAGGGAATTTATATGTCCCCTTGTCTGCAGATTCAGCAGGGTGAAGTAATAATTCATGTTATTCAGGATAGCAGAAAGGCAAGTTTGGAAGATTTAATTAAGTCAAATCAGTTGGCTCCTTGCAGGCCTTTGGCATGGCCTCAAGAAAATATAACTGTGTGGGAGACACTTGATCTTTGCTGTGTGGAGAATAGAATCCAAACATGCAACTTAATCTCCTTTGCAATTACTTAAGGATGGTCTTCCATTTCGAACTTTCCCTGGTGTCCTGTGACCTTCTGTTTATCCATACATGTCACACTGAACTTACAACCTGCTATAATCTCAACCAGTCAGTGAGCAGTAAAGATATATCCCTCATCAGAATTACATAATAGGGCACCACCTGATGGGGGTCATTGAGTAGTGGCAGTAATGAGGGTCTTCACCCTTCATTTGGTAGTGAACTATTAACACACACAGAAGAAGCACACATATACACGCAGCACATGCGCGCCGCATATTACTACACAGAGCTGATCATTAACGTGCTGGTTTGAGTGTTGATGAGCAGTTTTTTCTTATCACTCAGAGTCAGAGGGAGCCTTGACATACTGACTGCATGAGTCAGCGAATCTTGACGCTCCTCTGGTTATGTCATAGAAGTTATTTCCATTATTGGTTCTGGTGTTTTAACAACCAAAAACCTTGATCAAGACATAGACAGGTATTCAGTGTCTTCCATCTTCTAGAGATATTGTTAAAAAATGGATTTAAACATGAGAAAAGTAAATCATATGAACAATCGATGCACTTTTTTGGGGAGCAGACAAGGTGAAAAATTAAAATTATACAGCTGCCCCTCGCTTTACATTCTTGTTGAACACCCACAGTACAGTACACATGCCCGGGTGACTGTTGTATAAAATCCATATAACACAAAGCATTCATACATTGGCATACTATAGCAGACCTATTCAGCCAGAGGCCTGTCGGCCAAATGTGGCAACCAACCTCTCCCTGCGATATAAACACTCTGTTAGTAGACTAACCCATTTATTAGTTACGTCTGTTAAAAGCTAAAAAGTTTGAACCCCGAGTAGTACAAGTAGAGGGAATATACAAGAATCAAACTGACAATCTACATCCAAGAATGAAAAGGTGCATTGTTTTTTTCCCCCCTGTTCTTTATATATATCATTTGTTTATCAATTGTGGAAATGTAGAAGTCTGGCCCCGCAGCACTTCTTTTAAATCTTAGTTGAATATGCCTGTTATACATGCACTGCATGCATTACTGAGCATGTGTTTACTGCACAGCAAATACAGTACATCAACAAGCCTGCTGTATGATTCATCTCTTGGACTTACAATGAATAACTTTGTTTCACAGCCTACTTCCACTCTTACATCAGAGTGCACCATTTATTGCCACTACTGATGAGATACAGTCCAGTATACAGTTTGATAACACAGAGATTATGACACGTTAGAATCGATTGCATATTGCCTTGTTGGCAAATGTGACAGATATTGTGGTAGTATAAGTTCAAATAAATAAATAAAGTCATTATACACTGGCCCACATGCTGATGAAAGTCATGTGAAGTTTTGTAGTCCACAAAACTTTTCTTGAGCTTCACAGAAGTAGACTTGTACTAATTGTACAAAACCAGAAAAAGCGTGTTAACATCTCAAGTTTTGTTGTGTTAACCTGTAAAAATGTAACTGAAAGACCAAACTTCACCTGTTAACACTCTCACTGTAGTCTAAACACAAAATCTCTCAGACATTATCTACTCAGGGATGTTATTTTTCTAAAGTGTTCATGCATAAGCATGATAAGCCATTGTCAAAGTTCAGAGTTTATAAAGCACAACATTGTTGGGTCTTTCGTTTAATGGCTCTCAAAACTGAAATCAAAAGACATAGACTTATACAGATAGAGATTCCAGAGATGTAATAGAGGTAAAACTACAAGAATGAATAATAAATACAAAGACAAAGTTTAATGCAACCTTTTGTGTCTGTCTCAGGGACTGGCCTCAACGTCAGCGACAACGAGTCCATACCTGGAAGCCACGATGGAGGGAGCGTGACCAACTCCCAAATAGTTGAGCTGAGACGAATCCCCATCGCCGACACACACCTCTAACCTTTTCACCTCACATGGATCCCATGTCGTCGGTTCTTCATATCAGAAAAGAATTACAACACAGTATTTTTATATTATAAAATGCTTTTGCACTAAAACACAGTTTTTTGAATAGAACATTTTCATATAGATGTTTGATACTGTATGCGATTTTTACTGTACATCTGTTTATATATATATATGAACGTATACATAAATGTTTTACTAAATTAATTTTTTTAAGTCCTTGATGGAGTTGTTTTCTGAATGTATATCTGGATTTTTTTTTCCCTGTAGAGACCTAGTGAATGAGGTAGCCAGATGTGATCTCAGCAGAACTGCTGCTGCTGAGGATGGAAACTGTGTAACATTGTTAATAAATGATTGACCATTTATTTTACATTTCACTGTGCTGATTGCTTCTTGCCCCACAACCAGGCCGTCTACAACTGAAGGGTGCCTCTGATGGTTATGTAAGTGAGTCCCTTTGGGGTCAGGGGTCACACCCTTACAGATTAAGCGATCACTGCCTCACAGAACTGGTTCCACGCGGAGAATCGGTTTCACAGATTCAGTGCATGAGGACCGTGGAGAATATTCAAAAGTATGTGTAAGCTTAAGATTATGTGAGCTCTACGGTCATGTTCGAGTCACTTAACAGCATTTTTTTTAAAGCAAAGGCTCCTCTTTGATCTGCTCCGTAAAGAATCAGGTCACGGAGATGGGCTGAAAGTACAAGCAAATATTCCCCTTTTAACTTCCACAGCAGCTTTGAACCTCCCGGAACCTGACGTCTACTTGAATCGTGTGCCGACCTTTCACCTCTGCCCTATATCAGCTCGACTTCTGAACTTGGTAGTTGCACAAGAGGCTTGTAAGAGAAGAGATGGGCTAAAGAGAAGCAGGAATCATCCATCCATCTATCCTTTCATTGCTTGATAATTACAGCTCCTCTCCAAGGTTCAGTGTGGATGGCTGAGGTCACGATGCCAACATATGATGAGATTGCTGCAGCATTAGGATATGAGCGTGATACTTGGAGATGTTTTGGCACTAAGTTAGAAAATGTTTCTTTATAAACCTCCCTCCCACTGGTTAATGACTTCTTTCTCCTTCAGGCAAATGGGGGTGAGACTATAGAGGGAAGAATGGGAAGAAAAAAGCTAGTTTTCTTCTTTTATACAATAACCAGTTTATTTTTATTTAGGAAGTGAATCAGAGCCAGTGTTTCTTTGCTCTGAAATCCATAAAATTTATTGATCTCCCTCTCACCCCTCTCTGGAGTGGGAGACTGGTTGTGACTGGATGTGCTGAACTTTTCTTTTTCCCTGTTTTTTTGTTTTTCGGTCCACCTCTGTGGTCAAGTGGCAATGTTTCAGAAGCAACAGTATCCTAATGGAAATCCTATTACATCCTCGGTCAACAATGTTTAGTGTGCGTCTCGTCTCTGTTTTCCGCATGGTGGTTACATCATTTTCCTTTACCCATCAGCAGTAGTCTTTCCTCTGGGATTAAGGGAAAACTAAGAAAAAGCCAACAGGTCGTTCCGAGCATTTCTAATAGGTCTGTTTCACCGCTTGCCTCTTTCTAAGATAAGCAGTTAAGACACGAGCAATTAATTTTCATGCATTACTGCAGCCTGCCATCGTGGCGACATTACAGCTCAGACATATTTCCATTATGTGTCCATTAGAGCAAACTGTGTTGCCTGTAGACTGTGTTATGTCATCATTGTTGATGAGAGGCGGAGCGGCCAACATCATTAATTTCTGCAGAGTACAAGGACATCGATCTGCTGCAAAAGAAACGCAGAGGCTCCCAAACCTTTGATCCGCTGATAGACATCTAAATTAACTGCTGCATGAAATCTGCTGACTGATCGGGAACCCGGCGCACTTTTTAGCACGTTTTGTAGCATATTTTAGTTATGTAATGAGCTACAGTGTACAGTTACAATCTAATCTAATGCTGGAGGTCAAGTGTTTGATTATGCAGCAGGCTCAGATTAGTTTATGAACCCTTAGAAATGGATCTGTCGAGTCATTTAGAAAGCCAATCAAAAGGCGGGAAGAGCAGAGTGACAGCTGCTACAAATGAGGATTCATTGTTTGCTCGTCGTTGATGACCTTTGAGCCACAGCTGTTGCATGTGGTGTGATAACATCATACACCAGGGTGTTCCTCTCGGGCTTGGCCTGTCATTAGATTGTCCCATGAAGTGTAAATAGTGGGCAGAGCTGCCATCATGTCAGGTGCCTGAAGAGCCACTGTTGAACTACATGGCTGATTGAAAAATGGGTGATGAAGGGGGGGGGGCGTGGATGGATGAAGCCTGGCTGTAAACACAAACATCTAGCTCGACGTCACAAAGAGAGCTAAGTAGCTAACTAGCTAGCTGTGTTCAGCACAAGTGAGTTTGATCTCACATTTATCGGTCCCAAACAGACAGAATTACTGTTCATTAGCCGTAAGCAAGCAAGCAAGCAGCAGCGGGCACACTGAGTGTATGTGTGCCTGTGTGTTAGTGTTCACCTCAGCCATCGCTCACCTTACCTCTGTCCCATTCTCCTCTCTCCACTTTACTATGTAAAATAGAGGTAAATCCACTTTTTAAAAGGGGTGTAAAGCTCAACTGATCTGGATTGATTTCATTGATTCAGTGATCAAGAATCCAAAATAAAGGATGCAAAGTGAAGACTTGGATCCATATCATCATCTTTAACATCCGCCCTTTTTTTGCACCATTCTTCGATTGCGCATTCTGTACACACCATCAAACACCAGAAGCCATCTGGAAATGGGCCAAATGCCTGGCAGGCATCTATCACTATCTATCACAGGCTGACACCAACTGATCAGATCGAACATGGGACAGCACCACCAACTCTTACCAAAGTCAGTCGTGAGAAGAGTGAAACTATCTTGTCCATCAAGAAAAGCACTCTGTGCTGATTTTGCTCATCTTCCAATAAAACGGATCTCCACTGCGATGTAACTGACGCTACAGCAGCTACGCCCAACCTCTTGAGGAGCCGCCATTTTTTTCAAACTAACACACACACACACACATGTTTAGCTTGAAGCCCGGCGAGAAGGATCTGGAGAATCCAACAAGGAGAGGCTCTTATGATTGGAGTTGCCTCCCAAACTACTATTTCAAAGGTCAAGAATGAGCCTTAGCTCAGGGATTAAACATGATAAGATTGCTCCTTCCTCTGTGCAGGATGTCTCAGGCATATTCAGATTTGTGAGGCGCTGATTTTGCTGGCTGATATAAAAGTAATAAAAGTTCTCTGCGAGCACTTCACAGGCTCTCGGATGAGATGCTCGGAGATGAGTGTTCAAACTATCTAAATCACCTCTCTTGGCTGTACGGGAGTAGAGCAATTTAATTGCCAGAGCAAACAGCCCGATGTCCCAATCCACCGGCCTCATCCCCATAGACACAAGACTGGAGGCAGAAATGTTTATGATGAAGTCCCTGGTCTTTTTTTTTTCGCTCTATCTGTCTGTGCCCAGAGGGAACGACAGAGATAAGACCACTAACAACCAGGCAACAGCTGATTCACACTCATTTGCTGTCCGTCTGTATGGATGCTCAGATGATGACTTTCCTCTTGTAGCTATCGGCAAATCACCAACGAAGACCATAGATCCCCATCACTCAAGGATCTATTAGCAATCTCTCTCTTTTCACAGCTTGCTTTGCCGTGTCGATGAAGTTGTTAAATGGTATTTTTTGGGAAAGTCAATCTTTTGAGGGAGGTTTGCCCGAAGATGAAGTTACACGGTAAAACAATAAGAAAATGACCTTGTGTTCATTCATATACTGTCGATGACGTTCACCGTTCAAGTTTATTATGACAACAGCAATCTCCATGGATTACATCATTGTTTAAATTCAATGGAGAGGGGCGTGAATATCCGAAACCTGATAATGCCACCTTTTCACTGTTTTCACTTGCTCTCTTCCGAACAGCACAATGCGCGTAAGAAAACCCTCCCTTAATTCTTCAGGCTCTGAATAAGTGTACAGTTTTGGTGACTATAAAGCGAGTCAGACCTTTTAACGGAGCATGCAACACCTCGTCCCGGACGACAATAGAGTGACCCAGTTGCAAACATAAAGCCCGGCTGGAGCGGTCGACGTCAGTTGAATCAATGCAGCCAGACGGTGAGTCAGGAGTCGCCACGGTGCCAAGGGCCGAACACGGCGGAGGAGTCACAACGTGTGCTACCTGTTGCTTTGGTTAACACCCTTGTTTTTCTGTTTGCACATGCTCGAATTGATCCGCGCTGCGGGGTAATTCGGGCTTCTTGTGGCGAAGACACACACTCGAACAGTCATAACAGTACATTTCGTGCAGTCTCGCAGTGTTCCGGACTGTATCTAATCACTGTAAACCTACCTCATGTGTAGGTGTAATTTGATGAAGCAATCAGCCTCCTATGACGTCTGTCTGATAATCAATAACTTGCCTGAGGGTAATTTGAAGGGTATGGGGGCTGATTGCCAAAGAAGTCACAGATCTAATTGAGAATACCTGGCTTTGTCAGTTAAGTATGGTGTGCATGCATGACAGTGGCAAGAGCTTTCATAAAAGATAGCATAAAATTTAATTCCACACCAAAAGAGGAGGCTCAACCCAACCCCTTCAAGTTCCTCATGTCCCAAACAGACAGCTGAGCAAGCACTTCTGTCTACAGTCACAACCTCAAAATTGGTCAACATCAAGGATGATTTGCACTGCTAGTAAGCATTTGTGAGCCTGTGTGTGACGCACGCGGCGCTACATTCCCAGTGCTGTCGCCAGCCCTCCCTCAAACACGCCACAGTGCAGGGAAAGGCAGCACACGGAGCCAGCAGACGCGTTATGCAAAGAGTAAAAAAGTAAACGTGTTTGAATGAGGTTGCTTTTGTACATGTGTTCGTGTTTGTTTGAGCATTCGGTCCTCATGTCCGTGGGAGCGAACAGGCCATAATCACAGTGAGGACACGGTGCAAATATATACATACATTAAAGTAAATGTGTGCGTGTGCATACAGCACAGTGTGTGCACACTATACTGCCCCCTCATTAAAATGGCAAATGGTGCCCTTGCTGTAATGAGATCAGAGCGTGCTGCTCTATCTGCACCTCAAAAGCCGAAGTGACCTGCACCGTCTTGTCATCCAACGTCAATTACATCGCACTCATCGCCGCCTCGCTGCGTCTGACATCACCAACAGCTCCTGGGGGGTATCCGGTGGCTTCAGCAGTGCCAGTGGAGTCTCGCTGCTTGAAAAGTTTAAGTAAGTGTTTATTCTTGGGCGATTCGATGAAGACTTTGGCCTTCTAAAGCCAAATATGGAGGCCTTTATATGAGTCTTTAGTCTTCCCTGTTATTATAAGATATAGTACCTTATGATACGTTATAATAGTGGTAATGGCAATGCTTTGGTGATCTAAGATATGCCAAATCAATTTTTTTCATTACCTCCCAACAAAAGAAAGAATGTTGGCAAAGTAGTATTTTAGTAAAGTGACCATTGGCATTCCGCATATATATATAAGTACACAGTGTACAAGCCAGACTGACAACTTTAAATATTTTTTTCCTGACCTCAGTCTGACTGCTCTCTGTAGGGGAGCATTAGCCTAATAAATGTTTAATTTTCCTATTTTAAAGTCATTAGTCACAAGTGGTAAATTCTGATAAAGTGGTATGTGAAGTAGCCTGGTGGAGTGCGAGAACCTTGGGCTCAATTAGAAAGAGCATATGGCTTTATAGTTGTTGAGCTCTCTTATACAAAGTGAGTCAAACCCCTTTAGTTACAAAAACATCTGATTCTTCATGTTTGCGAAAAAACATCATAGCCACTTGGAATGAACTTCAGTGGTTCTGTATTAACTCGATTACAGTACATGACATGCACTGGAGCCGTTGCGCGTTGATCGTATTTTCTGGGGGTCTAGCATCCTCTCAGTTTTTATTTGAGGCTGCTGACAGCCAGGTCCGATAACGTGACCTTCTGACTCTTTCCGTCCACTGACTCCAAAAGGTCAGGCAGATTAAAGGAGAGCCTGTGGAGGTGTAGCCAGGAGCACTGGAGCGAACTGGACGTCTTGAGCTATAGACATAGACGTCATAGATCAATACGGCATGTTCATTGAAATGAGCAGGTTTATTGATCGACGCTGACCGCGGGGTGTAGCAGAGCAACCCTGAATGACCAATGCAACTGTTGTGAGGGGAAGAAAAGGAAAAGAAGGCAGACCTTCTCTTTAGTCTGTCTTTAACTGCCTCTCTCTGCCACATTACAGTAGACACAGTGTGTTGTAGCCGCGGGCTGTTGCTGCTCTATGAAATGTGATTCTGCAAAGTGAAAGGCAACACTGTCCGCGTTGGCCTTGCCAACATGGCTGAACGAGGGGGCATAAATGCTGGGTTGTATGTAGCCCAGGGGAGCAGACGTATCATGTCTGCAAATGACACGCTATCTTGTTCGCACTATGCCGTCTGGTTGGCCAGCACAACGAGGCCCTTTGTGGCATATCGTCGGTTGTTCTTACATGTAGGTACTTCAATGTATGTCTGTTTATTTCCTTTGTGTCTGTACCCTCAGTGCCTGCTGGTACTGTATAGATGCTTACATGTGGGTGAAAGTTGACACTAGAGTTGTAGCCTGCTGGTTGCCACATATATTTCCCCCCCCCCCCCAGCAGCCTTAAATAGTCATCACGTTTGGACATATGTTGTTTTGCTCAGTACAAAGACCTCACTGAGAGCCACTAAACATCAGATCCGAGGCTCAGATCGCGATCCTTTCATCTCGAGTGTTCGTTTGTATGACAAAGCTTTACAGGATCAAATTTGTGTGTATTGTAAATTTGCTTTTGTCTGTTTGTTGAGAGCAGCGCTGTGTTCCAGCGCAGGTCAAGTACGGGTCTCTGCGAGCTGTGCTTTCACCACCACCACACCCATTTGTGCTAGAGTGTGCAAAGCCAGTCAGTGTGTGTATGTGCACACACTGTGTACATCAAGAGCCTTGATAAAGTATTTCAGAGTCATGGAGTAAGGCCGGTTAGGAACTTTCTCTAGCTCTCCCTCCCGCCCTCCCTCCCTCTGCTGCTCTCCCTCTGCCTCTCTCAGCCTCTTTCTCCTTGGCGTGCGCTGCTCCGTCAAGCAGGCTGAAACCAGTTTTTGCTTATCACCCACCGGTCGCTTTTGCTGTGACAGCCTAATGCTTGTGAGGGACAGATAGCTGCCGTCCTGTCATCCCCTCACCGCTATTTATTGTGGCAACCGCATTCATCGCCCCCGCGACTGCCAGCGTCATCATCATCAGTATCATCTTTTTAATCGCAAACAGGGTCGGCGGCATTCTCGGTGACGTTGCTGTTTCTTAATTTCTGCGACTATGGATTAGGAGAGGCAGAATTTGAGGGTTTGCTGCAAAGACAACATTCATCGGACCCGTTAGTCACCTTGTCTCATTTTCTAATCTCAGTTTGTGCCAAACTCAATCATCTGCATAAATGCTGGCAATGTATGTTTCCAGTAGTTTAGGTTCAGATGTTCAATATCATGTTGAAACAATGCTGTGTCTACGACCTGGCTAGGTTCAGGCACAAAAAAACACTTGGTTAGGGTTAGGAAAAGATCATGTTTTGGCTTAAAGGAGACATAAAGTGTTTGCAGGTTCATGATTTTATTTTGGGTTACTACTAGAATAGGTTTACATGCTTTAATGCTCAGAAAACACATTGGTTCTGTCCAGTGCTGCAGCAAAAAAACAGATTTTGACAGCACTCTGTCTGAAACGCTAAGTTTTAGCTCCTGTCTCTTTCAGGCCCCTCCTCCTGAAAGCCCAGTCTCCTCTCATTGGTCAGCTCACACATGCCTGAGCCAGCACCACTTACAAACGACAGAGAAGATGTGTTAATCAACTCTTTCCTTCTTAACTAGCCACCAGGCACAACTCATACAAATGTTCGACTACGTGATGTAGTGTGATGTCACAAATGCACAGACTTAAGGGCGAGACTACTGATGAGGCGTTTCAGGAGCAGTGTTGTCTGTGGGAGAGAGGACCTGACATTTTTCACTCTCACAATCTTTCAAATGCACAAAAACATATTAAGAAACACTGAAGGAAAGGAAAAAACAAAAAAGCACAAAAGTTCTGCTTTAAAAGTACCCGTTTTGGCCACCATAAAACACGGTCGGAGATGTCTCAACTTCCAGAAAGTATCCAGTTTTTGTCGTCACTATGCCTGGAAAACTATGTCTTTAGGCCAGCGGTTTAATACTTACAGATGTTGAAACGCAGTCTCAGGCTGTGGTGACTGGCTTGGCTGGCTTCTTGCTCAATTCCAGCACCGACCCCTCCGCCTCCCGATATGAAAGTCAGGTCATGAACATGCAATATGAACATGATGTGACACTTCTTGTAGAAATGTCAGTACGGTTCGTGGCCTATGACACGTAGCAGTGATTTGCAGATACGTCAGCTGGCAACATTTTTATTCTGCCCGCCGGGCTGTGTGTGTGTGTCAGTCCTGTTTAAACAGGACGAATTGCCTCGCACTCAAATGAGTAAATGATGTTTGCCTGGAGAGATGAAGCACTTTCTGACCTCAGTGGTGAGGATGCACTCTACGAATACCACAATCTAAGCACGATAAGTGGAAATGTGGCTTATCATGCTGACAGATACACAGCTCCGTTGACATCTGCAGGCACCCGGAAAAAGGACAACAACTAAGCACAAACGGGAGGACGTGGGGCGAAAGTTGCTGGAGTGAAAACCTCTGGTGACCTCAGTGGAGAGACGCGTGACCTTTCCGAGCTAAAGGAAGTGGCACATCAGAGAGGGTAAGTCGTCGTGTCACACTGGTGGCTCTGTGTGTGTTCAGCCAGGCACAGCTGGTTTGATCCAGCAGTTCTTCGGCATCAACAACAGCAGCAGCAGCAGCAGCAACATGAGGCAGAGTAACCGGCCCAAGCAGGCTCAGACTGCATGAGGGAACAATATCAGTTATTGTTGGGTGTCCGTAATGAAATGTCAAATGCAAGGCAGTCCGGGCAGGACCTGGGGGGGGGCTGACCAATCTGGAACAATGGAGTGACTGTGATGAGGGAGAGAAAAACTTTGATATGAACTTAATTTTTAAGTGTTATATCTTTTCCACCATTCCCATGACTACCCCACAGACACATCTCTGAGGTCATCAGAAAACTGGAGACAGCGTGTTTAAACATCAGGCTAAAGCACAAGATCGGGCATGCAGATGCCTAACTTCATCTTAAATTGTACTCCCGTACCTGAAAGCCATTCTGTGTCACACCTCAATGTTACACCGCTGATTGTACTTTGAACATCTTTACCAGGAAGTGTTTATTCAGAGTTAATGCAACCTTTTTATATGCCGCATGCTTCACAGGTCAGGTATGGTTTACAGTGGAACACCTGTTGTTCCACATCCCGGGGCGTGGAGAACAACGGAGGGAAGCACATGCAGAGTTTGGCACTGGTAGCGTTACAGTCAGCTGTGTGGGTGTTTCAGCATTTTAGCCGACCACAATAAAGTGAGACATGAACGCAGTCTCGTCTCTCCCATTTCTTCTCATCCTCCAATCGGAGTTGACACCTGAACTTAGCTGAGGATCTGTAAAATGACACACAGGGTGACATGTTGACTGAATAAGGATTTTGGGCACAAGGTGAGAAATGGAACAATGAAAAAATAACATCTTCAAGAATAAAGAGTATTCATGATTGTGTTGACAGTGGCCTCAAGATCGCTTCATACCTCTTTGTTTAAAATATCTGGTATAAAGGGGGAATTTCAGTATTTTTAAACCCGAGCCCTGTATTTGCATATTTTGGCGTGTCCAATTATACCTACCAAAAGTTTTGGAATTACGCAATAGATTGCCACAGCCGGCAGAGTTGAGTCATGCAACAATGCTTGTTTATGTCTGAAAACATTTCGGAAAACAATAGCAGAGAACGACTTTTTGTCCAAGAATAAGATCCTTTTGTTAACCAGAACTACAAGTCTGGCTTAAGAGGACGCGTTGCTCGGAAATCTCGCAAAAGGGGGGAGGAAGACGATGGGGGAAACGTGAGTCAGAGTTGGAGAGAGGAGTTTTGAGGGGCTACCAACAAGAAAATGATTTTTTAACAGATCTCGACAGTCCAGCTGAGGAGATTTCAGACTTGACTCCTTGAATGAGATTTCCGAACTCGTAAATTACTGACCGTTTGGGATTTTAGGTCAAGACGGCCGCCATCCCAAATGTCAGGATGTGACGAGTTGGGTATTCTTAGATATGCACTGTTCCAAAAAACAGGGCCCAGGTCATATGTGAAATATGTCAAAATAGCGACCAGGCTTAAAAATGCCAGAATTCACACTCCAGGCTTTTGTACTCCAGTTCATTGTGAGAGGAGCAGGAAGCAGCCGAGCACATGGTGAGCAGAGGGCGAACTGGTCAGAGGACGATTGCACTGATATGTGTCACACATTCCTCTCTGTCTGCTCAGCTTGCAGTGACGATAAACGGAGCCCTTTGCAGCGCCCGCTGCTGCAGCTTTGCTTATTTGGAGGGAAAAGAGAGTGGCTGCCAAAAACTGACTCAGTTAGATGAAATGAGAGTAGCCTTTTAGTCTCTCCTTTTTTTCTGGCTGCCGCTCCAAATGATTAAAATGAGTCAGAGAACTGGAGCAGACTGGACCGGGCCGCCCTTGTCCTAAAGTGACTCTTGCTGGAAAGAGGCGGGGAGCGAAGCAAAACCAGCCAGGAATGTAATACCTATAGGTATGACACCACACACTAGAGATGATAGAAGAAAAATAATATAATATATATTTGTTTTTTTTTAAACATGATAAAGTGACTGAAAATATGCTGTTTTTGAATACATCAGGAGGTATACTGCAGAGGTAAGGAGGCTGCTTCCTTGAAAGTAAAGGCAGACAATTCCGAATCATGTGTGTGCAGTCAGATGTTGGAGTAGCAGCGAGGGCGGATCTAGTAAGGGTGTGGTCCATCCCCTTTTTCCTATTGGCTGATCCCTGTCAGCTGAAACAGTTAGCCACAGCCCAGGACGGGACCCTCATGACTCAATGGTGATTCATCAGAGAGGAGAGGAGAGGAGAGGAGAGGAGAGAGACTGAGAAAATAAAATAAAATCTAAAACAAAGAGAAAGAGAACCACCAGAATCAATATTTGAATAGTTTTCCAGAAGAGCTACGCAACATTGGGAAGAAGCATCAGCAGACTGTCAGATTATGAAAAAACAGGAAATACGAATGCCGATGAGTTGACCTGTGATAAGTCTCTGAAAGTTCCAGCAAGTTTTTAAGCCTCTCCCTGACTAAACATCACCTCCTCTCACATCCTTCTGTCTCCACTGCTCAGCAGCGTTTGCCAAAACACACAGGCCCGACAGAAGACCCAGCCTCACTCCTAATCTTTTTACGTCACCTCCAAAGAGTGAGGCACAAGTTTCGTCAAAACCTGGAGTTCTTGCTATCTGGCAGCCGCCGATATACAGTCATAGAAAACAGAAAAGCGTCACAGAGGGAGAATATATAAGTGTGTTTTTGTGCAACTGCAAAAACTGGAAAAAGATGAATGATTGCAACTCGTCCTGGGTTGTGTAACCCTGCTCTGTTATGCTCGCTGTTGTCACAGAGCCAACTGAAATCCCATCAACCCTTTCAGCAGCTCCCACTTTGTTATGATTAATAACTTTGGTGGCTTTCATCAAATTGTCATTTAGAAACAACCAAGAGCGTTGCTAGGGGACAATTTGTTCTCACAACCCGGGTTCGTAACGTTGTTGACCTGTGAGCTCGCTTGTCATTAACCACCTGGTTATTCCTATCCGCTCAGCTGGACTGAGCTTTACCGACACCGGCCGGATTTACCGGCAGGGTTGTTTACATGTCTGTCTAGCCCAGGGAGCAAGATCAGGCTCGGGGTAATGCCCACCGGTCCAGTCCAGACCAGACCAGACTCACGGATGGAAACTTCAGGAACATGAGCTGAAGTCCCGAGATGCCTGACAAGACATTCAAGGGAAGAAATATAAGTGGTCTTAGCAGTGGGCCACACTACACCTGAGCTGATCAGATGTTAGATCAGCTGAGTGTTGAGTGTCGATATTGTGCTCCATTAATAGCTGAAGCCTTTCCAACAGTATCACTTAGCTAAACATAGCAACTTGATTATTGCGAAAGATGTCGTCAAACCTCTGAACAGAAATGCCGTTCGCTGAGCCGCTCTCTGGAAACACATCACTGATATTTTCTCATTTCAAATCTTTCATCTGTAACAAAACAAAAAAGTAGAACAACTCGTTGCTTATCCACTTTTTAAAAAAATGGAAAACAGAAAACATCATCACTCATCTCAGCTCTTCAGAATCACGCCGCTGCTGCTGCATATATGTATATATATATGAGCTGCATTTTAATGTCAGCTCATATATAGACTAATCAACAGCGAGTGTCCCGCTCCTATTTTGAGCGGGGCCAAAGAGATGTTTTTATGAGTTCTCCTCACCGTGAAGTGGGTTTATGTCTCGACATTGCAACAGCAGATCAAAAGGGTTCACACCAGTATAAACCTAAAAATGGGAGGGAGTAGAGTGCCCCGAGCCCATCAACATACATCCTTGGGAACATTTACACAGCAAATTAAACACAGAAAAATGGAAAGGACACCCACAGCAAAACCCCTTTAGACTTGCCTACTTGCCCCTTGGATGCTGTGTTGTGCAACGTGCCCCATATTACTGTGTTAAGGGCACCTATGCTATTTTAGGAGTCAGTGGGCTATCACCTTGTGGGTGTTCAACAGCGGGATCTGGGTTAGAGAAGTAAGATGATCTGATGTCTAGAACCTGTGCAACAGGCCTGATGGCCTCGTAACCATAGAGGCATCATAGGCAGCAAACATTTTTGACCCACAAAAGAGGCGTCTATGGTCGAAGTTTGGGAATGTGGCGCAACAAGCAGCATGTAGAAGCATCTGCATCACCAGACAGGGAAGTAAGTGTACGCATGCACTAGCCCCATTCACACTGCCGCATGCATGCAGGTATCCTGCGCCAATTCTCCGCCTCCTCCTCTGTGTGAAGGTTTTAGTTGGGGCGAGGGATGAAATTTTGGGCCGCATTATTGGCAAACCAAACCAGTGTGAATGGATAAGCCGGCAACGCAGGTTAGGGTTAGGGACGCGGGTTAGGGACTGTACGATGAAAGAGGCACTTTAAAGATTTATCGTAGTTTTGTTTTTGGGCAAGCTAGCATCAAAATCGCTATTTTTAAAACACTAAGAAGGCTCGACACAACATGAAACTTTGCTCATAGTATCACCAGGGTCTCTACACATGAACACGAGCATTGAGAACATGGTTTGTGCCCGCAGAGTTTACTAAAAAGAAGGTTTTTGAACTACTCACCGTAGGAGCTGGATGTCCGGTGCGCTGCCGTCATGGCAGACAAAATGTGTCGATCCCCAAGTGCGACCTAACAGGCAGGCTTGAAGAGCGGTCCACCATTACCCTCCTTTAGTAAACTAGTAAACTCTGTGTACACAAACAATGTTCTCAATGCTCATGTTCATGTGTCGAGACCCTGGTGATTCTATGAGCAAAGTTTCATGTTGTGTCGAGCCTTTTTACTGTGCGTTCAGACCGAAAGCGCACAAAGAGGAAAAAGATCCCGGAAGTCATTCATTGTGTATTGGGAGCCAGGCGGACAAGGAGGGAAAGGTGGAAAAGGCGGAGGCGGGAGGAATAGGCGGATTAGGAGGGGAAAAAAAGTTAAAAATCCTCCAACTTTATGTAATGAGCTATGACGCGTCTAGGTGGAAAAGGGGGAAAAGCCATGCGATAACCAATGGGGATGTCTCGTTCTGCTGTCGTCCCTCGGTCAGGTCGGTCCGAGAGAAACACCAGAAAAATCTGGGATGAAAATGTCACAAACTTCGCCAGCTTCTCGGCAAATTCTCTGGCATCTTTCTGTTGTTGCGGCGGAGGAAACGATTCAGCCAACCAGCACTCGCGGCAAACTCCTCATCTCTGCTGTCACTCACGGTGGCGTACATTTGTGTCGCCATAGCCCTGATCATCATGCGGGGCACCCTCTCATGGCGTGCCAGTTTGCTGATCACCCATCCCCGCATGTTTATCTCAGGCTCCTCGCTAGACTTCTTCCTGCCTCCAGCAGACAGCCTGGCCCTGCTGCTGTCCTCCTCAGACAGAGGCTGAAGCTCAGTTTGATTTTTTCGCCAATCTCTCACTCTCTTGGGGTCGACAGAGAAACGATAAGCGCAGCAGAAATAAATAAATCAATGAATAAAAATAAAATAAAAAACGGCCGTTCATCGGCCCACTGAGAAAAATCCCGGTACTCCCGATGGCCGGTCCACCCCTGCGATAGCAGTTTCTCCAGTGGCTGTGCGTGTGTCCAAGCGTGTGTGTGTGTGTGTGTGTGTGTGCGTGCGTAGTGCGTTATCAAGTTACTGTTCATCAAGTAACTTTCCGTGATCAACGATGTCGGTAAATGGATGGGCTGTGCTACAGCAGTAGTTGCGTGGTGGTGTTTAATGCGAGTGGCGTGCGGGCCCTTTAAATTTAGAAGCAAGACCGAACAGGGTGACTAAGCGACTTAGGTGGAGTGGACAAGGCGGACAAGGCGGACAAGGCGGATTTTCCTCTTTGTGCGCTTTTGGTCTGAACGCACAGTTAGTGTTTAAAAGAGCAATTTGATGCTAGTGTAAAAGTGCCCCTGCACCCCATTGAAAATTAACTTGCCCAAAAACGACGCTACGGTAAATCTTAAAAGTGCCTCTTTCTTCGTAATTATGCTTTTACATGAAGGTTTGACTCATATTCAATCGCAAATAAAGCCTTGGTTGCTTTTTGGCGAGAGTTTCACTTTAATAAAGAAAAATGTCCTACAAAGCAACGTTACATGACCAAACAAAAGTGACATAGTAACTGTAATTGTCTTTGGCAACTTATATGAGGAAAAAAATAGGTCAGATATACGTAGAGAAGCGTCCGTCCTCCTGTCTGTCCTCCCGCCCATCCTACCGACTCTTCGTCACATTTCTGCCTGAAAAGCAGCGTCTGTCACGGGCAAAAAACTTTAACTCACCGAGTGTATGTGATGAAAATAAATCACCGCGATGGTCAACCCTCAGGACTGGGACTTCAGTGAACTTTCCCCCGGAAAACAGAGTCAGACAGCTTCCAGTTTAAAAAACTTAACTTCGTCACTTTCCAGGATGTTTGGTGGGTCAGGATCTCAATCACTACACATTATAACAACATCCATATGACTATAAACTGTTTACGCGTTTAAATTGACAGGGGGGACACCGGGGAAACACCTTGAAAACACACCGACGTCATCATCATGACGTGTACCGTCACACCTCTTTAGGAGCCGCAGCGCTGGCTTTCTGTGTGAATTACACAGCGGCTAGTCTTTTAGGCGGAGATGCTTCGCTATGTGTGAATCACTATCGACGGAGAATTGGCGAACCAACGCTGCGGAGATAATACGGTGTCACTGTGTAGAAAGGGCTACTGTTTCAGCAATAGAGAAAGGTATGAGAGGCAGACATTAAGTATAAACCAAAAGGAAAAGTATTTCACAAACAGAAGGTCATTCTTGAGATAAGCTCAATGGGGATTGCAGAGGACGAAGTATTATTTTCCCCGCATGGAGACTTTGCATCCAGCAGGGAGGAGAGTGGCAGGAGTTTGAGATTAGAGGAGCGGAATAGTGGCAGGGGTGAAGCAAGGGCGGGGATAGAGGTGGAGGGATGGGCAGACAGGGTGAAAGGGTTTAGGGAGATTGGGTGAAGGATGGTGGGGGGGGGGACAGATTGGATGTTTGGAGGCCGAGGGGTGAAATAACGGTGAGAAGTGACTCGGAAGGCTTGGACACGCTTCGCATCAGACAGCCCGCCCTCCGCAGGCCCCGCTGCACCTGTTGTTTTTCAGGAGCGAGACGCACAGAGGAGGGGAGGCCGGGGAAGGAGGGGTGAGGAGCGGGGTGTCTCTTGCTGCCTGTGACTCAGGAGAATCTGAGCAGGAACAGAGAGGGAGAGTTAAAGCTGAGCAGGGAGTTTGAGCTGAGGGTAGGGGGAGGGTTGGCCGCTATGCTATGAGTCAGCCATGGCTAAAAAAGGAAACTGAGCGACTTCCACAGGGGACCAGCGGGGTAAAATAAGACAAGCAGTGAAACAGCATTCCTCAGCCTGGCCTCTCATCCCCTTGAAAGAGAACATAAGGTGACCAAGGACTTTTGGGAGGGAGCTGCAAAAAAAGCACATCAAGTTTCACCTTGCGCGATCATGCTTGATTTTGGTCGCTTGCCCTTAGATATTATATTCTATATGCTGCAAATAGACTTACGGAAAGAGACTGTGAAGTAACTTAATCACGAGGGGTCTTCCAAGAGGTCATTAAGACAGTAATTAATGCAGACATATAATCAAACCACCACTCAAACTGGCAATGGAGGGCCTTTTCACTTTAACTCATCAGCGTGAAGAAAGTACTGATTGCACGGTGTAATGACTATAGGAAAAGGACGCCATCCACGTATAGACTGGTTCCCTATAAACATCGCTTTCACTGTGCTGACCGGCCTGCCACAGGACTGCATTTCTCCTGGAAAAAAACGAGAGCAAAATGCGGCACAAAGCGAGCGCGTCTGCCATCGTGCAGCCAAAACAGGAAGAGTTGTGACTGTACTCTGGGTCGCTAACCCCAGGTAACAACTGGAATAACTGTGTAGAAAGGAAAAAGACCCCGCCGATGGGGGAGAAAGATGGAGGTTGATAGAAAACAAGAGTGAAAGGACTGGAATTCGCTTGATGGAGAGAGCTGGTGTTGTGTCAGAGCTTGTTCCCCCGTTGATACGTGTTTCCCTTTTACCACCGAGACCCTATTCTTTCGAAACCTGCCTACCTATTGATACAACCAACGGTTTTACTCTGCCTCCTCATAGCACTGAGATCATGATTTCGAGCACAAACTGGGATTTTTACCGTTGTTTTTTCTTGCTTTGGACAGTAGCCAGGCTGCCAGTGCTGCTTGAGATCACAATCGATATTGTTGTTCTGGGACCATAATTCTCGTCCACCTCTGGACCGAATTTGTGTGTCTAAAGGGCTGGAGTGTGGCACTCTCAGCTTTTTGTATCCCATTTGAAGAATTCCCTTGCATTTTGACATGAAGTTCACTGAAAGTTCTTTTCAGTTTTCTGTCACTACTTGTTAAGTTATAGGGAACAAAAAAAACTTTGTTAGGTTTAGGCAAACATTGTTTGGGTTAAAAGAGACCCTCTCAAAACACTATACACAGTGTCAGAAAGGAAAACTTCTCCCATGTGCTTCTTTCTTCAGTCTTTTACCCCGAGTTGCAAAGCGATGACATAAAAAAAAAAAAAACAGAGTGGTCACTTGCACTGATGGTCCTGGAGCAGCATTAATTCGGATTTTCCTGGAGCAACACCAACACGGCGATATCAGATCGTGCCACCACTTAACAAGGTATTAACTGCAACATCTTTGCAGTTCATTAGGTGGAATTTAAGCTTCTTTTTTTAGGGCTGCAACAGAATTACACCCACCTCCTTCTAAGCCAAATTCTCAGTGACATAACAGAGAGTTACTGGGGAAGATATCTCCCATTCCTCCCCTCGAGCTCTCAGAATAGAGCAAAGCACTGAGCATTGCTTGCAGTGTTGAGGAAATGCAGTAATCTGAGTTGCGCAGTACACTGCTACACTTCATGTTGTGAGGTACACTTGACTGATGACTGACTTTGTTTCTCTCCTTGAGTCGGTGTCATGCAGAGTGCTGGGTGCCATCAGTCTTCCTGACATGGTTATGATAAGAAATGTCATCCCATGTAGCGTTGCCTGGGCCATCGAAGCAGCTTTGGCCTCTGCAAAGCTTGTCAAACGCATCTGGTGATGAGACGAGACTTAAGATGGAAACTTTCAGGAGTGAAAGAAAACAACGTGGATGCACAGAATACAGCAAATGTCGAGAGAGAAAAGGAGTCAAATGCAATCTGTAAAAAATGTATTCCGTGTGATTTTTTTCCCTGTGGTCTGTCTCTGGCAGGACTTTAAGTATTCTGTTTACCTTCTCTGTCAGGGAGCATGAGCACGGCTGAAATCCTACATATGCAACCGTATAGCTGTAGGCTTCCTAATCCCTCTGCAGCCTGAATAACAAAAATCGACTGGCGTCATTCTCTGCTGCTCAGTTACAACTGCCACTCGAGGGCCGGATCTACCCTCATCTCCGGTCTCACAGGTGCATTTAGAGATTAAGATGGCCCAGTTTAGTACATACAGTTTGTCTCTTTGGGCAATTAAAATGACACCTAATATTATCTCCTGTACCTTGAACCTGACCCGTTCCTTTAACTACGTCTATTTTTGCCATTGCAAAAAGTGGTAGGAACGAGACTGTAGCAACAACAGGGTCCTGAACTTGTGCTGGGTAAAGAGTTGCAAACATGCCATTGAAGTGCGTGCGTGTGTGAGTGCAGGCGTCCGTGCGGGCGTGTGTGTGTGAGTGTGTGTGCGGGCGTCCGTGCGTGTGCGTGTGTGTGTGAGGGATGCTTGTAGGTGGAATGCTGGCCATGCTGGGACTTTGGTATGGCAGGGATGGGAGTCCTGGCATGGGAACATAGCAGTGACACTCTGCCTATCAGGTTCCTGTCCATACTAAACCTGGAGGGACACAACAGCCCATGAGGATATTTAAAAGGATTTTTAATTAGCACCATCATCATAGATACTTCATCCGTGTCTCGACGCCACTGCAACTGCTGGCCACGGCCGTTTTTCTCCAGTTTCCTTAACAATTGACATCTTTGTACACAATGGCACATCGGAGTGATGTGAGGACAGACTCAGGAGACTTGGCGCTGCGATTAGAAGAGGAATCTTACATCTGTCTTTCATGGAGGGACTTACTTAGAGTCAGGCAGTCTAAAAAACAACAAGTGACATGTCCTGTTCATGCGCAGCAGCTGCTGCTGACATGCACGCACTGTATCAGTGTTAATATAAGATCGCATTGCAGTCAAACGTCATTTGCACACATGTTGACAGAGACAAGACGCGGCGACAAAAGGTTCATGCTGACCTCTCTCTGCTAATATGCAATTACAGCAGAGTAAATATACAGAAGTGCGAGGTCCTGCTTTGTGTCACGGTAAGTTTTTCTCTCTTCCAGCGGACCATAGTGGTGCATTCAGTGACGGTAAACAACTTGTTCCTGGCAAGGTCGAAAAACAGCCGGGCTTTCTGCGATGAAAAAGCAGCAGCCTCTGCTGTCAGCCTCCTCAAGCAGAAGTGCTTCAAACTGGAATGATCCAGCTGCCGAGAGAGAGATCATGAAGCAAAAGCCCTTGAGGAAAAAAAGAAAAACTTGCTCCCCTCCTCCGCCTCCATTCAGTCTATCTGTAGTTCTATCCCTGTTCCTTTCTTTGTGCCCGATGAGAAAAACAGAGCAAGTCTGTACTCCAAACAGATGGAGAGCTGGCTGCAGTGGTGCGGCTGTGTGTGTGTGTGTGTGTGTGTGTGTGTGTGTGTGTGAGGGCTGATGAAAAACATGATGAATGTGTTCCTTTTCTACAGGATGTGACAACTAAACTAAAAGTCCTTCTGTGTCATTCCTGACTCTGTCTCTAATGGGAAACCAATCCAAGCCAAGACTGATCCAATATGCAACTTACACAAGTGTGACGCAAACTCAAAGACTCCGGTGTTCAAAGGTCCAGTGTTCAGAATTTACTGTGATCTTTTGGATGAAATGGACTCATCATTTTTAAGAAATATGTTTTCATTAGCGCAAGCACCGGCAACTAAGAATCGCTGTGTTTTCATAACCTTAGAATAAGCCCTTTATAGTGACAGAGGGAACAGATTAGCTTCTACAGAATCCAACATGTTGCAGCACCATGTTTCTACAGTAGCCCAGAATGGACAAACCAAACAGTGGCTTTGCAGAGGGGCCTTTCACGTGGAAGGCCTTTGTTGGGCTTAAAGCCTGTATTCAGAAGGTAGTTGGATAATGTGCATTGTCCGCTGCAGGGATCCTATCAGAGAGCACAAGGTCACCACGCATAGCTCAACTTCTTTACTATGCTGCTAGGCAGTAACATGTTGGGCAGAAGTGTACAGACTTGGCTTGGGGAAGCAAGGCACTGTAACCCCAACTGCCCTTGGTGCCTGACTACAGGGTAGTCCCATCACTCCAACATCTCTGCACACATTAAAGTCGCGGTTGCACATACCTGAATGAAGGAGAATAAAAATTTCCTGCAGTGCTGAATCTAGGCAGTGCAGGATGTGAGGCATGTCGAACTCCGATTGCTGGTTTGTAGTCGGTGTGACACACTTCTTTGATGTCGGTTGTGGCCACAACTTCACCGGTCAAAGTTCACCAAAGTTAAACGAGCAAAGACGCGGATTTGCCCCGCCACCTTATGAGACCCCTTCACACGCTGAGAATGGAAGTGAACGGGAGGCTAATGTTGATTTTGTGTGTGTAGAGTGAAAAAAGTGAATTTCCCTGATTGGAGATTAATAAAATGTTCTCCTTCCTCTAACATAATTACACACTGTCACATGCTGTACATAACTGAGGGTAACCATATGCAATATAATTCACTACTGTGGGAATACACAACGAAGGGTAATTCAATGGTTGCAATCTATCCAATCTGGACCTTTAAATGTTTGAAATTAAGAATACATAGGGCATAAATCATGGTACGGTCTTAAATATTTTAAGCTAAATAAGTGATTCATGTGCAGATGACTTTGTGTGGTGAGACTGGGCGACCTATGACCTGCTATGCTCAGCCAGTTGAGATCCTGGTGCTTGGACGGAGAAGCGCTGGAGTTTATCTAGCAGGTTACAATCTGGTCTGTGGCTTCTGGACAAGAAGGACAAAAACAGACCAATTAGATGATTTTGTGCAGGAAAAAAAAAGAAGAATTACACTGATCGGTTACATGGGCTCACACATAAAATTGTTTTTTGGTTTAGAATATCCACAAAAAGAACTTCAGAAATGTGGATAAATGGATTGGATCAGATTCGTGGAGAGATAAGGCGTGCGTTCCAGGACTGTGGGCAAAGTGGTGACCTTCCTCGTGGAACTTTTTCTGTTGCTTCATTTGGCAAATTGGTTATGAAGAATTAATGTTTGACACAAAGCAGTGGCAACTGTGTGTTAATGATAACTAAACAGAAGCACAGTTTTGTCAATAATTCCAGTTACCAGTTGCAGAGGCCAGGCCGCCTCTGGATGAACTGGATGTGACTTTAAGTCATCAACATATTGTTCTTCAAGAGATGTTCATCAAGTGTGACGTGGTTTGTGTGTGGCGTCACTTTTAGGGTGATTTTATGATGCCAGGAGAATAAGCATTGTTATTCCTCTGAGATGACATGCACAGCGGGATATTATACTCTGCTGACTTTAATTAAACAGCAGTCAAGTTTATTAAGTCATATCCTTCTCTGTGGATCCGTTACTACATAACATTTTCAGACCTTTTCGTAATGACGGTTGTTCCATTGTTTCCAGGAATGCGTGGGCTCACATCGATGCTGTGCTCTATGCCTCAGTGCAGAGATGTGTGTGTGTGTGTGTGTGTGTGTGTGTGTTATTTTGTATTATGTCACAGTGATGATGTGGCACTGGCAGGCAGACGTACGGGGGCCTCAGTCCAAGCCTCCCCGTCCATGCTGAACGTGCCTGGTCACATCAAGCTGCTGAGAACCTCTGGATCACAGGGGCTTCTGGGTAGTGGGATTAGCTGGTGAGAGGAAACAGCTGAGGCCTGTGTAGCGTCAGCACTTGCTAATCAACACTCCCACCGCACACACATGCATGCACATCGCCCCAATCTATGCTCTCCCTCAATAATCCCCTCCTCCTTTTTTTTTTTTTTACAATCTGCAGGGGTCAGACACCCACAAAGGCCTGGGCCCACAAAAGTCAAAGGGGGCTGAGGGGCGGAGGGGACTGAAGTGCTTGGTCAAAGCTGACGGGGCTGCTGAGTCATCACTGATGCCGGTTCAAACTGATAATGTGCAAGAATTCCCAGTAGAGTTGATGAGCTGTCATTTCGTATTTAACGTATCAGCGTCAGTTCAAAGTGTAGACGTGGTTTGTCATTTCTTTACGGGACATTTAAATAAATAAAAAAAAACAAACAAAAAAAAAACAGCCAAGTTCAGTTTTGCAATAGCAATGACGTTCATGCTTTTCAGAAGTCATCCTGTGCTTTTTCCTCCCAGGCCGACCGTCTAAAAGCTCACGCTCGTATTTCTACAACAAAATCAATTTGCATGAATCCCGGTTTGACGTAATGCAAAGGTCGATACACTGCGAGTAAAATTGATTGGCTGCTTACAAAATAGACTTTTGGACGTTATAAATAGGTCATGTGCGGACAGACCAGGAGCAGCAGTATATAGAGATAGAGAGCTGCAACCTATGCAAGTTAAATATTAGCCCGACACAAATAAAGCTGTAAACGCTCCCAAAATCGCTTACAGATTGGTCAATCTGTAAGCGATTTTGGGAGCGTTTACAGCTTTACAGGTAAATGTTAAAACATTTGTGCAAATGAGACTTTAGTAGAGAAAAGAGCTTAAAGTCACCAAGAGGGAATGATTTGATGCCTGAAAAGTTTATGGGAAATGACACGGAGTCCCGTGCTGATACCTCCCCCATCATTCAGTAGGGATCAATGAATCAAGTGTTTTGCTGTATGTCGACCTGTGAGTGTTGTTCACTCGGCCGGCGGCCTTCAACCAGTGTAAGGTTTCACTGAGACTTTCCTAGAGAGGGGTGCTGACTGATCACCAGGAATAAACAGCTAACCCCGCCATGGTCTGTGTATTTGGTTTAGTTACTGTTTCCTGTTTTATTCTGTAAGGTTCATCCTCATGTGTCACCTGTCCCTGATCACCTGTGTGTTTAAGTCTGTCTCTCCCCCCTCTCTTGGTCAGTTTGTCTGTTTTGTTCCCTGAGTTTGTTCCTTGGGTTTCATCTGAGTTCCTGTGGTTTATTCGGTTTGTACTAGCTCTTGAAGACTTTTATTCCCTTTGTTCTTGGATTTTCCTTCTGTGTGTTTTTTCATTAAATCTTGCTTTTTGTTCTAATATTCGTCTGAATTCGGGTCCTTTTTTTTGTTTAACCTTAACAGACCCGGCCTGGTCAGTATTAAAAGATCTGCTCTGCAAATTCAAAACCATCTGATTTGAGGGACATAAACTTCAATAAAAGAAAACGAGCCTGTAATATAAGTTAAGGAGTCTCTGAGTAAATGACTTGGCACTCTGAATCACTCAGACCTGAAGCAGTCCCATAATTCACATAAGTGGCACTTAAGCAGAGGGAGAAAAAAAAAAAAAAAGAAGTGCTGCTTTTTTCTCTCTTCTGAGGAATCCTGACTTAACCTCTGGAAACTCTGGTCACTAGAGACCAGTGTGGACATGTACAAGCCGACTGAAAAGAGGAGTAAACCCTGAGGTTTAGGGGCCATGATTGTTTCATTTTGGGGATAATGATTTCGGTTGACTCTTTGGCAAATGAAAATCTCAATAAAACTGTAATTAATTGTATCACTATTTTTAGGATTAAAGAAGGGCTTATTCCATGAAAGTCTTTGGGTTGTACTATCATGTAACTTTCTGCAAACCAGAGGTGCAGTACATGAAGCCACCTCCAGGGGCAGTGTTGCACTAGTTATAAGAGGATAATCTGTGTCCAGCACAGTGGCACCCTGCATGCTTCTAATCGGAAGCTGTCCTGACCCAAATAACAATTTTCTGTCAGTGTAAAGCAGCTGGTAATGATTAATCATCTGCAGCTTCATTCGAACTCTGTATGCTGCTCAGCTAAAGGAATGTTTTGTCGTAATTCTGTCAGAAAATCAGTTGCTCAAACAAAGGTTATAACACTATTGTTGTTGTGGTATGATTGTGTTCGGTCTCGCATAAAAATTCAAATCACAGTCCGTTGTAATTTAGAACAAAACGTTTATTCAAATCAAAAGGAAGAACTAGACAAAAGGTTAAATCATTCAGAAAGTAGTATATTCATAGAATATCTATACATCGTCATGATAAACAGACAAAAAAAAAAGATAGTAACATACAAATGGAGAATGAAGAAAAATTCAGTGAGTGATATTGCACTTTGTTTCTAAAATGTTTCAGATCCCGTCTCCCAGGTTCTTTACCTCTGAACATTTCAGTTCCTGCCTTTTATCGGGGCAGGAGTTTAGCTTAGTTTTGACACTGGACTTCTCTGAGGCCCAAGCAAAATGGACTATGGAATTGACCAACCTGAAACAAATATGTAAGCTTATTCAAAACCGCGTAGCTTGATTCAGTTTCCCTAGGATAAAATCCGAACAAACTGCAAACGAATAGCACAGGAAAGAAGGTGAGTTAAACTGTGGAAGAAGCAGTTTGTCTGCTGTTATCTAAATGTTTCTCAGAGGTGGGGGGAAGGGTGCTGATCAACAGCTGCCACCCCCCAGGCCTGAGGGGGATCAGAGTGGTCAGAGAGACTAACTCAGAAAGGTTGCTTTACACAAAAAACAAACAAACTAGGAAGCAAACTAAACCAATGCCCGGAAATACATGAAAAATAAAATGAAATCAGTCAACCATCATCAGCTCCAGAAAAATAACACAGTCGAGAGACCTGTCCAGGATGTCTTTTTTTTCTTTTTCTTTAAAAACACTTGCTTCTTAAGGACTTTTTTTTTTTCCCCCCCTCTTCCCTTTTTGTCCTTTTTGAATAAACACGGAAAGGTCTACAACACACAGGTGTGTACGAACATAACAAAAAGGAGGACAAGAGTTGGACATAGACGCCGAAAGATGAAGAATCATGATCAGGTCTTTTCTGTGTCAAGGCCACTAAGATAAGATCACTTTAATAATCTGCACTTTGTCGATTACTGTCAGAAGCCGTAGATTTAGTGTAGTCGCAGCTGGATCTCGATAAGAGCGTGCACACACACGCGCGCACACACACACACACACACACACACACACACACACACACACACAAACTGGTGTCAGCTACGTTTAAAATGTAAACTTAGAAAAAAAGTCACTAATCCTAAAAAAAGTTAAATAATGCGTTAATGTCCTACACAACACTGCTTTACTGAGAAATCCTTGTTAGCGTGGTTAGTACCAGATGGTTTTTCTCCAGACCTTCACCACTGAATGCTCTTTTTTTCTTATTATTTTCTTATCAAAAAAAAGTGCTGCTTTTTTTTTCTCTTGACTATGACAAACCTCTGTTGCAGCTGGTCGTTTGTGTTGAATGAGTTAGAAAACCAATGTATTACTCATGTCAACCTACTACTACTTGTTCTGACCAGTCCCAACAGAAGTTTAGCAACGTCCCCAGCTTGTGGGATTCCTCCTTTTCCTTTCTTTTTTCTTTTTCTTTTTTATAGATGGCATTCTGGCTTCACTGGTCTGGTAAAATCAAACTGCTTGTTGGATGATCTGGGCAAGTGCAGCAGGACAAAAAAAGGGAATGTGATTCATCTCAGAAAGCTGCCTTGCTGCAGGTCTATTCTGTCGTTTTGGTAGTTTAAAAAAAAAACAAAAAAAAACTCTTCATCAATTTCAACAGTGCGATTTAAAATAAATCCTAAAACATTTTTTTTTCTCTCTTTTTTACGACCGTTTGGCAAGTGAGAAGACCACCTGAGACAGTGCTTTTTTGGGGGGGCAGTTATGCAAGCCTGGCTTGCCCTGAGATTAGGAGTAGAGGGGCTGCAGGCAATTAGGGTGAGGCGAGTCCCTCCACATTGTACCACCCCCTCTGTTTCACACAAACACACAGCGTTCACACACACAGACTCACACGTTTCTCTTCAGCTACAATTTGAGTGGCAAATGCAGGTCTGCAACCCTCCTAGTCCAAATCCAGAGCAACCTCAACACAAAAAAAAAAATGCTAAAAGCTATATTCTATGATTGGAGCTAAATACAAAAACAGAACAACAGAGCTTAACTAAAAGAGGAGGGAAGCCACACTTGGATCCAAGCTGAGGAGGCAACATCATAAAGAGCTTCCAGATGGAGACAGTGTGCTGCAGTTGTAGTAAAAGTCCAGTCTAGTTGTTGTAAGTCACTGAGGAAATGTCATAATGGAGAAAAAAAAGAAAGTTCTTAAACAGCTTAAACAAATTCAGTGCATTGTTCTCGTCCTTTTCTGTCTTTTTTTTCCCAAAAAAACAAATCCTGCTCTCAGCGCTGCTCAAAGTTATGCAGATGAAAGTCTTTAAGTTAAGCCTGCAGTCTCATATTCTTAGTCTGGCGCATTACAAGGCTGAAACCAAACTATTAGTGATTTTTTTTTTTCAATTCTTATTAAACGGAGCCACACAACTCAAGTAAAGAATAAAATGTGCAAAACAAAATTCCAAATGAGGCAGGAGGACCTAGTCTTTGCTCTATAGTTGACCGCTGCCGCTGAATGCTTCCATTCATACAGACTATGGTGGTTAGAACGTTGTCGTTGTTGTTATTTTTCTCTCTTCATCCCGTTTATCTTTAGGTGATTCTGCTGAAGTCTGGACATGATTTAGTCCTGCCCTTTGTGTGAGGAGCCATGTCCTTATGTGCCATGAGTACAGAAGAATCAGGGGTTAAAGAGGAGCTTGGCAGACTGAGCCCTGCTGATTCCTCCTCGTCACTGTCAGTCACTATCAGCAGGGCTCTCGCTACCAGTGGGGTTTTTCATACAGACTGAATATGTGTTCGTCTGTACATATCCAACCCCACACTAGTGACTCCTGTTTCTCTCGCCGAGGGAAGGCAGGAACAGATTTGTCCAACCCAACTCAACTGTGGGTATTTGTCCAAGTCTTTGTCTGTTAGTTGGTGGGTTGGATACTTTTCTCTTGACGTCAGCAGCGTTGGGTGAACGCTGTTGTTGGAGAAAAATAAACAAAGCTGAGCCTTGCAGGCAGGTTTTCTTTGAGCTCCCCAAGTCGCTCGGGGGAATTTCAGGAGCACCTTTCAGCGTGATGGACAGGCGTCGAGCCGGCGCTCCTCTGTACGGCTGGCGTGATCTGGGTTAGGATCGATCTGGAGTGGAGGGGAGAACAGAAAAAGAGGGTTCATTCAATGAAACGCAGAGCTGATTTAATTCAGTCTGTAACAGGGAAATTAATGGACAAATGCTTTGCTCCCCCGTTTCATTTGGTGCTCACCTCAGAGTACAGAGGAGGAGGCTGGAAGCGGAACTCGTGGATGTAGGCGAAGAGAGGTCCGTCCAGCTCCTCGCGGGCAGCTGGAACATCCAGACTGCTCTGCCTCTGCTCTTCTGTTACAATTTCTGCATAGCTTGGAGGAGCTGCAGAGGAAGAGCAAGCCACGTGTTAGCATTCAAGGGAATTATTCTCCACACCACAGAAACAGAATCTGAATCATGACCTTGAGATCCAAACCCACCTTCAGGCCTCTCAGGCAGACCCATGCCCAGCCAGCTCATGCTGCACTGGCTGCTGACACTGGAGGTACGGGAGCCGAAGGGGTGGAGAGGGATGGTTCCGATGACCAGGGGCAGGTTCAAGGACAGGTTTATGGCCCCAGGGATGTCAACGTATACCTGAGCACAGACATGAGGAAGAGGTTATAATATGCAAGTCATTCTGACCGTGTGGTAAATGTGCTGCCCTGTAGTAAATAACTACTAGGCTCTGGAGCTGAAATTAAAACCATGCTAGCCAGGGCTAAATGGGTTGCGCAGTCATTCAGCGATATGTGGGTCGATGTCTTGAGATTGAGTGCTCATGCAAGGTAGAGCCCTCAACTGGTGGCTGTCTGTTCACAAGGTAAAGAGGTCATAAGCACCCTCTAGGCAGGTGTTACTAAAGATATTCTGGGCTAATGCTCTTAGCAGCATGTTGAGAGAACACCTGGTGCAGTCCAATGCCAAGATTTGGCAGCGCGAGCTGAGTCAGCCAGGTCTTTACCTGGAGAGTTACTAGCTTACTGGGAAATATTGATTCGGTACGGATAATAGTTATGGTGATAATAAGTACAAGAAGGCAGAGCGGCTTATGTGTCAGTGCAGGTGATGACTACACTGGGGTCATGTGTCAAACAGGGTTAAGAAAAAGTAACTGTTCTCACCATGAGGGAGTACTCGACTCTGATGATGCTGCAGTCCAGGATGGAGGGTGACACAGGCGGGATCTTCAGCATCTTGCCGCTCCAGGTCTCAGTTTTGCCCGAGGACAGAGACTCTCCCCGCAGGTTGGCCACCAGCTGCTTGACCTCCTTCGTCTTCCCTTTGGCATAGAAGGTCTGGGTCTGGTAGATGGCTGCCTTTGGAACCACCATGCGGGATGAGCAGTTCTCGATCTCTGCAAAGATCTGGATTGACTCTCCTGCAGGGTTCAAGAGGGTAGAAGGAGGGGTGAATCAGAGTTTATCTAGGTCTCAGTCAACTGTAATCATCTGTTTATTTCAGGCTTTAATGACGTGATGAGCAGAGTGTGGTACTTTCAGGAACGTATCTGGTTAATGGATGACGAATACGATTATCAAATGCATTATTAATCATAAACGTATTCTCACCTGGGGTGTATCCCTTCCTTTCAATTTTGGCACTTAGGGAAATAGGACCTGAGGTGCAGAACCAACAGCAAAGCGTCTTGTCTTTCGTGCCGGCCTGTGGTGACTGAAGAAAAAGAAAAACGGATGCTTTAGCAAATTATCTTCATATTCCGCATCACAACCAATGAAAGTGGTCAATAATGATGTCTACGCCACTCTGATCCTGCCGTCCGTGCGGCTATCGGTCAAAACCAGACTACGCTTTCACTTTGACACTCAATCGATGCTGAAAGTCTCCCAGGGCTGCCTCAAAAAGACTCACCAGCAATAATGGAGTGTTGATGTCAATGTGCTCAAAGACTGTAAATTCCTTCTTGGTCTTCATGGGCAGGAGCCATGGCCTGTGGAGTTCTGCCTTTACCCAATAGCGCACACTGCCGTGCTTCCCTTCAAAGGAGGTAGCCAGAGGTCTACGGGAAATGAGAAATGAGGGGAAAAGAAGAGAAGCGGGTTATTTCAACTGTCACAAGCTCACCGCTGCTATTACTGAATAATGACAGTAATGATGATTCATCTTACGTCTGTGGAAGCTCGAGGCTGAATGCATACTCATGTCTTCCTGAATGGATAGTGGTGAGTCCTTCCTCCGAGTTGTCATCGTCTGAAAAACAAGGAGGACAAGATTCCAAACACATGTATACCATACCTGGGTAAAATGCTCTACGAAGGCATCTGAAAGTCATACCAAAAAAAAAAAGAAAAAAAAAAACACAGGGTGGGGGAGACAAAAGAGAATAAAAGGGATTTTACTATCATATCTGTCTGTGATAAATTAATGTATTGAGAGAGAAAAAGAAGAGCAGCAGCACCTAAAGTAAGTTGATTGAGGTGGTAGAAACTGAGCGTGAAGGATTGTGCTCTGTGGACAAAGAGCTGCCATTTGTGATGGCAACACACAAGCTATGATGGGGAAAAACCCCGGGTTACATGGGGCAACACTAAAGCCTGTTCAGTGGGTAAATGTTTTTTTGTTTTTTTTCTTCAATACACTCAGTACACTTCTTTTTCAGAGGGAGGGAGGGAGGGACACTTTCGAATCGTCGAATGCGCGTAAATTTATTTTTGTTTTGTTTTCAATAAAAAAAAAAATCATATATATTTTTTTTCATTCAAAACATCATCAGTGCGTTGTTATTTTTTGAAGAGCTGTATGGACAGGCCGGGTGTGCTTCTGCCAGCTCAGCACTCCCTCCCCCTCGCAGCAGCAGCAGTCGTGTGGTAAACAAGTGCGGAGCTGTCAGTCAAACGGCAGACTCCAGCAGGAGGAGACCGGCCGAAACCGGTGCGAGCAGCTTCCCACAGCCGCTCTGCTCTCATTACGCATTCATTGTGCGACATCCGCAGCGGGCGCTACTACCGCCAGCCTGCCTTGCCTGCTCCCCGCACACACGCACATACACACATTACCGCAGCTCAGTCACTGGATCTGTTTTAATAAAAGAGCTCGTAATGAAGATGTCGTTGATATAGGGAATGCGGCGCGGGTTTGCAAACGTCTTAGCTCCGCATTTAACACGTTTTTCGCCGCAGTTTGCTGAACAAGTCTGCCTTCATGACAGCCAGCGTCACACACGCCCACCAGAAACTACGAGAGGTGTTGCAGACGCACGAAAAGCTCCGAGAAGACACCAAAATGCCGACCAGTCTGCGGATAAATCGGCACCGTTTTGTGTTTTGACATATCTCGAGCACAAAATAGCTGACAATTAAACAAACATCGACGTTATATGACAGCAGACTCGTGCATAATGTGATGTGTTCAAAGGAAATAAAGCAGCACCTCCAAATACACAAGCAGAATGAACCTACAGGTGCTCGACAGACTTTTTTCTACATTGCAGGTGTCTTAATTAAAAAGTTGCAGAATCCTCTGTCAGTCTCTGCATGACGGTGATGTCATTGGCCACACATGAGCACCTCAGCCAATGACGCGCGGTCGAGGGAGGGGCCATGCGCGTCGCCCCGCCCTCCCCAGGTCCAGTTTTCTTAACAGGATTGAACCGCTTTGAACAATGGGTGGAAACTTAAGAGAAGCTACAAAGAAACAGCCATTATGATGCTTTTCTCGAGTGAAAATGTGCGTCAAAGACGCGGAGACATCACCGCAAGGTATTCATCTATCGTCCCATGGCTCAAAAACGGAGAATGATTGTCGTTTTTCCCTTCAAATATCCTGAAAAACACTTGCCCGAGCTGCTGTCATTCATTCTGTCACTTTGACACAAGCGACCGAAGATGGAGCTGAATACAGCCAATGTCACAGAAAACATTTGTACCGACAACCACCTCAAAAAAAGGCCACACAACGAAAGTGATCAGTTTCTATCATGTGTGTTATTTTCCACCATTATCTCTGTTCCTGACATCCAAGTCAACAGCATCCTCCACTGAGCCTCATCCCCAGCCAGCACAAAGAGCATCTCACAGTCAGTTTCTCTAAAACTTCTGCTAAAAATGTCAAATAAGATCTCTCTTACCTCTCTCGTGTCCAATCAAAATATCTTTGTGGTTGAGATATTCCACTTCTTCTGTGTAGTTTTGCGTGTAGGCAGTGTTGGATCCAGCATTTCTCGATTCAGTCCAACGAACTTTTGCAAATCCTTTTGCGTGGATTTTGAGAGATTTCACGCGGATTTCTCCCGTGACTTCGATGACCACCCTCCCTGAGACGCAGTCCCCGCTGGAGAAAACGGGAACGTTGCTGTCATTGAGACAGTCGTAGCTTACTGTGAAGCTCTTTACCTTTCCTAGCACCATGGTGGAAAGAGATAGGCTACAGAGACCTTGAAATACAAAAAGAGTCTGTGAAAAAATAATCTCATATGAAAAAGAGATGCAGTTGTAGACACTGATCAGTATCTCTGCCCTGCACGCAGCAGGAGGCACGATCAGTGGCTTCTTTGCGAGCAGTTCATTGAGATGTGTGATGGCTGAATAACAGCAAAGGATGCTGTTATCATCCGCCTCTCTGCGAGTTGGTCTCCAGTCAAAGACAAGGAAACCCCCGTAGCTCAGCTCACTTTAAGCGACGGGCTGTGTGAAAAACAACCTTGGGCGCATGCGCAGGGCTCCACTGCCCCCTCCTTCCGCCTTCTGGAACAAGGCAAAGAGAAGTGTGGCAGCGAGCCAGATGACAAGTTTGGTCAAACAGCTGAAGGACTGCACAAAGAAACGCTCACAGTAGTTTTAGAACAGGTTGTTGTTATTACATCGTTATATATTTTATAGGTTTTTCAAATACATGAATGCGTCTGCCAGAAAAGTCTCAGTACAATTTCTTTCCTGGCTTTCAGATGAGGAGATGATGGAACAATGAAAAAAAACACATCCACTCTTCACAGTATGTGTAGCAGTTCTCTTATACAGCCTGCAGCCTCGTGTGCAGGAGTATGGCTCAAGTGTCTGCCCATTCAGCTCTGATATAATCGATACAGAGGCTCACTTGAACCTCCACATCTATGTGCAATCAGCAGAAAACAAGCTGAATGTTGCCTGATGCCCGCAGCACAAGGATTGCTGTCCTGTGTGGGACTTTACGATCCAAGGGGGGAAGAGGGTGAACAGGCTCCCCAGAAACGCTTCCCTTACATTCAATCCCACATACCTTGTTTTTGTACAATATCCATGCATGTATACAATGGGGGGGTTGGGATCTCTCATTGTACTGAACTCACGCTTACAGAAAAACAACTCTGATGTCTGAAACGCCACCTGGCGGGCCTCTGCGATGAGCTGCAGTGTCACCTGTTGAGCGCTTTCAACAAACAGCTCATAACTGCAAAACAACCCTTTTCGTTCTAATTCTCCGTGATTATTTACGAGGTGCCACACCCGTTCAGTAATAAGGCGATACAACCTCCACACCATCGGATGGTATCTGACTAAAATTGGGCGTTTGAATAAAATACGTAATTTAAACCAAATAATAAGGAATCGTATTTCGTGCTACCCCCTTTAATTTGAAAGTGGATCAGTTACAGTCACATGATTTGTTTGATTTCACAAGTTATTAGTCCAACTAAATATTTGGTTTCTCGTACACAAAGTACAGCTGTGATCATGACAGCGTCAGCCCAACATAACTGCATTATTGATGTTTTGATAAAAGACGAATGCTGCCCTCTAGAGGTCCCACTTTGTAATCACATGTATAAAAAAACAGAAACAACTATTTATCCTCATTTTTAGATCCTTTTTCGAAGTATTTGTTGGAATGGTTGGTGGCAGTTATGATGAGTATATATAAAAGTATTTATGTTAATAAGTTAATTGTCTTTTCCGCTTCACCTCAATTAGCACAGCTGGACTGACACGACAAACTCTTATTTTGAAAGCGTAACCGGGAAGTGCATGTGAAGTTCCTCAAACGAGAAAATAAGTATCGCTCGCAGTCAAAGAGGAACACTGGTTGAATGTCTCTCTGTCCAGACAAATCTCTACTTTTGAAGACAGCAGCTCACCCAACTTGAAGGCGGTGCTGCGCCGTCATCATTATGAAGTCCTTGGCTTTGATTCTCCTGTTTCAGATTTATGGTCAGAGTTTGAGCCAAAATGCAACCAGACCCAACATTGTGATGGTGATGAGTGATGCATTTGTAAGTATGAATTAGGCTTAAGTACCTTGCTTTTAAAGCACAAGATGACAGGAGATACTTACTTTTTGTCATATTTTATCTGTTTGACGGTTCAAATCTGTGACTTTGAATCTGAAAGGTCAGTTTTCCTCTTTCTGCAGGATGGGCGGTTGACCTTTGACCCTGGCAGCAGGGTTGTGCAGCTCCCATATGTAAACTACCTCAGGGAGCTTGGTACAACATTCCTCAACGCTTACACTAACTCACCCATCTGTTGCCCCTCAAGAGCAGGTAAGTTACCCGCTAAAAGACTCAAATCAAATCAAATCAACCTTTATTTATATGGCGCTTTTCATACAGAAAAGTATCGCAAAGTGCCTTACAGAGATGTACAGAAAAAGAGAAACATCAAATAAAATCAGGAGAAGAAAGTTAAAAGAACCCAACCCTCCCACCCCCACTCTTTCTACTCCAACTGTAAAGACACTGTGGTGTAATTGGATAATGGTGTTATAATAAATGTATTACAGCTGCTTACTCTTTGTTCTCAGCGATGTGGAGTGGTCAGTTTGTTCACCACACTCAGTCATGGAACAACTACAAGTGCCTCGATGCTAATGCGACAACATGGATGGATTTGCTAGAGGCCAACGGTTATCTTACCAAGATGATGGGCAAGCTGGACTACACCTCAGGGAGCCACTCTGTCAGGTAGGCCGACACGGTCAGCAATGTGGATAGGAGTGGCTGTAAAGTGGTGCCTGTATCTCGGACAAGAGAAATACCATAATAAAAAGGGCGTTTCAAATAAAACACCTTCATTGATCTTTTCTTATTCCTATTCACCAAACTAAGATCAATATAACACATGTACACAGCATTAATAACATAAGATACTGTGTGTGTGTGTGTGTGTGGGCAGCTACTTTTCCAGATCAAAATGAATCATCTTTCTTTTATGCTTGTCCTCACTTGTTTCGTTCCACTTCCCGTTTTCTGCGTCTCTGCCTGCATCTTGTAAACCTTTTGCATGTGTTTCTGTGTCGCTCCCGCAGTAATCGAGTTGAGGCCTGGACACGGGATGTTCAGTTCCTCCTGCGCCAGGAGCCCAGGCCTGTTGCGCAACTTGTGGGGAACATGTCAACCATGAGGATCATGAGAAAAGACTGGGAAAACATAGACAAGGCTACAAACTGGATCCACCAGAGAGCTGCACCCTCACACCAGCCCTTCGCTCTGTATGTTGGCCTCAACCTACCTCACCCATATAGAACTGAATCCATGGGGCCCACAGCAGGAGGATCCACCTTCCGTACCTCACCATACTGGCTGGGAAAGGCATGCTCTTACTTTGTGCATTACTTTAATGTTTTTGTCCCATTATTGCTGCGTTACATTGTATGTTTTTATATAAATCACTCTAAAATGTTAAGCGCTTATTTTACAAACACAGGTGTCTTCCGAGCTCATCACTGTTCCTAAATGGCTGCCTCTGGACTCCATGCACCCCGTTGACTACTACTCCACCTTCACCAAAAACTGCAGCGGTGTTTTCACTGAGGAGGAAGTCAGAAGCATACGGGCCTTCTATTATGCCATGTGTGCCGAAGCTGATGCCATGCTGGGTGAGCCGACAGCAGTAATTCACTAAGGGGCAGTCTCATTGAACGGGAGGTACTGGGTCTGACAGCTGTCTTTGAGCGTAACCCTGGTCTTTTGGCTCAGATTCAAACCAAACTCTGCTGCCAAGATGATGAAGCAGACCGAACCTGCAAGTAGCAGTTTCTTTGTTCAGGCTCACAGATCCAAAACACGAGTAAGCATTGTTACAAAATCAACACTAAATTCTAAGTGCTGACGTGAAAGTAGTCTTAGAGAGGGACATTTTGTGACAGCCAGTGTACCACTCTATAAGACAAGGCGTAGCATTACATTGACGGATTTTAAACACCGAGTTTCTTCAGCAGCACGGCTGTTGATTTACTGCTATCTTGTTTCACTGCCTTCACTTGAATTACTTTTAATAAAAAGGCCCTCAAGAAATACAGGCAGAAACCAAAAAAGTAAATGCTTTTTAACGCTGCACTGATCTGATATTGCCAATATTGATTGTAATTTTTTTTTTCTACATTCACTTTCCCACTTAACATATTAGAAATCAAAGGCATCATCATTTATCAAAAGCTTAGTTAACAGTTGCGTGTGCTCAATAAAGGATTTATTGATTTTAGTAGGGAATTGTTCTTGCTTTACACCTGGTAGCTGTTGCAATTACACAGGTGAAGGCGGAGATGCTTTGCTCTGTGTGAATCACCATCGGCGGAGAATTGCCGAACCACCGCTCCGGAGATAATGCGGAAAGGCTGTTTAAAAACGGCTATAGTTTACTGTTGATAAGTGTGTAATTAACTACTAATCAACACATAATAAAGTAACTTAATAAAGCAACCAAAAAGGTTTATCATTGACATGAAAGGGAAGTTAATTAATCAATAAATGTGTTTTTGATGCAGTTATGAACAATTATAGGAAACTAAATAAAGCTTATCTTAATGTTGAGAATCGTTAATACGTTCTTTATGAGTGCTTTTAAATGTGTTATAATTGAACAATAAATGTTTTCATGAAGCTATTATTAAAGGTTATATACTAAACAGTACTCTTTAACATGTTGACAAGCATTTGCTATATAAATGTCTTGTAATAGGTGTTAGTTAGTAGTTAATAAGGGCGGCATTACCTATTAACAAACGTCTACTACAAGGACGTTAATATGAAGTATAATCCAACTCCATCCTTTCACTGCTGTTTGAATGATGTCTTTGACTGAATTAAGAAAACACCCAGAAGAAGATCAGCGCTTACTCATCGTCTCCAACACTGTCCCAACAGGCCGGGTGATTTCAGCTCTGAGAGAGACTGGCCTGCTTAACAACACTGTTGTGATCTTTACGGCTGACCACGGAGAGCTGGCCATGGAGCACCGGCAGTTCTACAAGATGTCAATGTTCGAAGGCAGTTCCCATGTTCCCCTGCTGATCATGGGACCTGGGCTGAGGTCTGGCCTGCAGGTCAAGCAGCTTGTGTCTTTGGTTGATCTCTATCCCACTGTGCTGGGTAAGGAAGAAGACAGAAAAACATAAAATGAATAAAATAAAATGTCTGTTGTAGGTTGTAAATCATTTAAAGAATATAAGCAATGGTAGATTTTGATTTGACATTTTTAATGTTTGATGTTACACACTTTTTTATTTTGCAGACATCGCTGGTCTGTCACCGGTGGGTGCTCTCAGTGGCCACTCGCTTTTTCCTTGGCTATCCAAGGCCAGCGCTTTTTCCAAGAAGGAACATCCTGACTGGGTTCTGAGCGAATATCATGGATGTAATGTCAATGCCTCTACATACATGCTGAGAAGTGGCCGGTGGAAATATATTGCCTATGCAGATGGCCTGAGTGTCCCCCCACAGCTTTTTGGTGAGTCCTCATGTGCTTTCAAGAAGATACAAACAGTCATAAAACGGTGGCTGTTTTTGATTTTCTGTACACGTTCTGTTTTGCAGACTTAACAGTGGACAAGGAAGAACTTCATAATGTATCCCCCAAATTCCAAGATGTGCGGGCGCATCTGGACAAGCTTTTGCGCAGCATTGTAGACTATCCAAAAGTCTCCACAGCGGTCCACCTCTACAATAAAAAAGCTTTTACAGCGTGGCGCAATGGTGTGGGGAGAAACTACAGCCAGGTCATTGCTAACCTCAGGTGGCATGTGGATTGGCAAAAAGATCCATTGGCCAATGAGAAAGCTATTGACAAGTGGCTCAATGGCTCTTTTTGATATTTTTATGGTTGTAATGATGGCACACTTTAAGGTGTGTGTCCTTTAATGAGCTGGACTCAAATTCAAGCTTGGATTGTTATAATTTAATAATACGAGAACTATTGATGGGTGGCTCTGCAGCTCTTAATGATATTTAAACTGTAACAGCTGTAGAGATGGAACATCTCAGTCTTTGTTTTTGTTTTTTTTTATGTCCTAAACTCACACTCTGAGACTTTTAGTTATATGTCATATCTCATCACTATCTCAAAACAAATGTTCCAGGTCTGCAAGGTCTGCAACTAATGAGTATTTTCAATATAATACTCAGCCAATTATTTTCACAATTAGCCTTTTAATTATTAAGTCTATTATAAGAGGCAAAAATTTGAAAATTGCCCAAAATCATGTCTTGAAATTGAAAGAAAGAAAGCAGCAATGTTTTCAACTGACCATTGCAGCTTAATTCCACAGAGACTTTGAGCAAGAATTGTAACTTATATTCAGTTCCTTCGTTTATACATCTCTTCGTTCATTTTGTTTTTCAAATAAATAAATATATATTTTGCTCACTTTTGTATTGATGTGTCGTTTTTTTTTTTGTTTTTTTTTTGTGCTTTTCTGCAAATTATTTTATTTTGAAACTCGAAGAAGGCGTGGCTATTTTGACTTCCGGGATCACTCGGCGAAGAGCAACTTGTCAACGTAAACAGTGGGTCTGCCCAACTTTCGTTCACGTTTTTGAAAACCTACATAGTTAAATAACAACCAACGGAATACGTAGCCGCCTATGCATCAGTTAATATTTGAAGAATGTTTGACAAGTTCTCATTTTAAAGTACATAGTTTAAAGCCTTCGACAAGCTCACAGCTAATGCTACATTGGCTGCAGCAAGCTAACACTGCAATGCAGACTCAAGCTATAGAGTTTATTGTCAAGTCAACTGTTTAGATAGACCACTGCTACCTGGTAGCCACAGCACAGATTTGTAGGTTGGTGTAATTAATTAGTAAGTGTAAGATAGCTCACGGTTCATTTAAATTGACGCCATAACGTTTTGTTGGAATTTCATGTAGTTACGTGGCTAACAGTGACCCTTCGTTTTGTATCTTTGTTTCACGCAGATAGTTTTAAGATGTCCAGTAAAGAAGTGAAAACAGCACTGAAAAGTGCAAGAGAGGCCATAAAGAACAAAGAGTTCAAAGAGGCTCTAAAACACTGCAAGGTAAACCAGCTCAGGTTCACTTACTCAATGAAGGGGGGTATTTACATATGTTGTAGCTGTCTACATGCAGCTGTTCCAAAGAGTCTGGGTATTCACTGATCTGATGAGAACAGAGATGGTGTATAGCTGACTTTGCTCCTTTCCATCTGCTTTTAGGCTGTGTTAAAACTTGAGAAGAACAATTATAATGCATGGGTGTTCATCGGCCTGGCAGCCAGCGAGCTCGAGCAGCCAGACCAATCGCAGATGGCTTATAAAAAGGCTGTGGAGCTGGAGCCTGAGCAGCTACTGGCATGGCAGGTAAAGTGGGAAAATGTAGTGGTTATAGGCATCAAATGTCTTAGACTAATTATGCTCTGCATGCCCCACACTGAGAGCAACTGTGTATCACTTGAGGCCAAAGTAAACCAACGAATTTTCACCTTGATGCTTATTGATTTAAGATGTCTTAATTTCATAATGAAGACTCATATCAACTGTGCCAATGAGATGCATTTTTTTTAAGGGCTTGTCAAATCTTTATGAGAAGACTGATCAATGGGATTTCCAAGTTGAGCTACCTAACGTCTATCAGAAGCTTGTTGAGCTGTATGCAAGGTATCGTATAACATATGAGAAACCTCTGCAGGATGTTTCGGAAAAGTGATGATTTTGCAAGTACTTGCTTGTCTCAACCTCCTGGTTGTTGTTTTGACTAGTTTCACATATCTGATTTGTGCTGACTCATTCTCAATATGTTCTCAATCAACAGCTCTGACAAAAATAAATGTTATGAGACGATCAGAAAGCTGTCCGATATCTATCAGTCTGATAAAGAATATTTAAAGGTATGCGATTTAAAAGTATGCGTGTTCAATGATGAAAAAATACACTATTTTTTGTTCTTGTCAAACATTTAAATGCATTTGTATGCACACAGTTGGCAAAAGTTTGGCTGCAGCTCCTTCAACTGAAGGAGGAGGAGGCTGTGGACAAGAAAGAGTTACTGCAGCTATGGCAACAGATGACCAAACTCCTCTCAGACTGCCTTAATGAGGAAGAGAAGGATAATGAAATTCAACAGCATGTAAGATTTCCCTAAATGTGGATTTTAACTCAGCTATGTATAATGTTTGTTTTTGTGTATGAACACTTTGCAACAAATGCAAGTCCATCGCCTCCTGTACATTTGCAGTACGTTAGCCTTACATTGTGGTCAGAAGCTCTTATTACTCCCTCTCACTTACAGACAAAAATATTTTTCTCAATGCTGTTCTTAGTGACAAATGTTTGTTTTGTTTTTTTTTGGTCATCAGTTAATCACAGCATTTGAGAAGACCATGGTTCTCATGGATCCTATACCAGGAGAGGAGCACAAGATAGTCTCAACTGACTATGTCAAATGCCTTTCTAAAGTAAGTGTGCCAACTCTGATCTGAATTTCAAGGACAGTTACACTTTTTGTTCATCAAAAATATCAAACGTACAGATATATTCAATTCAATCAGCTACTCAACGTGTATTTCCCCTTAATGTAGCTGCCACAAGAAGAAGTGAAAATGAAAGAGGCATGTGAGTCCATGCTGTCCCTGTACCCCAACCATAGTTATCCTCTTGAAGTCCTTTGTTCTCATTACCTAAAAACAGGTAAGAGGCTGTTGTCTTGCTCATAAAATCCAAAATCAAAGAATGCAGTGATTGGTTCACAGATATGCAACTGTTTCGTCCAATAAAATGACACTTTTAGCCATTCAGATTCACCAGTAATAGATACAATTATGTTTTTTACTGAAGGTGTTCAGACTGAGGATGCAGTCAGCTCTTTCTCCCGGCTCCTGGATCTGGCACCAAGCAGCGGATTAGGTCACTTGGGTCTGGGCACCAAAGCACTTCAGGAAGGGAGGTATAAGGATGCAATTAAGGACCTTGCGCAAGGTTGGTTTCTGCACCAACAAAGAATGGATTCTGTTCTCAATGTTAATGCACCTGAATATTTCATAAAGAGACATATAAACCATGAATATTTAAATTTGCATACTATCTTTGCATGATCTCATCATGATCTTCACTGTTTTATCAGGGTTGAAGAAAATGAGCTCCAGCACTGGATGGTGCAATCTGGCTGAAGCTCAATTTAAAATGCAGAGATACTCAGACAGTGCAGTATCATGCTCACAAGGTATGTTTACTCTGCTATATATCACTGTAGTTATTCAGATGACATCACAAACAACATGCTTTCATGTATCCATCAAGTCCAAAGAATATGTCCAATCAAACTTCATAAGGGGATCATTGAAAAATCAATTGAGGGATTTGTGGAGGATATGATCATCTTCAAAGTGCAGCTGTCGTTTACCCCTGAAGCTTATATTGAACTTCATCGTATGTGTGTTGTTGTGTTCTGTAGGTCTGACGGTGTGTGCCTCTGAAGACAAGGAGCTAAAGGTCAAACTGCTTAAGCTAAAGCTAGAGGCTTTAGTCAGAAGTGGAGGAGAGAAAGCTGCAGACCAGGCTTTGGAGACATTTGCACTGGTAATGTGATTGACTACTAATTTTTTTTTTATTCAGTTAATTTCTTTTTTTTTTTTTTATGAATATATTTTGCAGTGTTAACTTTGGACATACATGTGTAGTTATACATAGTGTTAAAGCAAATATCATAACTATTGTGTTTTTCCTTTTTTTTAGATCCAAGATGCGGACAAAGACCCAGTTCTAGTAACCCTTAAAGGACGTGCATACCTCAACAAGGGACAAGTCGATCATGCACTTAAGGTACTAAATGATTCATTTAATGTGTCATTTTAGCATTTTTTAAGGATGGGGCACTGGATAATATTAAAAGATAAAATTCCCTCAGCTTTTTATGATATATGGAGACTAAGAAAAGATCACTTGTATCAGACAAAAGATAGGTTGAACATAAGTAAACATAAGTAACAGGTTGGATATAAGTAAACCTCTGCCTCTTTTGTAGGTGTCATCAGAGCTGGTGTCTTCTAACCCTAATCTGGCTCAGGGGTTGGTACTGAGAGGACTGGCACAATTGGCTCAGGGCCAGCAGCAGTTGGCAGAGGAGAGGTACAAAGTGTTTGTATTTCTTCTTCTGTGCATCTGTGTTTTTAATCTGGATTCTCCATCGTTTTATACCTATTACATTTGTATGGTGCAAAAGGTTTTAGTTCTCAGTGAACGTTTCTAACTTTCTCTTCTGCTCTTTTGATGTTTAGTTTCCTAAAGGCGGCCAGCCAGAGCCCCGACTGTGGAGAATATTATTTCTTGCTGGGAAAGCTTTACTGGGACATGGGAGAAGAGACCCGTAAAGACAGGAGCAAAGCTCATACACACCTGCTCAAGGTTAGTACAGTTATTACTGAAATTTGGAAGGGATGGAAGTTTTTTAGATAAATAATAAAAAAAATAATGATGGTCCAGTCTATGAAAGATTATTGTTAAAGGACTTGTTCATGATTAAACTTGTGAAATGTCACAATATAATTGGTATTGCCAGAAATCACCTGAAAGCTTAATTTGTCCATTTCAGGCTGCAAAGTTAGACCCAAACCTTGGTTGTGCATTCCGCTACCTCGGACATTATTATAGGGAGGTGGCAAACGACCGTGGCCGGGCTCGAGGCTGTTATAAGAAGGCCTTTGAGTTGGACAATGATGATGCTGAGTCTGGAGCTGCCTCAGTGGATCTGTGTATGGAGCAGGATGATATGGTCAGTGGAGTTGTTGGCAAAGGCACACAAACGCCAAATTGCCAAAATGTTCATGTTTTATGCTGGCATTTTGTACAGGTGCCTCTCTATTGTCTTGACCCTCCCCATGCTCCTTTTGTACCTTATCATGCTTTATGTCATCTGCTTCCCCTTTCCTAAACGCTGTAGGACACTGCCTTAGCAATACTTCAGTCAGTGATTGAAAAAGCCACTCCAGGCTCAGCTAAATGGGCTTGGATGAGACGAGGACTTTACCACCTGAAGGTTGGAGAGCATCAACAAGCTACAGCTGAGTAAGAGTATTAATCTCAGACAGTAATATATATTACCTTAGAACTTTAGCATTTTCTGCATTATCATAGGAGTTTCTAAGAACGTTATTAACCGTTTTGTTTTTGTTCATAGTCTGCAGGCAGCTCTGAGGGCAGACCCAGAGGACTGGGTGTGTTGGGAGTGTTTAGGTGAGGCCTACCTAAACCGCCGAAGCTTCACAGCAGCTCTGAAGGCCTTTGGTAAAGCCCATCAGCTTCAGCCCTCCTCCATCTACAGTGTCTACCAGGCTGCCGCTATCAAACAGACCCTGGGCAAGTTCAAGGAGGCAGTTGCAGAGTATTTGCAGATCACAGCGCAGCAGGACTATGTTCCTGCTCTTAAAGGTCAGTAGTCATTTTTTAATTTATCAAAGACCCTCACTTTGTTTTAGTTTGCTTATCTCTGAGTTATTTACCTGAAACTGGACATTAAATCACATTGGTGTGATCCGTTTTTTCAGGTCTTGGGGAGTGCCAGCTGTCTCTGGCAAAGAGTCTGATGGAAGACTGCAGAGATGGGGGAGCCATTGACCTCATTCAGCAAGCAGTACAGAACCTCTTCAGGTAATGACTTGTTTAATTTGTAAATCTTGATATGGAATACCACTTTGTCTGTGATCCGTCAGATGGTTTTCAGTGATCCATTCCTTCACATTTCTGTGCCCATCAGAGCTGTGGAGCTGCGTCCAGACCTGTCCTGTTTGTGGAAGCTGCTGGGAGATGCTTGCACTGCAGTCAGCAATGTGTCGCCTAACAGAGCCCAGGTTCTGATGCCTGCCCCACTGGCCGGTTTAGACCCAAACACTAAGAGCCACACACTGACTCAGGCCCAGACTCTCAAAGTTGGTGAGAGGTATGACTGCAAACAGGTGTACATTTTCTGAGCTGCCTATACCATAACCACTCTGTCAATGAATATATTTAGAAGTCATCAGTACACAAACAAAAAAGTTGACATTATATAGCTTTTCAGGGTATGATAATCTTTAAGTCACCCTTGGATACCATCTGCTCCTGTTAGTCAAGCATAGAATCTGAACACTGAACAGTAAAGGGATGTTTTTGTCTGCAGATGTTATGCCCGTGCTTTGAAGCTGATGTCTGAGGTCCCCAGCCTTTGGTATGACCTAGGACTCAACTACTTCCGCCAGGCCAGCCTACCCTGCCCTACAGAGGGAGACCAGAACTCCCCATCTCTGCTCCTAGAGAAGGCCCAGCAGGTGATTCACAGAAGCCTGTATCACAACAGTTTTGCATTGTTTTCTCCTTGAGTTGGTCTTTTAAGAGTTGTTTTCTTCCCTTTTCAGTGTTTGAAAAAAGCTATCATGATGGACAGTGGGAACCATAGCAACTGGAATGCCTTGGGAGTGATTTCCATGAGCGAAGGTAATAAGATGCTGTAGCTGTCTATCAGGTGACAGACTGCTTGGTTGATCAGTTTGATTTTAAGTGCAGTATTGACTGCGTCCTCTTGACTAGATTAATTTATTCTCTGTATAATTGTTACTGTAAAAGGTTTTACATTGAGATGATAATGTATGAATATGAATAACATTTCATGATAATGATAATGTTAATAACTAAATAAAGCAACTACTTTTGAAGTGATACAATTTTTTTTATGTCACTTTCTTTCTCTCACATCAGGCCTTGAGAACTTTGCTCTGGCTCAACATTGCTTCATCAAGTCCATAGATGTTGAACCAAATGTATGTACTACACATTCTTTCAGGTGATGAATGGTGTTTTCAGAAAATATTCTTATGTTCTTATGAGACTTTAATATTGCATTACAGAACGTTGTTGCTTGGACCAACCTTGGTACCCTGTATTTGAAAAAGGACAATATAGAGGTTTGTGTGATCTTAAAAAAACAAAACGTTTGTTTTCTTTTTATCATAGTACTATAAGGAACACAGTTTAATAAATATATATGTCTTAGTAATTGTAGGATGATATGTTCTGTAACGAACTCTGGTCTTGTTTTCTTAGCTTGCACACAATGCCTTCAAGATTGCTCAGTCACTGGAGCCGCTTTATGTCAACTGCTGGATTGGACAGGTACAAAGACTTCTTCATTGCATACATTTACATTATCTGTACTGTTTATGCATACATTCCGTAAGCGACACAACATCAGGCAAATCTAATAGTATAATTAATAGGAAAAAGATAATTGGAAGAGACGATTAGATTTATTTGGGATGGTATGAGTGTTTCACAATGATAAGGAATATGCAAGCCACGTGAGCTGGGTGTGGGGCCTGGTAATGTTATTGGTGAGTTGCAAAAAAAAAGGGGCTTTTGTCAAAAGCGACTTACAAAAAGTACATTTGTCACAAAAAAATCCCACACAGAAAACCACAACATATCACTGTCGATAAAGTCAGAAATCTCCTGTCCTTCTTGAGACATCTTAATTTAGAATTGCAAGGATTTGAAGTTCAGTGGGAGGTAAAATAAATATGATGTAATTGGCTACATTGTACTGTGCTGAAAAATAGAGCATACAGTTTGATTAAACTAAAATAATTTGTATAGCATCTTGCTTGTGTTCATGAGACTTAATGAATTTGTCTCTTTGACCCCTTTGTTCTCTGTCAGTCTGAATGATGTTTTATCTTTTTGTCCTCCTACCAGGCGCTGATAGCAGAGAAAGTGGGAAGCTATGACACCATGGATCTTTTCAGGCACACCACAGAACTCAGCACACATGTGCGTGACCTCCCAAAATCACTGGGGTTGCCATTGTAATACCTGTTAATTATCTGGCTAATAGCATATTTGGTTCAACGTTCTCTGTCTTAAAGTGCCTTATAGCTGAGAATCTAACAGAGTGACAGAGAAAGTACTAGTACTAGAAAGTAATTAGGGGTGGTACCACTATGAAACAGAAAATGTGTATGCCTTTCATCAACATTGCTCCTTTCTTCTGCAGATGGAGGGGGTGAAAGGTTATGCCTACTGGGTGTGTTCAACCGTCTTGGATAAGAGCAACAGAGACTCTGAACTGTACCGCTACAACATAGTACAGATGAATGCCATCTCTGCTGCTCAGGTGGCTCTTAGCAAGTACACAGGTACAGCATCTATTTATGTATCAGTGTGCATGCAGGATCCACATGTCCCTGTGTTGTATTTAGGTCATGTGTTAGAGATGGATGTTGTGAGACATAAAGTTTCTTTTGCATCCTTTTTAGAGAGGATCCAGTCTGACCCTGTTGCCTTCATCATGCTTGGTTACCTGAATGAGCATCTGCAGCTGAAGAGGCAGGCCTTACGGGCTTACCAAAGGTGTCTGTTTGAATTACACTAACCGACTCCGCAGGCTCACAGATGAGGCATTGTACCAAGAAAATAATGAGGGATAGAAGGGATAGAAAAAAGTTTTGATGTAAATACAACGAGAATGTTATAATTTGCTAATCCTTTTTGACATATACAGTATGAAGACAAAATATTTCATGCTTATTCCGAATTTGATGCCAGCAACACATTTCAAACAAGTAGGGACATGGACCACAGCAGACTGGAATAATCCACAGCTTAATATGTTCATTGATAACGGGTGATAGTGTCATGATTGGGTAAGAAAAAGATGTCCTCAGAAGGCTAAGATGATTGCGTTCTGTTTGCATCTATGTTTTACAGTGTCCTTCTTTGGAGTTAGAGGAATAGAAGGTGCACAATGTAATGCATATTGTTTTTTACAGTTCAACTTTTTAAATTTCAACTCTCTTTCCTCAGAGCTGTTGAACTGCTTCAGTCCAAGTCCTCCACAGAAGAGCTGGCTTTTGCCTTAGGCAATTATGGCAGAGCTTTATGGTAACATCCTGTTGTCTCATTATCATGCACTTTGACAATGCCTTCCCAGTACCCCAAACAACATCGTTATATGTCCCACTGTGTCTTTTGCAGCACCTCGGGCCAGTTGGATGAGGCGGTGTCTGTATATAATTCCACTCCGCTGCAGGAGCTCAGTGATCTGACTGGGCTGGCTCTGGCCTACTGCAGGGCAGGACTCATTGCAGAGAGCATCAACGGTAAGGAGTGGGACTCGCACAGTAATCAGGGATTGTTCATGTTTTGTCATGCCAGAGAAACAGTGAACATATTGTTATGTTTCAACTGTAGCCTATGAACGTGCCTTGGCTGTGGCTTCCACTGAGAAGGACAAGGCTTACATCTTGACTGCTCTGGCCCTGCTTCAGCACCGGCAGGGTCACGTAGACTCAGCCAAGACTCTGCTGTTTAAATGGTGAGTGTGAGCGACAGTGTTGTCTAGCGTGATTTAAACATATTTTTTTTGTTCTTTTCCACTTTGTTTTCAGTCCAGACTAGTATAAGAATAAATTGCAAAGCCTTGACTCTTACTGGACATGAATAATGCACCTTTGATTCATTTATTTTTCAGATGGTATTATTGTGTTTTAATGCTTTGCGAATAGGGCAATATGATGAAGTCAATGACTATATAATACCTGATTATATTTTCAAGCTATAATGTTTATAAATATAAATAATACATTTATTTTTTATTTGCTTTCCAGTCAGGGACTGCTCAATTGCTTGTGGCCAAAAAGAATTACATTCACAAGCTATGATGCCAGAATACCAAACGTGAAAGACAACACGTTTATGTAAAAGGATTGTGCAAATATTGTAGTTTCCTGCCCTTTAAAAATGAAGCTGTTTAGATGCCTGCTGTTTAGAAGTCTTTAATATTGGAGCTTGCCAAAAACCATTTGAATGAGCTTTAGAACAATCTTCAACACATTTTTTAGCCAACTGCATTTCCATATGATGATAATACGTGGTAACACTTGTTCTGCACTTGCTTGCAAGCTAAAAGTATTTATGTCTGCTTTTTGTCTCCACAGCTCAATGTTAAAGGAGCCAATCTCGGAGTCCCTGCTGTGTTTATGTGCCCTGGGTTTGGTCCACAGTGATGCTACATTAGCTTCAGCTGCCTTGACAGAATTGCTGAAGCAGGGTTCAGCCTCTGGGGATGTTGTTGAGCAGCGGTGTCTACTCACCTGTGCCTTGCTGGCCCTGCAGGGCAACTACAGAGCGGTGCAAAGAGAGGCTTCCAGAGCTGTACACAGGTAAACTGCTTTGTTTGTATGAACTTTTGATGTGCTGCACCATACAATGATCTTATTTGACTGTAAAAGAGACATTTTATAAATCAGTGGGGTCAACCTTCATTTTGACAGTGAAGGCCAGATTAACTGAGCCTTTGGACCTTGTTTCATGTGCTTTGTGTGGACAATTGCACTACAGATTGTAGATAGCATGTTAAGTAGGTTTGATTGCATGTGTCACTGGATTTGCTGTTTTGATGCAGTTTTGCGATAGAAACATACTCATGGGAAAAGCCTTTACATGACTTACAAATTCTTCAAGGTCTTTATCCATTTTATTTATCTGCATTAATTACAGCAATCCTGGAAACCCATCTCTGTGGGCCCTGCTGTCAAGAGTGGTACCACAATACTACCCCAGAAAAGCAAATGTGAGCCTACATACAAGACATGCATAACATTACAGACATCTCAAGCATGAACCCTGGAAGTCTACAATATTCACACACGTTTACCTGAGCATGCTCATACATGTTTGCTGCACATTGATCGAAAAAAGGCACATGGTTTTGTCTACTGTGTGTTCCAGGGCGGAGCGATGGCTGGTCATGTTGCCTGTCTCTCCAGTATGACTCAAGGAAAGGTAAGAGTAACTGCATTTGTGTTGCAATGGCCTTGTTCTCTGTTTGTTTAGACCTTATTTAATGTTACTGCCATTGAAAATTAAACTTAAAACTAAATTGTGTTATTTTCCCTGAAGTGAATAGTACCTATTCTGTTTTATATTGTAGCTATGCCAGCATCCAAAATACTCACAACATTTTTTGTTCTAATACAATTCAGTAAATATTAAATCTGACATTTTTGTCACAGTGTTTGTAAATGACACTGAGCTGGTCTTTCTTGTGTGCCTGCAGAGGGCGTTGTTGTACAGTGGAGTGAACCAGCTGGCCAATGGGAGACACTCTGGAGAGGACAAACACAGGAATGCACTGAGGACTATGCAGAGAGCTGTGCTGCTCTGTCCTGGTATAAATATATTGTATATTTTATATGGCATACCTCTGTGAGAACCATTCTTCCACACAATGGTGTCCCTAATATATACAGTAAAGTTTTTTGCAGCTTTGTGGCAATAACAGACCTCTTGATGTTTATCCATTTTTATAAATGTAAAGCTGCCTTACACGTCTGTGTGATCTGAGTCTCCCCTCCTCTCCCTACTTTCAGATGATCCAGGAACATGGGCAGGATTAATGGCCGCCTGTCACACAGAAAACACCTCGTGTTATCTTTCAGGTTCCGCTCCCTGCAGACAAGGACTGGAGCAAATCCTCATGTCAGTGGTTTCTGAGAAAGGTGTGTGTATTGATGCATGTGTGGTTGATGGTGTTTATTACTTTGTGTGTGTTTGAGTGTATACTGATACCTTTATGTATCTCAGTGCGTAATGTTGAGGAGATAGAGCGCCCTCTGGCCCAGAGTCTAGAGGGCTGGGTACTACAACAGGCAGTGACAGGTCTCATGCTGGGAGGACAGCTGGAGCAGGCAGAAGCCCTCTGCTCACAGGTCAGATATGAACACACAAACGCACAATCTCTATTATTCTTTGAATGACTTCATTCTACGACAGATTAGAGTTGTTACAGACAGAAATTAATGGGGAATTCCGGTATTTTAAACCTAAGCCCAATATTAACATGTTTTGGTCTAAATGATTCATTTGTACCAAATATTTTGGATTCAGTCCAGTATATTTCCTCAGCTGGCAGCCACAACATGACTGCAATGACTGAAACTTAGTCCTTTGGGTTAAGTCCAGCTGTCAAAATTATGTTAATGTTAAGTTTTGGTTACAAAAAGGATCTTATTTTTTAACAAAAAGGTCTATTACCATAGGAGTGGTTTCTGTAATTTTCTTAGACACTCACAATAAGTGTCTAAGCCTCACAGCCTGTGAGGGGAAAAAATCCAGTACTTTTAGTGGACATTAATTTGACTAAGTTGCAGCCATGTTGTTGCTGTCAGCTGAGTCAATCGACTGGGCCGAATCCAAAACATTTGTTATATAGGAATCAATTACACACAAAACATGTAAATAAAGGGCTCAGGTTTTACAATAACAAAATTCCCCTTAAACATAGATGAAGTGATACAAGTTGCATTCATTTTTTTTCTGATGTGGTGCCTTTTATTGTTGTGTACCTCATGCTCTCCCTTTGTCCCAGGTACTGAGTGTGTCTCCAGAACACCCAGCAGTGCTGCTGTCACTGAGACAGGTGCAGTGCCATCGCCTCCTTGCTTCCAGTGGTGGTACCGTCCTACCAGACTCTGTGCTGGAGCAACTAAACAACGCAGTGATTATGAACCCTACCAACCTTGGGGCATGGCATGTAAGTGGGCACTTCATTATCGTTTTCGGTGTTACAGTGAATTACTGATGAGCTTCTACTTTTTAATTTCAAGCGCCAGTGGTCCCCAAACAAACTGTTTTACAAAGCGAGGCTTGAAAATATTGGTGATCTGTCTTAGTTCAGTTGTTTGAATGTTAAGGTCATTAAATGATAAGGTTGTTTTTCTTCTCTGCATTGCAAAAGCCAATAGCTTTGCGTCCACTGAAGCACTGGCCTTATGAAGAACATTTCTGTGCCTTGTCTGAGACGTCATATTTGCTGCACTTACCATCAAATGGCTGCGACAAGCATGGGAGAAGCAGCAAAGACAGCAGGCTCTCTCTCTCAAGCCAGGAACATATTGGCAGCTTTTGAAGTCATGGCTAATGACCACAAATGTTACAGTATAAATGTGGGGTTGCATAGCAGTGCCATCTTCTTTACAAACCTTGACAGATTACATACAGTCATAACTGAACAAACATGGGGTCAACAATTTTATAGTGTGACTAATGCGATGTAGACTATGGGCATAATAAGCCTGTCATGAATCCACTATTTCAGTTGGCATTCTCCTCCTTTTATTAAAATCCCTGTCTCTATCGGAAAACAACAACAACCTCCGAGCTAGGAGCCTACACACAACATTGCAGGTTACACTAACATAGTTTCCAAGATTATAAAAAAAAATAGCAGTTGTTGCTTTTTCTTTTGCGTGGATTTGATTTTAATACCCCACCCCACCCCCACCCTTAAACACTATTTTCCAGGGGCACCGTAGCTGCATTCTGGGCATTTGTGATTGGTGTCAAGAAATACAAACAAGCCAGTGCCTTTTTATCCCCAATAGCAAAACGATGATGAGTGCAGCCAGAATTTCTTAAATTTTGGCACGGCACTATTAATCTGGCTATGCAAGACAAACAATTTTATGTAGAGACAGAAAATCTCATTGCCTCTCACAATCCCTTTTTTCTTCACCTTTCATGTTTCCCCTCCCACGTGGTCCCTTTGTTAACAACCTATTTTCACCTCTACTCCCACTCATCTTTGATTCGATCATACTCTCGCTCTTCCTCTCTCAGTGGCTGGCTGAGGTGTATCGCAGCCAGGGTCTGCTGGTCCAGGCAGTCATGGCCTACAGGCAGAGTCTGCAGCTAGCCTCACAGCTTGGCATGCACAGCAGCCAGGTAGCCAGCCTCCTTCGACTTGCCCTGCTGGCCCTCGGACCTTGTATGGTGAGTTGCTTTATAGGATATAACAGCTATCATATTTTTTTTTGTATTATGATAGTTGTGCTGAATCTTGGGCTGTTGAATGTTGACATTTAGATCCAAAATAATAAACATGTTAATGTGAATAAGTATAGTTATTACAGCACAGATATCTTCAGTATTTTTCCTGCAATACTCTCGCCACAAGTAAGAACCTTTACAGACCTTACAAAGGTAATGTTGCTGTTAAAAGTAGCACTATGTGTGACCACAGCACTGTTTTTCTCTTGGACTAGTACTGTTAGTTTTTTAGAATAAGAGGAAGACTTGCAGTTTACTATGCACACACAAGGCCAGAGGCAGCTCCTGTCTACACCCCTGTCAGACGGGCAAAAACAAGGCATAGGAGATGAAAGATGGGTGAATATCCAGCTGGATTATAGGATCAGAAGCCAAGGCCAAGCGGAAATACAAACAAGACAAGAAGCTACCTTTGTGATTTACCTGGAGGGGATGTAGTTTTTAGTCCACTACTCACAGCACAGCAAATCCCATAGCTGTGTACCATAGGTAAGATAATAAAAAATATACATGGTTAAAACAAGTGGGAGTCTGGTAGATGAATAAAACATAATTTTATGCAATTATTCATACTTTGTTTTATTCTTCACCCTGTGTCCTCTGACCTCTCAGGCGGGTGTCCCCGGAAAAGACTGGACGGACCTGATTCTAGAGGCCACCACTGAAGTCTTGAAGCTGGATTCATCCCCGATGGCCCTACTTTTCCAGGCCCTGCTCCAGTATGTGACCAAGATGGCTGCTAGGTGAGTGCTTGTGACTGTGTGATTTTTTTTTTCTTTTTTTCTACTGCGGCTAGAAGTATGCAAATAAACATGCATGTTGCAGGTGTGGCGGTTGTCATGCATTGATATTCAAATGGTTTTATCCCATTGGCGTGTAAGTCTATTACATCATCTAAAATGATTAAATGAATCACAAGTTTCCTGGAAATTCATATTTATGCCTCCATCTGTCTTTTCAAGATGTTTGTACTTTTGGAACAGCAAAGCAATTTATGAAGCAAGCAAAGTTTTGCTGTCCTGACATAATAGCCTTCTGCCAGTATTTCACAGGCCTGCCAGGGCGCTTAATTAGAATGCCACATTAATCAGAGAGTTTAGCAGAACTAATATGCAAAAAACATGGACTGGCTCAATTCCTGATGAGATGCTGAAGGACCTACTCTATTCCAAGCACAATCACTGTATCAGAGGCCCTTTCATGCCAGAGACAAGTTTCATTTTATCAGATATATATTGGAAAACAGAATGGTAATGGATTCAGACAGGGTTTCAACCCAGACTAAATGAGGAAGGACATTTGTGCCAACTAATTTCATCCAGACAGCAAACCAGATCAGCAGCCGTCCAACTTCAGGAGCAAATGAAGCATATGTGTCATTTACATATTCAACAGGTCAACACCCACATTTTGGCCTGCAAGAGATATCCAGACAATTAAATGTAAATGATTTTGGTGCACATCTAACAAGGCTCTTTTCTGTGTGTCATCTGCAGGGAAACAAGGCGTTTGCTGGAGAGGCTGGTATACGTCCCCTCTCAAGAGTTCCCAGTGACAGTGGTTCATGTGGCCAGCTGGTACCTCCTCAGACATTTGCATACCAAAAATGACCAGGAGCTAATGAATGTGAGCACACAGCTGCATCGTACCCGCACCGTCACCAGATTGAATCTTTTGTGTGGGATAAATAGCGATGTTTATTCGTTTAAAATGCTCATTTATGCCCAATTTTCTTACTCATGTATTGGTTGTTTATTTTGACTACAACTTTGGTGGTGGACATATTTTCTCATCTTTTTTTTTTTTTTTGCAGGTCCTTTTGCAACATGCCAAAATGAATGGGGATCAAAGACTGCTGAATTTTTATTCACTGGTTGCCTCCTCTTCATCCTGAATTGTGTTTACAGCTGCATCACTATGGAATCATACATCTTGGCTGGTTTATCCAGAGTTCTAAGTCATCACCAGTACAGCTTTTCTGGGTCTCTTCACTAAAAATGAAATCATATCAAATCAGACATTTTGGGTTTTACACTATAATTATGGCGTTTATTAGCTTTACATAATTTTTTGGTTTTACATTATACAGTGTTCCGGAAATAAAATATCATGAGCATTATCACATATTTAAAGTAAACAATGCCCACATTCAGGCTAAATAAAGGCATTTGGCTCAACACATAACAATTGTCTCTCTTTGATTGAAAAATAATCCTAACACATGCTGATCTGCCAACATAACACAAGTGAAATACCAATCAGAACATTATAATAAATGTTGAAAATACGAATCAACAGTACAACAATGCAAAAATTACAGCTAATTATTTATGGACTGAAAAGAAGGTATCTCTGGGGAAGAAAAAGTGGAAACTTTGAGTCCTGTCTCCATAGTAGGATTATACCCTCAGCCGATATTTTTGATTCTTTGGTTTACTTCAGTTTCTCTCCACCATATAAGATCATCATGCTGAACTGGATCCTTGTTCCATCTCTTTCACAATGGCACCTTGTTTTAGGCTTTTACACCATCTTAGACGGTTCTTCGACAGACATGCTTGGTCATGAGAGTGCAGATGGTTTGCCCACAGCCCCAGCACTGCTGCTTTGTATGTGGATGACCTTGCTGGGTCTTTCTCCTGCACAGTGAGCATACATCTGAAGCGCCACCACCTTGTGATGCTACACCCACATCTACTCCACTGGAATTTCTTAGACTGCTCGCTAGGAGCTGTTGAAGCTCTTCCTGGACATTGCTGTGTGCCCTTGCAATGCCCACAACTTTAACATTTTTGGGGTCAAACACACAGTCCTCCTCTAGACCGCTGGGTACGGCTTTCATGCCACAATTGGGAGGCACCCAAGCAGTGTCATAGCCCTTCGCGTTCCAGGTGTACTGCAGAGGATGGTTGTCAATGTTAATACGAATGACGCGGCCAACACGAACGCTCAGTTTAAGGGCCACGCGGTCTGAAGGGTTACTCTTTAATGGATATCGCTCTGCCTTTTTCCTATCACGGCTGACGTACACGCCCTTTCCAAGCATGCCACCTGATGACTGCCGAAAGCCATTGGCAATGATGAGCCGTGCATTGGCAACGCTGGTGCCGTGGTACATGGTGTAGACCCCGCTGTCTTTGGGCTCCTGAGATGCCCCCAGCTCTAAATGAGAGTCATCATCATAGGTCACCTCCCAGCCGAAGAACTGCAGTGACATCCTGCTTTAACAAAGGGAGCTTTTCACGTCCAGCAGCTCTGTGACAAATGAACAAAAAGAAGGCATCATGTTATAACAGATTTCAGACCGACTCGGTGCCACTTTTCATTAATAGTATTTTGAAGAATTCTGAATGTACAAACCACAGTATCAGCTGATATTCTTATAAACATAGACTATTATCCAAACCCCCCTTTTCTTCAATTAATACTTACATACGTATGTGATAGAGGCAGGATACAACAATTACACAACAAACTTTATTGTCCAAAATGACATTTGGCACTTCAACAGTCAGCTTCACTGCAAATTTGAAATGAACCCAGGCATCTTTGTTTGCATTTTGTTTCTTCATGGTACATATAGGACAACATATAAGCCAATATCTGTAATAGGCCAATATTGGCCGATTAGATCAGTTGATCAAATAATCGGTCGGGCTCCACTTTGTACTCACATTTGATAACTTAAGTTACTAGATACTTTTCAGATTACATACTGCATTTAAATTGATATAAAACATTTTTTTTTTTTTACCAGCAATCAGATAAAAAAAAAACAAAAAAAAACAACAGCAAACAAACAAAACATTCTGATCAGAAAAATACTGAATATTGGTTCTGATAATTGTCCAGGCAGATAATCAGTTGAGCCATAGTATACAGATCAATGTACATGTAAATATATATTATTCACTTTTAACTGTACCTTTGACATTTAAGTACATTTATTGCCAGAAAAGTACTTTTGATATGAAAGTAACTTGCATCTAATATAAACTATTTTCACTTTTTTCAAAGTAATAATTCGATTAGATTTTTCTCAAGTATGACGTTTGGGTACTTTTTTCATCCCCGTGTTCAGGTAGCACTAACATTACCTGTCAAATGTGTAAATGTCCAAAAATCTACAGGAGGCTACATGTTTAGTAAAAGCAATGACAATAGGTGATGTCATCAAATATGATTTTTTAAAAAAGAAATCTGACATTCATGACATGGTCACAAACGTTGGTCTAAGTACACAACGACTCTTTTAACCCCAAGCTAGCATAAGCTAGTCTCTGAGGGACTTTAATCAATTTCCATGTTCAACTTCCTGTAATAGATTTAACTTATACACACAGTACATGCTGTTGTACAGATCGACTTCTCTTAATCTTTAAAGCGGTGTAATGTCGTCTAATCATAAAAAACTCCATGTTAACAAACAGCTGATATGTTAATAAACCTTACCGTCAGCGAGGAATCGTTCACTGACTTAACCTCAACAACTTTCACTTTTGTTTCCAAGTAAAGAAGACCAAGATCATTTCCTCATCATAGTCCCGTCAAATTCCTCCTATTGATTTACACTACTTTCTTCCGCCCTGTGTACGGCCGGTTAGCTCAGTTGGTTAGAGCGTGGTGCTAATAACGCCAAGGTCGCGGGTTCGATCCCCGTACGGGCCACTATACGCTTTTTCTCAACTTTTAATTATGCTGTTGATCTCTGGCAGACATTACTCATTAAATATGCATGATAATATCGCTTAAGAATTTGAGCATTTTGACTCGAATGGAGGCGTCTCTAGTACATTGTATGACAGCTGTTTGAATTATGATATGAAAGCTGAACTACTGCATTGGTGCACATTCCTACATACATTGTGTTTAATTATATGATCACATGGCAGCGAACTTAAAAGCCAGATAGTATTCCAGCTGAGGAACAATAATCAAAGGGTGAGGCAGGTGTCATTTCTGCCCCATAGTATGTTAATCCAGTCAATGAGATGATGTGTTAAATGAAAAACCCAGTGGGCGGTTGCTTCAGGAAGTTTGGTCGATTTTCATTCTTTTATAAGTGTATACAGTTATGGTCTCAGATCACGAAGCCATTAAAATTTGTTACACGAGTTGCTCTGCCCTTGTAAATATAACTACACAAATGTGTCTTGTAAAGTGGGTAACTCTTGGGAATTTTTTGTATCAGCCTAAAAAAAAGAATATCTATGATCCAGACTTCCCTCATATCTTCAGTTTACCTCTAGACTGCAAACAGCCAGTCTGTGGCCTGTAGCGAACTTGATTTTTTTAATATGATCATGCGTCTCCATCCTGAATTTTGTAACAGCTTGAGTATGAAATCATGAAGTTGTGGAGTTTATCTGACAGCTGAATCAAATCACATCACGCTGGGTCTGATGATATCAAAATGACATTTAATGGCTTTGGTTCTGATACATCATCAAGTGTTAAGTACATTATATTCATCCCGGTAAATCAAAATCCTGCATGTTATCAGGTATTAGGTAAATTCATTTTTTTAAAAAGCATTACATATAGTGTTTTACATTGACTGTCTGTGATCATAATGCCTGCTGACCAGAAAACAGCAGACATAACAAATTGACATTATCGTAAACTTTTTTTTTTAAATCAGTGAATGAGAACATGGCAGGTGAGACGCAACAGATTGTAATGCACTTGGGGACTTGACAAGGTTGACATGATGGGGCGAGGCCGTATGGATCCTCTGAGCTCTGTTTACACGCTCTCTTCTCCCATCGCCCCTGTCAGGGTTTGCCTGGACAGACATGCTTGGTCGTGAGAATGCAGATCGTTTTCCCACAATCCCAACACGGTTGCTTGATGTGTGGAGAACCCTGCTGGGTCTTTCTCTTGCACAGGGAACACACATCTGCAGCACCATTGCCTCTTCCTCCACACCTCTTGGATTTCTGGGCCAGAAGCTGTTGAAGTTCTTTCAGTATGATGTTGTTTGGTGCCTGTGCGATGCCGACCACCTCCACTCTTTTGGGATCAAACACGCAATCCTCCTCGAGGCCGCACATCAAACCACCGGTGGGTGGCAACCAGGCAGTGTCATAGCCGTGCGAATGCCAGGTGTACTGCAGAGGATGGCTGAACGTGTCAATACGCTTCACACGTCCAGGGCGCACGCGTAACTTAAAGATCACACGGTCTGAACTTGTAGCATTACGGGGATAAGCAGATGCTTTTTTCATATCACGACTGACATACACGCCTTGTCCCAGCATGCCACCTGACGATGGCTTAAAACCATTGGCAATGATGAGCCGTGCGCTGGCAACGCTGGTCCCATGGTACATGGTGTAGACGCCTCGTTTTTGGGGTTTCTGGGAGGGCGCCAACTCCATGCCAGGAAAAGAAGCACCATCGTCCACCACCTCCCATCCCGAGAAGTGCACTGACATCCTGATTTAGGAATGTGACGGCTCCGCAGCGCTATGAGAAATAAATACAGAAATGTGGCACAATGTTAGAGCGGATTAAAGAACAATCACAGTGTAACATTTCCTTAAAGTGTCAAATATTAACACATTGGGGTGTTTGGCAGCCATCAACTCAAAATGTCCGTATTTGACGACCTGGGAATGAGACTCAACAATCAGCTATCTTCCTCCAGAATCACTTTATACACACCTTATCAGAGGCATAAAAAAGCCACAAAATCAGTTGGTTAGCCTAGTCCAGTGGTCCTCAACCCCTAGAGTTACTCCGGAAAACTAAGCCAACTGCACTTCTGTTATCATGTATGGCTCTTTTTAGGTTTTGTTGTGCAAGACAAATGCAAGTATAATTTACCCAAACTAGAGCTGCCAGGAGTACTGGTATTATTTAATTGACTTTACTTTTCTGTTCTCTTCACTTTCAAACTATTTTTCATATTTTGATTTTTGTGATTACTTTTTTTCCATTTGGTTTTCAGTCAGGAACAGCACTATTTGTGTCTGTGTAAGATCAATACCTGTGAGATGACAACTCGATGACAACCTGTAAAATGGCACTAAAATAAAGTAAACTTTATTTTATTAGTAGTAGTCATTAAAAGTTTGTTTTGGTGCTGTACCACCAGACTACAGAGCAGTTTATCTCTTCTGGCTGCGAGATCCTTAAATTCATCATCAGCCCAAAAACATATTCTTTGCTTTTATGAAATATCCAGCCCATATAAATTAGAAACTGACCCAGTGACATATTAGATTACATTAGATTCAACTTTATTGTCCCTGTGCAAAGTAAAAGTACAGACACAATGCAGTTAAAGTTTGTCCTCCTTTTACCCGTTATAACTATGCATCCTGATACCCTTGCTATTTCCAGTATACTTGTTTTCTTTTGTTTGTAAATTCGTTCAGTTTTACTAAGAACGGCCCTCGCACTTTCCCCCACGCGTCAGCCTTAACATTGTCATTCTACATCATCATCATCTCTGCTTCATGAGTCCTGATAGCCATTTTGTTAAACTTCAATAGAAATCTAGCAAAAACAAGCAGTGTATCCTTTACAAACATTTAAACCTTACCGTGAGCGAGGTGTTGTGTCAGCTGTCGGCTCTGTCGGTTTTACTTTCTATTCGTTGAGCGTTCATTTTGACAGACTTGATGACGTCACGGAGAAGATTGCTCATGGCCGGTTAGCTCAGTTGGTTAGAGCGTGGTGCTAATAACGCCAAGGTCGCGGGTTCGATCCCCGTACTGGCCACTGTCGTTTTTCTCAACTTTTAATTATTCTGTTGATCTCTGGCAGACATTACTGCTTAAGATGCATGAAAATGTCACTTCGGACTTTGAGTTCAAGAGTTTCTCTCGAATGGAGGCGTCTTTATTACATTGCATGACAGCAGTTTGAATTATGAGACGAAAGCTGGACTACTGCATTGGTGCATATTCCTACATACCTTGTGTTTAAACATATGGCAGCGAACTTGGAGGCCAGATAGTATTCCAGCCGAGGAACAATAAGTAAAGGGTGAGGCAGGTGTCATTTCTGCCCCATAGTATGTTAATCCAGTCAACGAGATGATGTGTTGAGTGAAAAACCCAGTGGGCGGTTGCTGCAGGAAGTTTGGTAGAATTTCATTCTATTATTAGCGTATACAGTTATGGTCTCAGATCACGAGGCCATTACAATTTGTTACACGAGTTGCTCTGCCCTTGTAAATATAACTACACAAATCTGTGTCTTGTAAAATGGGAAACTCTTGGGAATTTTGTGTATCAGCCTAAAAAAAAGAATATCTATAATCCAGACTTCCCTCACATCTTCAGTTTACCTCTAGACTGCAAACAGCCAGTCTGTGGCCTGTAGTGAACTTGATTTTTTAAAATATCTGTAATTTTGCAACCTCCCATATGATCATGCTTCTCCATCCTGAATTTTGTAACAGCTTGAGTATGAAATCATGAAGTTGTGGAGTTTATCTGACAGCTGAATCAAATCACATCACGCTGGGTCTGATGATATCAAAATGACATTTAATGGCTTTGGTTCTGATACATCATCAAGTGTTAAGTACATGTAACTCATCCCGGTAAATCAAAATCCTGCATGTTATCAGGTAGTAAATTCATTTTTTTAAAAAGCATTACATATAGTGTTTTACATTGATTGTCTGTGATCAAAATGCCTGCTAATCAGAAAACAGCAGACATAACAAAATATCATTAGCGTAAACTTTTTTTAAAATCAGTGAATGAGAACATGGCAGGTGAGACGCAACAGATTGTAATGCACTTGGGGACTTGACAAGGTTGACATGATGGGGTAAAGATTTTCGTAAACTTAAAGGTTTATGGTGTCAGTTTGTGAATAAGATCTTGTAGATCACTAACTGATATCCTCCAAAACAGCAAAAAAAAAAAATCTAACATGTTGCACCAATTACATTTCTCCATTTCTCTACAGAAAGAATAAGATTGAGACTACGATCCCTGTTCACCAAATGTGATTACATCCTGAGTTAAGAACTGATGCTCAAATCAACACCAGTCTCCAGAACATGCAAGGCTGTATGGATCCTCTGAGCTGTGTTTACGCGCTCTCTTCTCCCATCGCCCCTGTCAGGGTTTGCTTGGACAGACATGCTTGGTCGTGAGAATGCAGATGGTTTTCCCACAATCCCAACACGGTTGCTTGATGTGTGGAGAACCCTGCTGGGTCTTTCTCTTGCACAGGGAACACACATCTGCAGCACCATCACCTCTTCCTCCACGCCTCTTGGATTTCTGGGCCAGAAGCTGTTGAAGTTCTTTCAGTACGGTGTTGTTTGGCGCCCGTGCGATGCCGACCACCTCCACTCTTTTGGGATCAAACACGCAATCCTCCTCGCGGCCGCTGGGCACAGATCTCATGCCACAGTTGGGGGGCACCCAGGCAGTGTCATAGCCTTGCGAATGCCAGGTGTACTGCAGAGGATGGTTGTCCTGGGCAATACGCTTCACACGTCCAGGGCGCACGCGTAACTCAAAGATCACACGGTCTGAAGTATTCGGGGGATAAGCAGATGCTTTTTTCTTATCACGACTGACATACACGCCTTTTCCCAGCATGCCAACTGACGATGGCTTAAAACCATTGGCAATGATGAGCCGTGCGTTGGGAACGCTGGTCCCATGGTACATGGTGTAGACGCCTCGTCTTTGGGGTTTCTGGGAGGGCGCCAGCTCCACGCCAGGAAAAGAAGCACCATCGTCCACCACCTCCCATCCCGAGAAGTGCACTGACATCCTGATTTAGAAAAGTGATGGCTCTGCAGCGCTGTGAGAAATAAATACAGAAATGTGGCACCATGTTAGAGCAGATTAAAGAGCAATCACAGTTAGGGCTGGGCGATAAATCGGCAAAATCGATTCATTCAAGTTTTTGGTTTAGGACGATTTAAAAAAATGAAAATCGATTTTTTATTTAACTTGCTCTGCCGCCGCTCCTCATGGGCTCCCGATAGTTCATAGTAGGCTCCGCGCCCCCCCCCCCCACATTGACTTTCCACAGAAAAAACAAACACAACATGTTCAAAGGCTGTTGTAACTAAAGGCAGCGGACCAAACCATTTATTTCAGCATCTCAAACAGACGCCTGGATCACAGTTGGACACTTGTTATTCACTACGAGATGTACAGACCGCGGCAGCCCACAGATACCCGCTAAAAAGCAGCCAACATTAGCGGAATCATTAAATCATTGTGTCCCGTATTAGAAGAAAGGGTCCCTGTGGACAGCTGTTACAGATGCAGTCACGTTGCATATCGCTAAAGACATGCTGCTCGTATATACAGTGGAAAAGCCGGAGGTTCATCCACATGCTGAAAATGTTCGACCCCAGGTTTGTGTTACGAAGCCACAACGGGGCATGATGTCTCAAACCAGAGGAAGCAGACACACTGGCCAAAAATGTGTAAAACAGACAGCAAGCACACACCTCATGTCCTGTACATCTACCAACATGTGATGTTTACTATGCAATGCATGCAGATGTTTAATTTAGTTTACATATCTTCAAATACGTTTTTGTAAATAAAGGCACCTTTTGCAAAATAAAGTATTTAATGAAAGTTATGTTAACACTTTATCAATACCAATATTGAAACTGATCTGTTTTTATAATAGCAAGCAATCTGACATGTTAAATTTATGTTTACAAAAGCATTTTATCAAAATGGGACACAGTCTTTTCAAAAGGATGCACTTATATATATATATATATACTTATATATTTTTTAAGTGAGTTTGAAGCTGCACCGTTTACAGTGGCAGGGCAAATTTGTTTAAAATCATAGCATTAAAATAAAAGCAATGCTTTCAATAATTTCTTTGCAATTTGAAGGTTGTTCTTGAGAAGAAAAAAAAACATTGGTTACAATCGTAAATCAAGTTTGGTGTGAAAAAATCAGATATTCAATTTTTAGGCCATATCGCCCAGCCCTAATCACAGTGTAACATTTCCTTAAAGTGTAGTTTATTATTGTCATCAAATATTGACACATTGGGGTGTTTAGCAGCCATCAACTCAAAATGTCCGTATCTGACGACCTGGGAATAAGACTCAACAATCAACTATCTTTCTCTTCCTTATTATTTACTTTAATCTGTTCTCTTCACTTATATTATTTCTATAATATAGAATATTATATAACATTTTTCATGTTTTGATTTTTGTGATTAACTTTTTCTATTTGGTTAATTAGTCAGGAAAAGTACTTATTAAATCTGCTACAAGGAACTTTAATTATTGGTTTTGTGTGTAAAGATCTTGATCTGGCTGGCACATGCGTTTGTTTTGTTTTTTAATTTATTATTTTTCTTTTAAATACGGCTGTTTTTTTTTTTTTTTGTTTGTTTTTTTAATGTAATGTTTCTGTTTGTGTCTGTGTAAGATCAATACCTGTAAGATGAGAACTCTGAAAGCAAGTAAACTTTGTTTCAGTGCCGCACCACCAGACTAAGTGGAGTTCATTTTCTCAGGCTCCGAGATCCTTAAATTCATCATCAGCACAAAAACACATCCTTTGCTTGGCTAGCTGTTTTAACTGGCAACCTAAAATCAAAGTCAGCCTTTTATTATTATAGAATGTTATTTATGTGTCTTTAAACTCACTGTATTACTTCTATGATGCATTGAAAGTACTCCCTTTGTTGTTTTGTGTGGAGGTGCTCTGCTAATGACACTGCTTTGCTTTGTGTCTGTTTCTTCCTCGTGTGTTTGATCATGTTTGCTCAGTATGAACTGACGTTTGTCCATCTTTGACCTGTTACTACCTTGAATCTTGATACCCTTGCTATTTCCAATATACTTGTTTTCTTTTGTAAATTCGCTCTGCTTTACTAAGAACGGCCCTCGCACTTTTCCCAACGTGTGAGCCTTAACATTGTCATTCTACATCATCATCTCTGCTTCATGAGTCCTGTTAGCTATTTTGTTAAACTTCAATAGAAATCTAGCAAAAACACGAACTGCATACTTTACAAACATTTAAACCTTACCGTGACTGAGGTGTTGTTTCAGCTGTCGGCTCAGTCGGTGTTACTTTCGATTCGTTGAGTTTCATTTTAGATTTGATGACGTCACGGCTAGGGACTTTCATGGCCGGTTAGCTCAGTTGGTTAGAGCGTGGTGCTAATAACGCCAAGGTCGCGGGTTCGATCCCCGTACGGGCCACTGTCGTTTTCTGTTAGCAAATCCATTGTTTCCACTCAGCATCCACTAGTTTGAATGACGTCAGATCAAACCGTGACAGTTATCGTGCTGCCTATTAAACGGCTGCTGATATACATGCAGCAGTTTTGGAGCAACAGTAGGGGAGAACAGGGGACGGTTGTTGCACCTTGAATTCCTCCATCAGAAACAACCTAGAGAGATGACACTCACTGTGCTCACACTCAGTTAGTTTCCATGCATTCTTGCTAAAAAGGGAGCCACATTTGAAACTTCCTGACGGCATTGTCTACAAAAAGTTGTTTTTAAGGTAAAAAAAATTACTTTTCTTTCAGATGTACTTTTTTGGATGCTGTTATAAGATCAAATGTATATGTATTCAAATAAGTATTATTAGAATCACTGTTTTGTAAGCTAAAAACAGAAATGGCTAACAAGTGTCAAACTAGCAGTCAAGCTAGCTTACGTGAGATGAAAACATGGTTGGTGAGACTGGGACGGTTGTAACGCCCTGTTACAACCGGGACGGTTAGTTGGGTAAAGCCAGGGGGGAGGGGAGGTGGGTCTCTGACGTCTGGCAGCAGTGTGTTGAAAGGAAATGGATAAACAATTCTTTTGGAGATACCACATTTTTAAGTGGTTTGACACATGTTGCACAGTTTTATTGACTGTATCTCATACTAGAGAGGACAGGCATTGAGGCAGGGAAGCTCAGATGTGAGTGGAGGCCAGAGCAGAGGAAGTGAAGGAGAAGCAGGACAGGAGCATGGAGGACATCAGCAAAGTGCAGCTGCTGCTGTTGCTGTACCAGGAGGAGCAGAGGTAGGAGGACCAGAAAGAGCAGGACCGGCTGCCGCTACAGCACACCCGAATACTCATAGGCAATCTGGTTTTGATCTGGGTTGGAAGGAGAACCCAAGATTCAAGCCTTGGCTGTACTATAAAGCCCTCCATGGTGAGTACCACATCTAACATATGGAGCAGTTTGGGGCTTGAGCTCTTATGTTTTAACAATCATAGCCACCAATTCTTAAAGAAAACAAACAAACCATCTAACATCTTGTCCCCATAGGAATGCTCTGCTGTTTGTGCCATCAACACAAAAAGAGTACCGAAGTGGGGGGGGGGGGGTCGTTGTCATTCTTGAACACGAGGCAGTGATTGGTGGCTTCAAGTGTCTCTACCACCTCACAAAAAAGGAACAGGCTCATCACACAAATTACGCTGACCTCCTGGAGCTCGCTGAACTACTTGGCTGCCAGTATTTTGAAAAGTTAAAGGTAAATGTTAACGCTTGCCTTTCTTAAATCAACATCATCACAAAGTTATATAATCCTCATTTGTTCTCTTTAAGATTGGGAAGACGACCAAGTACACATCACACAGAATCGTGGATGAGAAGCTAGAAATCCTGAGCAGTGTCGTTGAAGAGCCAATCCTCAAAGACATCAGTGCCTCTGTGGCAATTGGGCTGGAGGTGGACAAGACCACGGATGTGTCTGTTAAGAAGCAGCTTGATGTTCACCTTGGGTATAATTTTATTTAGAGAATGACAACAGTTAAGACTTCAAATAATTTTGAACTACGTGTCTTTATTGTGTCTCTTTGTTCATCAGATGCATGGACAATTTCTGGACCTGGTGACAGTCAGCGATGGCAGAGCTGACACCCTCGTCAAAGCAATAAGGGAGGTCCTCAAAAAAGAATATTCCCACCCAGAAGATTTACGGCCTGGGGACAGATGGAGCAGCTTTCATGACTGGTATGAATTACCAAAAAAAACAAGGTTGATATTTACTGTTTAAAAACTAAATCATGATATAAAAAATGCTTTGTCCTGAAACAGGGAGAGTGAATGGGGTGGCCAAGCAGCTACAGGATACCTTCCCATGGTTGGTGTCAGTTGCATGTGCCGCACACCGCCTCGCCCTGTGCTGTAAGAACGCTTCATCCACAGTGGCTTATATTGACTCCTTCAGGGACCTTTTACAGCAGCTACACCTGTACTTCAGGTGTAGCTGCCTGTAGTAGGCCTGGATAACCTGACAGTGAAGGTAATTTAAAGGGAAAAAATATGTATCATTTTTGGAGGCACCTGATATGATGACTTAATATGCTTTTATCTCATGGCTCTAAATATTATATTATTATATATATATATGGCTGTTTCCAACCTGCAGCGGAACCTGAGCACTGTCCTGGCGGCCTTGGCAGAGGAGACTGAGCTCAAGAAATGCCCAACAGCCAGGGGCTGTACAGCTTTCTGGCCACCTACCGCTTTGTGGCATCAGTGCACCTGCAAGCAGATGTGCTGCTACATTTCAGCAGGCTCTCAAAGGTGTTCCAGAAGGTAAATGTGAACTTCCTAGCTCTGAAAGATCAGGTACTTAACCAATATTTCATTTTTGACACCATTGACCATACACTGCTCATACTAATCAGATACCTGCAGCTGCGTTTAAACCTACTCTGTCTCTCTGTTATTAGGTCCCTGTGACAATGGCCTGCCTCAGAGCAATAAAGAATGCTGGAGACCATCAGCCACCTTGGTCTTTGTTGTCCAAGCTCCACCCAGACCTTGACAACCCTGTTGGACTCAGGGCCTATAATATTGTCCATAAGGAGAGGAACAAGAGAGGTAGACGCGATGAGGGACTGACCAGGGACGAGCTCTGGGCCCGGTTCAGGAGCCAGGTGTGTTTGTTTTAGATGGCGGCTGTTAAGTGGTTTGTATATGGAGAACAATATTTCAGTTCAATACATTTTTGTTGCTATGGTTAGGTGATGGATTCACATATTGATGGCCTGCTGGAGAGGGGCGTTCTATGTCCTCAGCCCTCAGGCAGCGACACATGATGAGGCAGTGAATGTTGCCAATTTGCAGCTCCTTGCAAGCAAATTTTTAAACAGTCATGAGTGCTGCAGGAATGGTCCTCTTTCCCTGTTTTCAGTGTTCTGTCGGCTCTTCATGTTAAGATAGCGGGGCGTTGTTAAAAAATTCATCATATCTGAAGTCTGCCTTCATGTTAATAAAAGGTCTTCTGCATATTTGGTGTCTTTGGTTTTCATTGTGACAGTGGCGGCTTGTTAACAGGGTGCCGCCCCCATCAAAATTGCAGGAAAAAGTATAGAGACAGTAAACACAAATTACCTAATAAAAAATAATTATGACATCTGTTCACTCATAAAATGTGTCTGGCTAATGATTTTTCAGCATTCCCATTCCATATTGGTTTCATTTGTTTTTTTTTCTTTGTATAAATATATATGTTTCAAGAGTGAGGGATGCTGGTCAAATAAGTGTGTATGTACTGTATGTTCTTCAACTTTTGACTTGCATGTGACTTCACACTGGTCTAAAATTGATCACTTAAAGATTCTCCTCGGGGCGCAGCTCTCTGTGTCCCTGGCCAATCAGCACTTTTTTTATGACATTCTTCATCCAATCTGATTGATTCACGACAACTGTCGAGCAAAGTCACACCCTTGGCTGTCTAGATGCGCAGGCGCGATGGTCACTGATGCAAACGGCGGAGTGGGACGTATTTTGAGGAGACAATGGCAGCTTCAGGTGAAACAACGACAGCTAAAGTCAATTAGGTAATTTTCCTTCAAAAGAATCCTTTCACGAGGCGTTCGCTTGAGGAGCAGCAGGCAAGTGACTGTGGACGGGGTTACACCCGGGGCTTCTCTCGCTAGTTTAGTGCTAAACACAGTTTGCTAGCTGGATGTGATATTAGCAATGCTTTTTATTCCTTTCCCTGCTTGCATTTTCAAAGTGTTGGCACTGAAGTTTTGTGGACAACAACAGGCATCAGAGACCTGAAACATCTATCTGAAAAATGCAAACGGCACGAAAGTAGTCATAGTCATCTTGACAATAACTTGAAGCTAAGGTTTTTTGGCAGAGTTAGCATTGAAGAACAGTTAGATGAGGGTTATAGAGTTGGCATTAGAAGGCCACTACTTTTCTAAGGGTACTTCAAAAACTGTACAAAGTGAGCTCCTGGACTGTATGTTGTCTGTAGCAAGGGAACAAATAATCAGAGAAGCTCAAAACAGTGATTATTTATCAATCCAGGCAGACGAGACAACAGATATTGCCACACAGTCCCAACTTGTGCTTGTGCTACACTACATTGATGACAAACACAGCGTGCAGGAAAGATTTTTTCAAGTTCATTCCTCTGCAGTCAGCTACATCCGAGTCCATTGCTACTGCATTAAGAGAGCGTCTTGCTGCCATTGTTCCTGAGGATCAGAAAAGTAAGCTCATCAGCCAGGCGTATGATGGAGCCAGT